>NW_026525403.1:0-374731 GCF_943734705.1 Anopheles coustani | reverse complement strand
TCGAAGGTCCTCCGAAGGTGTTTGGATGTTGTTGGAATTACGTAAAAAGTGCTTCGAAGGTCCTCCGAAGGTGTTTGGATGTTGTTGGAATTACGTAAAAAGTGCTTCGAAGGTCCTCCGAAGGTGTTTGGATGTTGTTGGAATTACGTAAAAAGTGCTTCGAAGGTCCTCCGAAGGTGTTTGGATGTTGTTGGAATTACGTAAAAAGTGCTTCGAAGGTCCTCCGAAGGTGTTTGGATGTTGTTGGAATTACGTAAAAAGTGCTTCGAAGGTCCTCCGAAGGTGTTTGGATGTTGTTGGAATTACGTTAAAAGTGCTTCGAAGGTCCTCCGAAGGTGTTTGGATGTTGTTGGAATTACGTTAAAAGTGCTTCGAAGGTCCTCCGAAGGTGTTTGGATGTTGCTGGAATTAAGTAAAACGTGCTTCGAAGGTCCTCCGAAGGTGTTTGGATGTTTTTGGAATTACGTGAAAAGTGCTTCGAAGGTCCTCCGAAGGTGTTTGGATGTTGTTGGAATTACGTAAAAAGTGCTTCGAAGGTCCTCCGAAGGTGTTTGGATGTTGTTGGAATTACGTAAAAAGTGCTTCGAAGGTCCTCCGAAGGTGTTTGGATGTTGTTGGAATTACGTAAAAAGTGCTTCGAAGGTCCTCCGAAGGTGTTTGGATGTTGTTGGAATTACGTTAAAAGTGCTTCGAAGGTCCTCCGAAGGTGTTTGGATGTTGTTGGAATTACGTAAAAAGTGCTTCGAAGGTCCTCCGAAGGTGTTTGGATGTTGTTGGAATTACGTTAAAAGTGCTTCGAAGGTCCTTCGAAGGTGTTTGGATGTTGTTGGAATTACGTAAAAAGTGCTTCGAAGGTCCTCCGAAGGTGTTTGGATGTTGTTGGAATTACGTAAAAAGTGCTTCGAAGGTCCTCCGAAGGTGTTTGGATGTTGTTGGAATTACGTCAAAAGTGCTTCGAAGGTCCTCCGAAGGTGTTTAAATGTTGTTGGAATTACGTTAAAAGTGCTTCGAAGGTCCTCCGAAGGTGTTTGGATGTTGTTGGAATTACGTTAAAAGTGCTTCGAAGGTCCTCCGAAGGTGTTTGGATGTTGTTGGAATTACGTTAAAAGTGCTTCGAAGGTCCTCCGAAGGAGTTTGGATGCTGTTGGAATTACGTAAAAAGTGCTTCGAACGTCCTCCGAAGGTGTTTGGATGTTGCTGGAATTAAGTAAAACGTGCTTCGAAGGTCCTCCGAAGGTGTTTGGATGTTTTTGGAATTACGTGAAAAGTGCTTCGAAGGTCCTCCGAAGGTGTTTGGATGTTGTTGGAATTACGTAAAAAGTGCTTCGAAGGTCCTCCGAAGGTGTTTGGATGTTGTTGGAATTACGTAAAAAGTGCTTCGAAGGTCCTCCGAAGGTGTTTGGATGTTGTTGGAATTACGTAAAAAGTGCTTCGAAGGTCCTCCGAAGGTGTTTGGATGTTGTTGGAATTACGTAAAAAGTGCTTCGAAGGTCCTCCGAAGGTGTTTGGATGTTGTTGGAATTACGTAAAAAGTGCTTCGAAGGTCCTCCGAAGGTGTTTGGATGTTGTTGGAATTACGTAAAAAGTGCTTCGAAGGTCCTCCGAAGGTGTTTGGATGTTGTTGGAATTACGTAAAAAGTGCTTCGAAGGTCCTCCGAAGGTGTTTGGATGTTGTTGGAATTACGTTAAAAGTGCTTCGAAGGTCCTCCGAAGGTGTTTGGATGTTGTTGGAATTACGTTAAAAGTGCTTCGAAGGTCCTCCGAAGGTGTTTGGATGCTGTTGGAATTACGTTAAAAGTGCTTCGACGGTCCTCCGAAGGTGTTTGGATGTTGTTGGAATTACGTTAAAAGTGCTTCGAAGGTCCTTCGAAGGTGTTTGGATGTTGTTGGAATTACGTAAAAAGTGCTTCGAAGGTCCTCCGAAGGTGTTTGGATGTTGTTGGAATTACGTTAAAAGTGCTTCGAAGGTCCTCCGAAGGTGTTTGGATGTTGTTGGAATTACGTAAAAAGTGCTTCGAAGGTCCTCCGAAGGTGTTTGGATGTTGTTGGAATTACGTAAAAAGTGCTTCGAAGGTCCTCCGAAGGTGTTTGGATGTTGTTGGAATTACGTTAAAAGTGCTTCGAAGGTCCTCCGAAGGTGTTTGGATGTTGTTGGAATTACGTTAAAAGTGCTTCGAAGGTCCTCCGAAGGTGTTTGGATGTTGTTGGAATTACGTAAAAAGTGCTTCGAAGGTCCTCCGAAGGTGTTTGGATGTTGTTGGAATTACGTAAAAAGTGCTTCGAAGGTCCTCCGAAGGTGTTTGGATGTTGTTGGAATTACGTAAAAAGTGCTTCGAAGGTCCTCCGAAGGTGTTTGGATGTTGTTGGAATTACGTTAAAAGTGCTTCGAAGGTCCTCCAAAGGTGTTTGGATGTTGTTGGAATTACGTAAAAAGTGCTTCGAAGGTCCTCCGAAGTTGTTTGGATGTTGTTGGAATTACGTAAAAAGTGCTTCGAAGGTCCTCCGAAGGTGTTTGGATGTTGTTGGAATTACGTAAAAAGTGCTTCGAAGGTCCTCCGAAGGTGTTTGGATGTTGTTGGAATTACGTAAAAAGTGCTTCGAAGGTCCTCCGAAGGTGTTTGGATGTTGTTGGAATTACGTTAAAAGTGCTTCGAAGGTCCTCCCAAGGTGTTTGGATGTTGTTGGAATTACGTTAAAAGTGCTTCGAAGGTCCTCCGAAGGTGTTTGGATGTTGTTGGAATTACGTTAAAAGTGCTTCGAAGGTCCTCCGAAGGTGTTTGGATGTTGTTGGAATTACGTTAAAAGTGCTTCGAAGGTCCTCCGAAGTAGTTTGGATGCTGTTGGAATTACGTAAAAAGTGCTTCGAAGGTCCTCCGAAGGTGTTTGGATGTTGTTGGAATTACGTTAAAAGTGCTTCGAAGGTCCTCCGAAGGAGTTTGGATGATGTTGGAATTACGTAAAAAGTGCTTCGAAGGTCCTCCGAAGGTGTTTGGATGTTGTTGGAATTACGTAAAAAGTGCTTCGAAGGTCCTCCGAAGGTGTTTGGATGTTTTTGGAATTACGTTAAAAGTGCTTCGAAGGTCCTCCGAAGGTGTTTGGATGCTGTTGGAATGACGTAAAAAGTGCTTCGAAGGTCCTCCGAAGGTGTTTGGATGTTGTTGGAATTACGTTAAAAGTGCTTCGAAGGTCCTCCGAAGGTGTTTGGATGTTGTTGGAATTACATTAAAAGTGCTTCGACGGTCCTCCGAAGGTGTTTGGATGTTGTTGGAATTACGTAAAAAGTGCTTCGAAGGTCCTCCGAAGGTGTTTGGATGTTGTTGGAATTACGTTAAAAGTGCTTCGAAGGTCCTCCGAAGGTGTTTGGATGTTGTTGGAATTACGTAAAAAGTGCTTCGAAGGTCCTCCAAAGGTGTTTGGATGTTTTTGGAATTACGTGAAAAGTGCTTCGAAGGTCCTCCGAAGGTGTTTGGATGTTGTTGGAATTACGTTAAAAGTGCTTCGAAGGTCCTCCGAAGGTGTTTGGATGTTGTTGGAATAACGTTAAAAGCGCTTCGAAGGTCCTCCGAAGGTGTTTGGATGCTGTTGGAATTACGTTAAAAGTGCTTCGACGGTCCTCCGAAGGTGTTTGGATGTTGTTGAAATTACGTAAAAAGTGCTTCGAAGGTCCTCCGAAGGTGTTTGGATGTTGTTGGAATTACGTTAAAAGTGCTTCGAAGGTCCTCCGAAGGAGTTTGGATGCTGTTGGAATTACGTAAAAAGTGCTTCGAAGGTCCTCCGAAGGTGTTTGGATGTTGTTGGAATAACGTTAAAAGTGCTTCGAAGGTCCTCCGAAGGTGTTTGGATGTTGTTGGAATTACATTAAAAGTGCTTCGAAAGTCCTCCGAAGGTGTTTTGATGTTGTTGGAATTACGTAAAAAGTGCTATGAAGGTCCTCCAAAGGTATTTGGATGTTGTTGGAATTACGTAAAAAGTGCTTCGAAGGTCCTCCGAAGGTGTTTGGATGTTGTTGGAATTACGTGAAAAGTGCTTCGAAGGTCCTCCGAAGGTGTTTGGATGTTTTTGGAATTACGTGAAAAGTGCTTCGAAGGTCCTCCGAAGGTGTTTGGATGTTGTTGGAATTACGTAAAAAGTGCTTCGAAGGTCCTCCGAAGGTGTTTGGATGTTTTTTCAATTACGCAAAAAGTGCTTCGAAGGTCCTCCAAAGGTGTTTGGATGTTGTTGGAAGTACGTAAAAAGTGCTTCGAAGGTACTTCGAAGGTGTTTGGACGTTGTTGGAATTACGTAAAAAGTGCTACGAAGGTCCTCCAAAGGTGTTTGGATGTTGTTGGAATTACGTAAAAAGTGCTTCGAAGGTCCTCCGAAGGTGTTTGGATGTTTTTGGAATTACGTGAAAAGTGCTTCGAAGGTCCTCCGAAGGTGTTTGGATGTTGTTGGAATTACGTAAAAAGTGCTTCGAAGGTCCTCCGAAGGTGTTTGGATGTTTTTGGAATTACGCAAAAAGTGCTTCGAAGGTCCTCCAAAGGTGTTTGGATGTTGTTGGAAGTACGTAAAAAGTGCTTCGAAGGTACTTCGAAGGTGTTTGGATGTTGTTGGAATTACGTTAAAAGTGCTTCGAAGGTCCTCCGAAGGTGTTTGGATGTTTTTGGAATTACGTGAAAAGTGCTTCGAAGGTCCTCCGAAGGTGTTTGGATGTTGTTGGAATTACGAAAAAAGTGCTTCGAAGGTCCTCCGAAGGTGTTTGGATGTTGTTGGAATTACGTTAAAAGTGCTTCGAAGGTCCTCCGAAGGTGTTTGGATGTTGTTGGAATTACGTAAAAAGTGCTTCGAAGGTCCTCCGAAGGTGTTTGGATGTTGTTGGAATTACGTAAAAAGTGCTTCGAAGGTCCTCCGAAGGTGTTTGGATGTTTTTGGAATTACGTGAAAAGTGCTTCGAAGGTCCTCCGAAGGTGTTTGGATGTTGTTGGAATTACGTGAAAAGTGCTTCGAAGGTCCTCCGAAGGGGTTTGGATGCTGTTGGAATTACGTGAAAAGTGCTTCGAAGGTCCTCCGAAGGTGTTTGGATGTTGTTGGAATTACGTTAAAAGTGCTTCGAAGGTCCTCCGAAGTTGTTTGGATGTTGTTGGAATTACATTAAAAGTGCTTCGACGGTCCTCCGAAGGTGTTTGGATGTTGTTGAAATTACGTTAAAAGTGCTTCGAAGGTTCTCCGAAGGTGTTTGGATGTTGTTGGAATTACATTAAAAGTGCTTCGGCGGTCCTCCGAAGGTGTTTGGATGTTGTTGGAATTACGTAAAAAGTGCTTTGAAGGTCCTCCAAAGGTATTTGGATGTTGTTGGAATTACGTAAAAAGTGCTTCGAAGGTCCTCCGAAGGTGTTTGGATGCTGTTGGAATTACGTAAAAAGTGCTTCGAAGGTCCTCCGAAGGTGTTTGGATGTTGTTGGAATTACGTAAAAAGTGCTTCGAAGGTCCTCCGAAGGTGTTTGGATGTTTTTGGAATTACGTAAAAAGTGCTTCGAAGGTCCTCCGAAGGTGTTTGGATGTTGTTGGAATTACGTTAAAAGTGCTTCGAAGGTCCTCCGAAGGTGTTTGGATGTTTTTGGAATTACGTGAAAAGTGCTTCGAAGGTCCTCCGAAGGTGTTTGGATGTTGTTGGAATTACGAAAAAAGTGCTTCGAAGGTCCTCCGAAGGTGTTTGGATGTTGTTGGAATTACGTTAAAAGTGCTTCGAAGGTCCTCCGAAGGTGTTTGGATGTTGTTGGAATTACGTAAAAAGTGCTTCGAAGGTCCTCCGAAGGTGTTTGGATGTTGTTGGAATTACGTAAAAAGTGCTTCGAAGGTCCTCCGAAGGTGTTTGGATGTTGTTGGAATTACTTAAAAAGTGCTTCGAAGGTCCTCCGAAGGTGTTTGGATGTTGTTGGAATTACGTAAAAAGTGCTTCGAAGGTCCTCCGAAGGTGTTTGGATGTTGTTGGAATTACGTGAAAAGTGCTTCGAAGGTCCTCCGAAGGGGTTTGGATGCTGTTGGAATTACGTGAAAAGTGCTTCGAAGGTCCTCCGAAGGTGTTTGGATGTTGTTGGAATTACGTTAAAAGTGCTTCGAAGGTCCTCCGAAGTTGTTTGGATGTTGTTGGAATTACATTAAAAGTGCTTCGACGGTCCTCCGAAGGTGTTTGGATGTTGTTGGAATTACGTAAAAAGTGCTTTGAAGGTCCTCCAAAGGTATTTGGATGTTGTTGGAATTACGTAAAAAGTGCTTCGAAGGTCCTCCGAAGGTGTTTGGATGTTGTTGGAATTACGTGAAAAGTGCTTCGAAGGTCCTTCGAAGGTGTTTGGATGTTTTTGGAATTACGTGAAAAGTGCTTCGAAGCTCCTCCGGAGGCGTTTGGATGCTGTTGGAATTACGTTAAAAGTGCTTCGACGGTCCTCCGAAGGTGTTTGGATGTTGTTGGAATTACGTAAAAAGTGCTTCGAAGGTCCTCCGAAGGTGTTTGGATGTTGTTGAAATTACGTAAAAAGTGCTTCGAAGGTCCTCCGAAGGTGTTTGGATGTTGTTGGAATTACGTAAAAAGTGCTTCGAAGGTCCTCCGAAGGTGTTTGGATGTTGTTGGAATTACGTTAAAAGTGCTTCGAAGGTCCTCCGAAGGTGTTTGGATGTTGTTGAAATTACGTAAAAAGTGCTTCGAAGGTCCTCCGAAGGTGTTTGGATGTTGTTGAAATTACGTAAAAAGTGCTTCGAAGGTCCTCCGAAGGTGTTTGGATGTTGTTGGAATTACGTTAAAAGTGCTTCGAAGGTCCTCCGAAGGTGTTTGGATGTTGTTGGAATTACGTGAAAAGTGCTTCGAAGGTCCTCCGAAGGTGTTTGGGAGCTGTTGGAATTACGTAAAAAGTGCTTCGAAGGTCCTCCGAAGGTGTTTGGATGTTGTTGGAATTACGTAAAAAGTGCTTCGAAGGTCCTCCGAAGGTGTTTGGATGTTGTTGAAATTACGTGAAAAGTGCTTCGAAGGTCCTCCGAAGGGGTTTGGATGCTGTTGGAATTACGTAAAAAGTGCTTCGAAGGTCCTCCGAAGGTGTTTGGATGTTGTTGGAATTACGTTAAAAGTGCTTCGAAGGTCCTCCGAAGGTGTTTGGATGTTGTTGGAATTACGTGAAAAGTGCTTCGAAGGTCCTCCGAAGGTGTTTGGGAGCTGTTGGAATTACGTAAAAAGTGCTTCGAAGGTCCTCCGAAGGTGTTTGGATGTTGTTGGAATGACGTAAAAAGTGCTTCGAAGGTCCTCCGAAGGTGTTTGGATGTTGTTGGAATTACGTAAAAAGTGCTTTGAAGGTCCTCCAAAGGTATTTGGATGATGTTGGAATTACGTTAAAAGTGCTCCGAAGGTTCTCCGAAGGTGTTTGGATGTTGTTGGAATTACGTAAAAAGTGCTTCGAAAGACCTCCGAAGGTGTTTGGATGTTGTTGGAATTACGTTAAAAGTGCTTCGAAGGTCCTCCAAAGGTGTTTGGATGCTGTTGGAATTACGTTAAAAGTGCTTCGAAGGTCCTCCGAAGGTGTTTGGATGTTGTTAGAATTACGTAAAAAGTGCTTCGAAGGTCCTCCAAAGGTGTTTGGATGTTGTTGGAATTACGTTAAAAGTGCTTCGAAGGTCCTCCGAAGGTGTTTGGATGCTGTTGGAATTACGTAAAAAATGGCTTCGAAGGTCCTCCGAAGGTGTTTGGATGTTGTTGGAATTACGTAAAAAGTGCTTCGAAGGTCCTCCGAAGGTGTTTGGATGTTTTCGGAATTACGCAAAAAGTGCTTCGAAAGTCCTCCAAAGGTGTTTGGATGTCGTTGGAATTACGTAACAAGTGCTTCGAAGGTCCTCCGAAGGTGTTCGGATGTTGTTGGAATTACGTTAAAAGTGCTTCGAAGGTCCTCCGAAGGTGTTTGGATGCTGTTGGAATTACGTAAAAAGTGCTTCGAAGGTCCTCCGAAGGTGTTTGGATGTTGTTGGAATTACGTAAAAAGTGCTTCGAAGGTCCTCCGAAGGTGTTTGGATGTTGTTGGAATTACGAAAAAAGTGCTTCGAAAGTCCTCCAAAGGTGTTTGGATGTCGTTGGAATTACGTAACAAGTGCTTCGAAGGTCCTCCGAAGGTGTTTGGATGTTGTTGGAATTACGTTAAAAGTGCTTCGAAGGTCCTCCGAAGGTGTTTGGATGCTGTTGGAATTACGTTAAAAGTGCTTCGACGGTCCTCCAAAGGTGTTTGGATGTTGTTAGAATTACGTAAAAAGTGCTTCGAAGGTCCTCCAAAGGTGTTTGGATGTTGTTGGAATTACGTTAAAAGTGCTTCGAAGGTCCTCCGAAGGTGTTTGGATGCTGTTGGAATTACGTAAAAAGTGCTTCGAAGGTCCTCCGAAGGTGTTTGGATGTTGTTGGAATTACGTAAAAAGTGCTTCGAAGGTCCTCCGAAGGTGTTTGGATGTTGTTAGAATTACGTAAAAAGTGCTTCGAAGGTCCTCCAAAGGTGTTTGGATGTTGTTGGAATTACGTTAAAAGTGCTTCGAAGGTCCTCCGAAGGTGTTTGGATGCTGTTGGAATTACGTAAAAAATGGCTTCGAAGGTCCTCCGAAGGTGTTTGGATGTTGTTGGAATTACGTAAAAAGTGCTTCGAAGGTCCTCCGAAGGTGTTTGGATGTTTTCGGAATTACGCAAAAAGTGCTTCGAAAGTCCTCCAAAGGTGTTTGGATGTCGTTGGAATTACGTAACAAGTGCTTCGAAGGTCCTCCGAAGGTGTTTGGATGTTGTTGGAATTACGTTAAAAGTGCTTCGAAGGTCCTCCGAAGGTGTTTGGATGCTGTTGGAATTACGTAAAAAGTGCTTCGAAGGTCCTCCGAAGGTGTTTGGATGTTGTTGGAATTACGTAAAAAGTGCTTCGAAGGTCCTCCGAAGGTGTTTGGATGTTGTTGGAATTACGTAAAAAGTGCTTCGAAAGTCCTCCAAAGGTGTTTGGATGTCGTTGGAATTACGTAACAAGTGCTTCGAAGGTCATCCGAAGGTGTTTGGATGTTGTTGGAATTACGTTAAAAGTGCTTCGAAGGTCCTCCGAAGGTGTTTGGATGTTGTTGGAATTACGTAAAAAGTGCTTCGAAAGTCCTCCAAAGGTGTTTGGATGTCGTTGGAATTACGTAACAAGTGCTTCGAAGGTCATCCGAAGGTGTTTGGATGTTGTTGGAATTACGTTAAAAGTGCTTCGAAGGTCCTCCGAAGGTGTTTTGATGCTGTTGGAATTACGTAAAAAGTGCTTCGAAGGTCCTCCGAAGGTGTTTGGATGTTGTTGGAATTACGTAAAAAGTGCTTCGAAGGTCCTCCGAAGGTGTTTGGATGCTGTTGGAATTACGTTAAAAGTGCTTCGACGGTCCTCCGAAGGTGTTTGGATGTTGTTGGAATTACGTAAAAAGTGCTTCGAAGGTCCTCCAAAGGTGTTTGGATGTTGTTGGAATTACGTTAAAAGTGCTTCGAAGGTCCTCCGAAGGTGTTTGGATGCTGTTGGAATTACGTAAAAAGTGCTTCGAAGGTCCTCCGAAGGTGTTTGGATGTTGTTGGAATTACGTAAAAAGTGCTTCGAAGGTCCTCCGAAGGTGTTTGGATGTTGTTGGAATTACGTTAAAAGTGCTTCGAAGGTCCTCCGAAGGTGTTTGGATGCTGTTGGAATTACGTAAAAAGTGCTTCGAAGGTCCTCGAAAGGTGTTTGGATGTTGTTGGAATTACGTTAAAAGTGCTTCGAAGGTCCTCCGAAGGTGTTTGGATGCTGTTGGAATTACGTAAAAAGTGCTTCGAAGGTCCTCCGAAGGTGTTTGGATGTTGTTGGAATTACGTTAAAAGTGCTTCGAAGGTCCTCCGAAGGTGTTTGGATGTTGTTAGAATTACGTAAAAAGTGCTTCGAAGGTCCTCCAAAGGTGTTTGGATGTTGTTGGAATTACGTTAAAAGTGCTTCAAAGGTCCTCCGAAGGTGTTTGGATGCTGTTGGAATTACGTAAAAAATGGTTTCGAAGGTCCTCCGAAGGTGTTTGGATGTTGTTGGAATTACGTAAAAAGTGCTTCGAAGGTCCTCCGAAGGTGTTTGGATGTTTTCGGAATTACGCAAAAAGTGCTTCGAAAGTCCTCCAAAGGTGTTTGGATGTCGTTGGAATTACGTAACAAGTGCTTCTAAGGTCCTCCGAAGGTGTTTGGATGTTGTTGGAATTACGTTAAAAGTGCTTCGAAGGTCCTCCGAAGGTGTTTGGATGCTGTTGGAATTACGTAAAAAGTGCTTCGAAGGCCCTCCGAAGGTGTTTGGATGTTGTTGGAATTACGTAAAAAGTGCTTCGAAGGTCCTCCGAAGGTGTTTGGATGTTGTTGGAATTACGTAAAAAGTGCTTCGAAAGTCCTCCAAAGGTGTTTGGATGTCGTTGGAATTACGTAACAAGTGCTTCGAAGGTCCTCCGAAGGTGTTTGGATGTTGTTGGAATTACGTTAAAAGTGCTTCGAAGGTCCTCCGAAGGTGTTTGGATGCTGTTGGAATTACGTAAAAAGTGCTTCGAAGGTCCTCCGAAGGTGTTTGGATGTTGTTGGAATTACGTAAAAAGTGCTTCGAAGGACCTCCGAAGGTGTTTGGATGTTGTTGGAAATACGTTAAAAGTGCTTCGAAGGTCCTCCGAAGGTGTTTGGATGTTGTTGGAATTACGAAAAAAGTGCTTCGAAGGTCCTCCAAAGGTGTTTGGATGCTGTTGGAATTACGTTAAAAGTGCTTCGACGGTCCTCCGAAGGTGTTTGGATGTTGTTGGAATTACGTTAAAAGTGCTTCGAAGATCCTCCGAAGGTGTTTGGATGTTGTTAGAATTACGTAAAAAGTGCTTCGAAGGTCCTCCAAAGGTGTTTGGATGTTGTTGGAATTACGTTAAAAGTGCTTCGAAGGTCCTCCGAAGGTGTTTGGATGCTGTTGGAATTACGTAAAAAATGGCTTCGAAGGTCCTCCGAAGGTGTTTGGATGTTGTTGGAATTACGTTAAAAGTGCTTCGAAGGTCCTCCAAAGGTGTTTGGATGTCGTTGGAATTACGTAACAAGTGCTTCGAAGGTCCTCCGAAGGTGTTTGGATGTTGTTGGAATTACGTTAAAAGTGCTTCGAAGATCCTCCGAAGGTGTTTGGATGTTGTTGGAATTACGTTAAAAGTGCTTCGAAGGTCCTCCGAAGGTGTTTGGATGCTGTTGGAATTACGTAAAAAATGGCTTCGAAGGTCCTCCGAAGGTGTTTGGATGTTTTCGGAATTACGCAAAAAGTGCTTCGAAGGTCCTCCAAAGGTGTTTGGATGTTGTTGAAATTACGTAAAAAGTGCTTCGAAGTTCCTCCGAAGTTGTTTGGATGTTGTTGGAATTACGTTAAAAGTGCTTCGAAGGTCCTCCGAAGGTGTTTGGATGTTGTTGGAATTACGCAAAAAGTGCTTCGAAGGTACTCCGAAGGTGTTTGGATGTTCTTGGATTTACGTAAAAAGTGCTTCGAAGGTAATCCGAAGGTGTTTGGATGCTGTTGGAATTACGTGAAAAGTGCTTCGAAGGTCCTCCGAAGGTGTTTGGATGCTGTTGGAATTACGTAAAAAGTGCTTCGAAGGTCCTCCGAAGGTGTTTGGATGCTGTTGGAATTACGTAAAAAGTGCTTCGAAGGTCGTCCGAAGGTGTTTGGATGCTGTTGGAATAACGTAAAAAGTGCTTCGAAGGGCCTCCGAAGGTGTTTGGATGTTGTTGGAATTACGTGAAAAGTGCTTCGAAGGTCCTCCGAAGGTGTTTGAATGCTGTTGGAATTACGTGAAAAGTGCTTCGAAGGTCCTCCAAAGGTGTTTGGATGTTGCTGGAATTACGTAAAAAGTGCTTCGAAGGTCCTCCGAAGGTGTTTGTATGCTGTTGGAATTACGTTAAAAGGGCTTCGAAGGTCCTCCAAAGGTGTTTGGATGTTGCTGGATTTACGTAAAAAGTGCTTCGAAGGTCCTCCAAAGGTGTTTGGATGTTGTTGGAATTATGTTAAAAGTGCTTCGAAGGTCCTCCGAAGGTGTTTGGATGCTGTTGGAATTACGTAAAAAGTGCTTCGAAGGTCCTCCGAAGTTGTTTGGATGTTGTTGGAATTACGTTAAAAGTGCTTCGAAGGTCCTCCGAAGGTGTTTGGATGTTGTTGGAATTACAAGAAAAGTGCTTCGAAGGTCATCCGAAGGTGTTTTCATGTTGTTGGAATTACGTAAAAAGTGCATCGAAGTTGGAATTACGAAAAAAGTGCTTCGAAGGTCCTCCGAAGGTGTTTGGATGCTGTTGGAATTACGTAAAAAGAGCTTCAAAGGTCCTCCAAAGGTGTTTGGATGTTGTTGGAATTAAGTTAAAACTGCTTCGAAGGTCCTCCGAAGGTGTTTGGATGCTGTTGGAATTACGTAAAAAGTGCTTCGAAGGTCCTCCGAAGGTGTTTGGATGCTGTTGGAATTACGTAAAAAGTGCTTCGAAGGTCCTCCGAAGGTGTTTGGATGTTCCTGGAATAACGTAAAAAGTGCTTCGAAGGTCCTTCAAAGGTGTATGTCTGTTGTTGGAATTACGTAAAAAGTGCTTCGAAGGTCCTCCGAAGGTGTTTAGATGTTGCTGGAACAATGTAAAAAGTGCTTCGAAGGTCCTCCGAAGGTGTTTGGATGTTGTTGGAATTACGTAAGAAGTGCTTCGAAGGTCCTCCGAAGGTGTTTGTCTGTTGTTGGAATTACGTAAAAAGTGCTTCAAAGGTCCTCCGAAGGTGTTTGGATGTTGTTGGAATTACGTAAGAAGTGCTTCGAAGGTCCTCCAAAGGTGTTTGGATGTTGTTGGAATTACGTAAAAAGTGCTTCGAAGGTCCTCCGAAGGTGTTTGGATGTTGCTGGAATAACGTAAAAAGTGCTTCGAAGGTCCTTCAAAGGTGTATGTCTGTTGTTGGAATTACGTAAAAAGTGCTTCGAAGGTCCTCCGAAGGTGTTTAGATGTTGCTGGAACAATGTAAAAAGTGCTTCGAAGGTCCTCCGAAGGTGTTTGGATGTTGTTGGAATTACGTAAGAAGTGCTTCGAAGGTCCTCCAAAGGTGTTTGGATGTTGTTGGAATTACGTTAAAACTGCTTCGAAGGTCCTCCGAAGGTGTTTAGATGTTGCTGGAATTACGTAAAAAGTGCTTCTAAGGTCCTCCGAAGGTGTTTAGATGTTGCTGGAACAATGTAAAAAGTGCTTCGAAGGTCCTCCGAAGGTGTTTGGATGTTGTTGGAATTACGTAAGAAGTGCTTCGAAGGTCCTCCAAAGGTGTTTGGATGTTGTTGGAATTACGTAAAAAGTGCTTCGAAGGTCCTCCGAAGGTGTTTGGATGCTGTTGGAATTACGTAAAAAGTGCTTCGAAGGTCCTCCAAAGGTGTTTGGATGTTGTTGGAATTACGTTAAAAGTGCTTCGAAGGTCCTCCGAAGGTGTTTAGATGTTGCTGGAACAATGTAAAAAGTGCTTCGAAGGTCCTCCGAAGGTGTTTGGATGCTGTTGGAATTACGTAAAAAGTGCTTCGAAGGTCCTCCGAAGGTGTTTGGATGCTGTTGGAATTACGTAAAAAGTGCTTCGAAGGTCCTCCAAAGGTGTTTGGATGTTGTTGGAATTACGTTAAAAGTGCTTCGAAGGTCCTCCGAAGGTGTTTAGATGTTGCTGGAATTACGTAAAAAGTGCTTCGAAGGTCCTTCAAAGGTGTATGTCTGTTGTTGGAATTACGTAAAAAGTGCTTCGAAGGTCCTCCGAAGGTGTTTAGATGTTGCTGGAATTACGTAAAAAGTGCTTCGAAGGTCCTCCGAAGGTGTTTGTCTGTTGTTGGAATTACGTAAAAAGTGCTTCGAAGGTCCTCCGAAGGTGTTTGGATGTTGTTGGAATAACGTAAAAAGTGCTTCGAAGGTCCTCCAAAGGTGTTTGGATGTTGCTGGAACAATGTAAAAAGTGCTTCGAAGGTCCTTCAAAGGTGTATGTCTGTTGTTGGAATTACGTAAAAAGTGCTTCGAAGGTCCTCCGAAGGTGTTTAGATGTTGCTGGAATTACGTAAAAAGTGCTTCTAAGGTCCTCCGAAGGTGTTTGGATGTTGTTGGAATTACGTAAAAAGTGCTTCGAAGGTCCTCCGAAGGTGTTTGGATGCTGTTGGAATTACGTAAAAAGTGCTTCGAAGGTCCTCCGAAGGTGTTTGGATGCTGTTGGAATTACGTAAAAGGTGCTTCAAAGGTCCTCCAAAGGTGTTTGGATGTTGTTGGAATTACGTAAAAAGTGCTTCGAAGGTCCTCCAAAGGTGTTTGGATGTTGTTGGAATTACGTAAAAAGTGCTTCGAAGGTCCTCCGAAGGTGTTTGGATGTTGCTGGAATAACGTAAAAAGTGCTTCGAAGGTCCTCCGAAGGTGTTTGGATGTTGCTGGAATAACGTAAAAAGTGCTTCGAAGGTCCTCCGAAGGTGTTTAGATGTTGCTGGAATTACGTAAAAAGTGCTTCGAAGGTCCTCCGAAGGTGTTTGGATGCTGTTGGAATTACGTAAAAAGAGCTTCAAAGGTCCTCCAAAGGTGTTTGGATGCTGTTGGAATTACGTTAAAACTGCTTCGAAGGTCCTCCGAAGGTGTTTGGATGCTGTTGGAATTACGTAAAAAGTGCTTCGAAGGTCCTCCGAAGGTGTTTGGATGCTGTTGGAATTACGTAAAAAGTGCTTCGAAGGTCCTCCAAAGGTGTTTGGATGTTGTTGGAATTACGTAAAAAGTGCTTCGAAGGTCCTCCAAAGGTGTTTGGATGTTGTTGGAATTACGTTAAAAGTGCTTCGAAGGTCCTCCGAAGGTGTTTAGATGTTGCTGGAATTACGTAAAAAGTGCTTCGAAGGTCCTTCAAAGGTGTATGTCTGTTGTTGGAATTACGTAAAAAGTGCTTCGAAGGTCCTCCGAAGGTGTTTAGATGTTGCTGGAATTACGTAAAAAGTGCTTCGAAGGTCCTCCGAAGGTGTTTGTCTGTTGTTGGAATTACGTAAAAAGTGCTTCGAAGGTCCTCCGAAGGTGTTTGGATGTTGTTGGAATCACGTAAAAAGTGCTTCGAAGGTCCTCCAAAGGTGTTTGGATGTTGCTGGAACAATGTAAAAAGTGCTTCGAAGGTCCTTCAAAGGTGTATGTCTGTTGTTGGAATTACGTAAAAAGTGCTTCGAAGGTCCTCCGAAGGTGTTTAGATGTTGCTGGAACAATGTAAAAAGTGCTTCGCAGGTCCTCCGAAGGTGTTTGGATGCTGTTGGAATTACGTAAAAAGTGCTTCGAAGGTCCTCCGAAGGTGTTTGGATGCTGTTGGAATTACGTAAAAAGTGCTTCGAAGGTCCTCCGAAGGTGTTTGGATGCTGTTGGAATTACGTAAAAGGTGCTTCAAAGGTCCTCCAAAGGTGTTTGGATGTTGTTGGAATTACGTAAAAAGTGCTTCGAAGGTCCTCCAAAGGTGTTTGGATGTTGTTGGAATTACGTAAAAAGTGCTTCGAAGGTCCTCCGAAGGTGTTTGGATGTTGCTGGAATAACGTAAAAAGTGCTTCGAAGGTCCTCCGAAGGTGTTTGGATGTTGCTGGAATAACGTAAAAAGTGCTTCGAAGGTCCTCCGAAGGTGTTTAGATGTTGCTGGAATTACGTAAAAAGTGCTTCGAAGGTCCTCCGAAGGTGTTTGGATGCTGTTGGAATTACGTAAAAAGAGCTTCAAAGGTCCTCCAAAGGTGTTTGGATGCTGTTGGAATTACGTTAAAACTGCTTCGAAGGTCCTCCGAAGGTGTTTGGATGCTGTTGGAATTACGTAAAAAGTGCTTCGAAGGTCCTCCGAAGGTGTTTGGATGCTGTTGGAATTACGTAAAAAGTGCTTCGAAGGTCCTCCAAAGGTGTTTGGATGTTGTTGGAATTACGTTAAAAGTGCTTCGAAGGTCCTCCGAAGGTGTTTGGATGCTGTTGGAATTACGTAAAAAGAGCTTCAAAGGTCCTCCAAAGGTGTTTGGATGTTGTTGGAATTAAGTTAAAACTGCTTCGAAGGTCCTCCGAAGGTGTTTGGATGCTGTTGGAATTACGTAAAAAGTGCTTCGAAGGTCCTCCGAAGGTGTTTGGATGCTGTTGGAATTACGTAAAAAGTGCTTCGAAGGTCCTCCGAAGGTGTTTGGATGCTGTTGGAATTACGTTAAAACTGCTTCGAAGGTCCTCCGAAGGTGTTTGGATGCTGTTGGAATTACGTAAAAAGTGCTTCGAAGGTCCTCCAAAGGTGTTTGGATGTTGTTGGAATTACGTAAAAAGTGCTTCGAAGGTCCTCCAAAGGTGTTTGGATGCTGTTGGAATTACGTAAAAAGTGCTTCTAAGGTCCTCCAAAGGTGTTTGGATGTTGTTGGAATTACGTTAAAAGTGCTTCGAAGGTCCTCCGAAGGTGTTTGGATGCTGTTGGAATTACGTAAAAAGAGCTTCAAAGGTCCTCCAAAGGTGTTTGGATGTTGTTGGAATTAAGTTAAAACTGCTTCGAAGGTCCTCCGAAGGTGTTTGGATGCTGTTGGAATTACGTAAAAAGTGCTTCGAAGGTCCTCCGAAGGTGTTTGGATGCTGTTGGAATTACGTAAAAAGTGCTTCGAAGGTCCTCCGAAGGTGTTTGGATGCTGTTGGAATTACGTTAAAACTGCTTCGAAGGTCCTCCGAAGGTGTTTGGATGTTGCTGGAATAACGTAAAAAGTGCTTCGAAGGTCCTTCAAAGGTGTATGTCTGTTGTTGGAATTACGTAAAAAGTGCTTCGAAGGTCCTCCGAAGGTGTTTAGATGTTGCTGGAATTACGTAAAAAGTGCTTCGAAGGTCCTCCGAAGGTGTTTGTCTGTTGTTGGAATTACGTAAAAAGTGCTTCGAAGGTCCTCTGAAGGTGTTTGGATGTTGTTGGAATTACGTACGAAGTGCTTCGAAGGTCCTCCAAAAATAATTGGAGGCTGTTGGAATTACGTAAAAAGTGCTTCGAAGGTCCTCCGAAGGTGTTTGGATGTTGCTGGAATAACGTAAAAAGTGCTTCGAAGGTCCTTCAAAGGTGTATGTCTGTTGTTGGAATTACGTAAAAAGTGCTTCGAAGGTCCTCCGAAGGTGTTTAGATGTTGCTGGAATTACGTAAAAAGTGCTTCGAAGGTCCTCCGAAGGTGTTTGGATGTTGTTGGAATTACGTAAAAAGTGCTTCGAAGGTCCTCCGAAGGTGTTTGGATGTTATTGGAATTACGTAAAAAGTGCTTCGAAGGTCCTCCGAAGGTGTTTGGATGTTGCTGGAATAACGTAAAAAGTGCTTCGAAGGTCCTTCAAAGGTGTATGTCTGTTGTTGGAATTACGTAAAAAGTGCTTCGAAGGTCCTCCAAAGGTGTTTGGATGTTGTTGGAATTACGTTAAAACTGCTTCGAAGGTCCTCCGAAGGTGTTTGGATGCTGTTGGAATTACGTAAAAAGTGCTTCGAAGGTCCTCCGAAGGTGTTTGGATGCTGTTGGAATTACGTAAAAAGTGCTTCAAAGGTCCTCCAAAGGTGTTTGGATGTTGTTGGAATTACGTAAAAAGTGCTTCGAAGGTCCTCCAAAGGTGTTTGGATGCTGTTGGAATTACGTAAAAAGTGCTTCTAAGGTCCTCCGAAGGTGTTTGGATGTTGCTGGAATAACGTAAAAAGTGCTTCGAAGGTCCTCCGAAGGTGTTTGGATGTTGCTGGAATAACGTAAAAAGTGCTTCGAAGGTCCTTCAAAGGTGTATGTCTGTTGTTGGAATTACGTAAAAAGTGCTTCGAAGGTCCTCCGAAGGTGTTTAGATGTTGCTGGAATTACGTAAAAAGTGCTTCGAAGGTCCTCCGAAGGTGTTTGTCTGTTGTTGGAATTACGTAAAAAGTGCTTCGAAGGTCCTCCGAAGGTGTTTGGATGTTATTGGAATTACGTAAAAAGTGCTTCGAAGGTCCTCCAAAGGTAATTGGATGCTGTTGGAATTACGTAAAAAGTGCTTCGAAGGTCCTCCGAAGGTGTTTGGATGTTGCTGGAATAACGTAAAAAGTGCTTCGAAGGTCCTTCAAAGGTGTATGTCTGTTGTTGGAATTACGTAAAAAGTGCTTCGAAGGTCCTCCGAAGGTGTTTAGATGTTGCTGGAATTACGTAAAAAGTGCTTCGAAGGTCCTCCGAAGGTGTTTGGATGTTGTTGCAATTACGTAAAAAGTGCTTCTAAGGTCCTCCGAAGGTGTTTAGATGTTGCTGGAACAATGTAAAAAGTGCTTCGAAGGTCCTCCGAAGATGTTTGGATGTTGTTGGAATTACGTAAGAAGTGCTTCGAAGGTCTTCCGAAGGTGTTTGGATGCTGTTGGAATTACGTAAAAAGTGCTTCGAAGGTCCTCCGAAGGTGTTTGGATGCTGTTGGAATTACGTAAAAAGTGCTTCGAAGGTCCTCCAAAGGTGTTTGGATGTTGTTGGAATTACGTTAAAAGTGCTTCGAAGGTCCTCCGAAGGTGTTTAGATGTTGCTGGAACAATGTAAAAAGTGCTTCGAAGGTCCTCCGAAGGTGTATGGATGTTGTTGGAATTACGTAAAAAGTGCTTCCAAGGTCCTCCAAAGGTGTTTGGATGTTGTTGGAATTACGTTAAAACTGCTTCGAAGGTCCTCCGAAGGTGTTTGGATGCTGTTGGAATTACGTAAAAAGTGCTTCAAAGGTCCTCCAAAGGTGTTTGGATGTTGTTGGAATTACGTTAAAAGTGCTTCGAAGGTCCTCCGAACGTGTTTGGATGTTGTTGGAATTATGTTAAAAGTGCTTCGAAGGTCCTCCGAAGGTGTTTGGATGCTGTTGGAATTACGTAAAAAGTGCTTCGAAGGTCCTCCGAAGGTGTTTGGATGCCGTTGGAATTACGTAAAAAGTGCTTCGAAGGTCCTCCAAAGGTGTTTGGATGTTGTTGGAATTACGTTAAAAGTGCTTCGAAGGTCCTCCGAAGGTGTTTAGATGTTGCTGGAACAATGTAAAAAGTGCTTCGAAGGTCCACCAAAGGTGTTTGGATGTTGTTGGAATTACGTGAAAAGTGCTTCGAAGGTCCTCCAAAGGTGTTTGGATGTTGTTGGAATTACGTAAAAAGTGCTTCAAAGGTCTTCAAAAGCTGTTTGGATGTTGTTGGAATTACGTAAAAAGTGCTTCAAAGGTCTTCAAAAGCTGTTTGGATGTTGTTGGAATTACGTAAAAAGTGCTTCGAAGGTCCTCCAAAGGTGTTTGGATGTTGTTGGAATTTCGTAAAAACTGCTTCGAAGGTCCTTTAAAGGTGTTTGGATATTGTTGGAATTACGTAAAAAGTGCTTCGAAGGTCCTCCAAAGGTGTTTGGATGCTGTTGGAATTACGTAAAAAGTGCTTCTAAGGTCCTCCGAAGGTGTTTGGATGTTGCTGGAATAACGTAAAAAGTGCTTCGAAGGTCCTTCAAAGGTGTTTGGATGTTGTTGGAATTACGTTAAAAGTGCTTCGAAGGTCCTCCGAACGTGTTTGGATGTTGTTGGAATTATGTTAAAAGTGCTTCGAAGGTCCTCCGAAGGTGTTTGGATGCTGTTGGAATTACGTAAAAAGTGCTTCGAAGGTCCTCCGAAGGTGTTTGGATGCCGTTGGAATTACGTAAAAAGTGCTTCGAAGGTCCTCCAAAGGTGTTTGGATATTGTTGGAATTACGTAAAAAGTGCTTCGAAGGTCCGCCGAAGGTGTTTGGATGTTGTTGGAAATACGTAAAAAGTGCTTCGAAGGTCCTCCAAAGGTGTTTGGATGTTGTTGAAATTACGTGAAAAGTGCTTCGAAGGTCCTCCAAAGGTGTTTGGATGTTGTTGGAATTACGTAAAAAGTGCTTCGAAGGTCCTCCAAAGGTGTTTGGATGTTGTTGAAATTACGTAAAAAGTGCTTCGAAGGTCCTCCAAAGGTGTTTGGATGCTGTTGGAATTACGTAAAAAGTGCTTCTAAGGTCCTCCGAAGGTGTTTGGATGTTGTTGGAATTACGTAAAAAGTGCTTCGAAGGTCCTCCAAAGGTGTTTGGATGTTGTTGGAATTACGTAAAAAGTGCTTCAAAGGTCTTCAAAAGCTGTTTGGATGTTGTTGGAATTACGTAAAAAGTGCTTCGAAGGTCCTCCAAAGGTGTTTGGATGCTGTTGGAATTACGTAAAAAGTGCTTCGAAGGTCCTCCGAAGGTGTTTAGATGTTGCTGGAATTACGTAAAAAGTGCTTCTAAGGTCCTCCGAAGGTGTTTAGATGTTGCTGGAACAATGTAAAAAGTGCTTCGAAGGTCCTCCGAAGATGTTTGGATGATGTTGGAATTACGTAAGAAGTGCTTCGAAGGTCTTCCGAAGGTGTTTGGATGCTGTTGGAATTACGTAAAAAGTGCTTCGAAGGTCCTCCGAAGGTGTTTGGATGTTGTTGGAATTACGTAAAAAGTACTTCGAAGGTCCTCCAATTGTGTTTGGATTTTGTTGGAATGACGTAAAAAGTGCTTCGAAGGTCCTCCAATTGTGTTTGGATTTTGTTGGAATGACGTAAAAAGTGCTTCGAAGGTCCTCCGTAGGTGTTTGGATGTTGTTGGAATTACTTAAAAAGTGCTTCGAAGGTCCTCCGAAGGTGTTTGGATGTTGTTGGAGTTACGTAAAAAGTGCTTCGAAGGTCCTCTGAAGGTGTTTGGGTGTTGTTGGAATTACGTAAAAAGTGCTTCGAAGGTCCTCCAAAGGTGTTTGGATGTTGTTGGAATTACGTAAAAAGTGCTTCGAAGGTCCTCCAATTGTGTTTGGATTTTGTTGGAATGACGTAAAAAGTGCTTCGAAGGTCCTCCAATTGTGTTTGGATTTTGTTGGAATGACGTAAAAAGTGCTTCGAAGGTCCTCCGTAGGTGTTTGGATGTTGTTGGAATTACTTAAAAAGTGCTTCGAAGGTCCTCCAAAGGTGTTTGGATGTTGTTGGATTTACGTAAAAAGTGCTTCGAAGGTCCTCCGGAAGTGTTTGGATGTTGTTGGAATTACGTAAAAAGTGCTTCGAAGGTCCTCCGTAGGTGTTTGGATGTTGTTGGAATTACGTAAAAAGTGCTTCGAAGGTCCTCCGTAGGTGTTTGTAAGTTGTTGGAATTACGTAAAAAGTGCTTCGAAGGTCCTCCAAAGATGTTTGGATGTTGTTGGAATTACTTAAAAAGTGCTTCGAAGGTCCTCCGAAGGTGTTTGGATGTTGTTGGAATTACGTAAAAAGTGCTTCGAAGGTCCTCCGAAGGTGTTTGGATGTTGTTGGAATTACGTAAAAATTGTTTCGAAGGTCCTCCGAAGGTGTTTGGGTGTTGTTGGAATTACGTAAAAAGTGCTTCGAAGGTCCTCCAAAGGTGTTTAGATGTTGTTGGAATTACGTAAAAAGTGCTTCGAAGGTCCTTCAAAGGTGTTTGGATGTTGTTGGAATTACGTAAAAAGGGCTTCGAAGGTCCTCCAATTGTGTTTGGATTTTGTTGGAATTACGTAAAAAGTGCTTCGAAGGTCCTCCGAAGGTGTTTGGATGTTGTTGGAATTACGTAAAAAGTGCTTCGAAGGTCCTCCGAAGGTGTTTGGAAGTTGTTGGAATTACGTAAAAAGTGCTTCGAAGGTCCTCCGTTGGTGTTTGGATGTTGTTGAAATTACGTAAAAAGTGCTTCGAAGGTCCTCCAAAGGTGTTTGGATGTTGTTGGAATTACGTAAAAAGTGCTTCGAAGGTCCTCCGTAGGTGTTTGGAAGTTGTTGGAATTACGTAAAAAGTGCTTCGAAGGTCCTCCAAAGGTGTTTGGATGTTGTTGGAATTACGTAAAAAGTGCTTCGAAGGTCCTCCGAAGGTGTTTGGATGTTGTTGGAATTACGTAAAAAGTGCTTCGAAGGTCCTCCGTAGGTGTTTGGATGTTGTTGGAATTACGTAAAAAGTGCTTCGAAGGTCCTCCAATTGTGTTTGGATGTTGTTGGAATTACGTAAAAAGTGCTTCGAAGGTCCTCCGAAGGTGTTTGGATGTTGTTGGAATTTCGTAAAAAGTGCTTCGAAGGTCCTCCGAAGGTGTTTGGATGTTGTTGGAATTACGTAAAAAGTGCTTCGAAGGTCCTCCAAAGGTGTTTGGATGTTGTTGGAATTACGTAAAAAGTGCTTCGAAGCTCCTCCAATTGTGTTTGGATGTTGTTGGAATTACGTAAAAAGTGCTTCGAAGGACCTCAAATTGTGTTTGGATTTTGTTGGAATTACGTAAAAAGTGCTTCGAAGGTCCTCCGAAGGTGTTTGGATGTTGTTGGAATTACGTAAAAAGTGCTTCGAAGGTCCTCCAAAGGTGTTTGGATGTTGTAGGAATTACGAAAAAACTGCTTCGAAGGTCTTCCAAATGTGTTTGGATGCTGATGGAATTAAGTAAAAATTGCTTCCAAGCACCTTTGAAGGTGTTTGGATGTTGTTGGAATTACGTAAAAAGTGCTTCGAAGGTCCTCCGAAGATGTTTGGATGTTGTTGGAATTACGTAAAAAGTGCTTCGAAGGTCCTCCGAAGGTGTTTGGATGTTAATGGAATTACGTAAAAAGTGCTTCGAAGGTCCTCCGAAGGTGTTTGGATGGTGTTGGAATTACGTAAAAAGTGCTTCGAAGATCCTCCGAAGGTGTTTGGGTGTTGTTGGAATTACGTAAAAAGTGCTTCGAAGGTCCTCCAATTGTGTTTGGATGTTGTTGGATTTAAGTAAAAAGTGCTTCGAAGGTCCTCCAAAGGTGTTTGGATGTTGTTGGAATTACGTAAAAAGTGCTTCGAAGGTCCTCCAAAGGTGTTTGGATGTTGTTGGAATTACGTAAAAAGTGCTTCGAAGGTCCTCCAATTGTGTTTGGATGTTGTTGGAATTACGTAAAAAGTGCTTCGAAGATCCTCCGAAGGTTTTTGGATGGTGTTGGAATTACGTACAAAGTGCTTCGAAGGTCCTCCAATTGTGTTTGGATGTTGTTGGAATTACGTAAAAAGTGCTTCGAAGGTCCTCCAAAGGTGTTTGGATGTTGTTGGAATTACGTAAAAAGTACTTCGAAGGTCCTCCAAAGGTGTTTGGATGTTGTTGGAATTACGTAAAAAGTGCTTCGAAGGTCCTCCAATTGTGTTTGGATTTTGTTGAAATTACGTAAAAAGTGCTTCGAAGGTCCTCCAATTGTGTTTGGATGTTGTTGGAATTACGTAAAAAGTGCTTCGAAGGTCCTTCGAAGGTGTTTGGATGTTGTTGGAATTACGTAAAAAGTGCTTCGAAGGTCCTCCAAAGGTGTTTGGATGTTGTTGGAATTACGTAAAAAGTGCTTCGAAGGTCCTCCGTAGGTGTTTGGAAGTTGTTGGAATTACGTAAAAAGTGCTTCGAAGGTCCTCCGAAGATGTTTGGATGTTGTTGGAATTACGTAAAAAGTGCTTCGAAGGTCCTCCGAAGGTGTTTGGATGTTAATGGAATTACGTAAAAAGTGCTTCGAAGGTCCTCCAAAGGTGTTTGGATGTTGTTGGAATTACGTAAAAAGTGCTTCGAAGGTCCTCCAAAGGTTTTTGGATGTTGTTGGAATTACGTAAAAAGTGCTTCGAAGGTCCTCCAAAGGTGTTTGGATGTTGTTGGAATTACGTAAAAAGTGCTTCGAAGGTCCTCCAATTGTGTTTGGATTTTGTTGGAATTACGTAAAAAGTGCTTCGAAGGTCCTCCGAAGGTGTTTGGATTTTGTTGGAATTACGTAAAAAATGCTTCGAAGGTCCTCCGAAGGTGTTTGGATGTTGTTGGAACTACGTAAAAAGTGCTTCGAAGGTCCTCCAATTGTGTTTGGATGTTGTTGGAATTACGTAAAAAGTGCTTCGAAGGTCCTCCAATTGTGTTTGGATTTTGTTGGAATTACGTAAAAAGTGCTTCGAAGGTCCTCCGTAGGTGTTTGGATGTTGTTGGAATTACGTAAAAAGGGCTTCGAAGGTCCTCCAATTGTGTTTGGATTTTGTTGGAATTACGTAAAAAGTGCTTCGAAGGTCCTCCGAAGGTGTTTGGATGTTGTTGGAATTACGTAAAAAGTGCTTCGAAGGTCCTCCGAAGGTGTTTGGATGATGTTGGAATTACGTAAAAAGTGCTTCGAAGGTCCTCCGAAGGTGTTTGGAAGTTGTTGGAATTACGTAAAAAGTGCTTCGAAGGTCCTCCGTTGGTGTTTGGATGTTGTTGAAATTACGTAAAAAGTGCTTCGAAGGTCCTCCAAAGGTGTTTGGATGTTGTTGGAATTACGTAAAAAGTGCTTCGAAGGTCCTCCGAAGGTGTTTGGATGTTGTTGGAATTACGTAAAAAGTGCTTCGAAGGTCCTCCGTAGGTGTTTGGAAGTTGTTGGAATTACGTAAAAAGTGCTTCGAAGGTCCTCCAAAGGTGTTTGGATGTTGTTGGAATTACGTAAAAAGTGCTTCGAAGGTCCTCCGAAGGTGTTTGGATGTTGTTGGAATTACGTAAAAAGTGCTTCGAAGGTCCTCCGTAGGTGTTTGGATGTTGTTGGAATTACGTAAAAAGTGCTTCGAAGGTCCTCCAATTGTGTTTGGATGTTGTTGGAATTACGTGAAAAGTGCTTCGAAGGTCCTCCGAAGGTGTTTGGATGTTGTTGGAATTACGTAAAAAGTGCTTCGAAGGTCCTCCGTAGGTGTTTGGAAGTTGTTGGAATTACGTAAAAAGCGCTTCGAAGGTCCTCCAAAGATGTTTGGATGTTGTTGGAATTACGTAGAAAGTGCTTCGAAGGTCCTCCGAAGGTGTTTGGATGTTGTTGGAATTTCGTAAAAAGTGCTTCGAAGGTCCTCCGAAGGTGTTTGGATGTTGTTGGAATTACGTAAAAAGTGCTTCGAAGGTCCTCCAAAGGTGTTTGGATGTTGTTGGAATTACGTAAAAAGTGCTTCGAAGGTCCTCAAATTGTGTTTGGATTTTGTTGGAATTACGTAAAAAGTGCTTCGAAGGTCCTCCGAAGGTGTTTGGATGTTGTTGGAATTACGTAAAAAGTGCTTCGAAGGTCCTCCAAAGGTGTTTGGATGTTGTTGGAATTACGAAAAAACTGCTTCGAAGGTCTTCCAAATGTGTTTGGATGCTGATGGAATTAAGTAAAAATTGCTTCCAAGCACCTTTGAAGGTGTTTGGATGTTGTTGGAATTACGTAAAAAGTGCTTCGAAGGTCCTCCGAAGGTGTTTGGATGTTGTTGAAATTACGTAAAAAGTGCTTCGAAGGTCCTCCGAAGGTGTTTGGATGTTGTTGGAATTACGTAAAAAGCGCTTCGAAGGTCCTCCAAAGATGTTTGGATTTTGTTGGAATTACGTAAAAAGTGCTTCGAAGGTCCTCCAAAGGTTTTTGGATGTTGTTGGAATTACGTAAAAAGTGCTTCGAAGGTCCTCCGAAGATGTTTGGATGTTGTTGGAATTACGTAAAAAGTGCTTCGAAGCTCCTCCAATTGTGTTTGGATGTTGTTGGAATTACGTAAAAAGTGCTTCGAAGGTCCTCAAATTGTGTTTGGATTTTGTTGGAATTACGTAAAAAGTGCTTCGAAGGTCCTCCGAAGATGTTTGGATGT
Organism: Anopheles coustani; assembly: GCF_943734705.1. NCBI lineage: Eukaryota > Metazoa > Arthropoda > Insecta > Diptera > Culicidae > Anopheles > Anopheles coustani. Next base: position 349,176 of record NW_026525403.1, on the reverse strand, counting down.
TGTTGGAATTACGTAAAAAGTGCTTCGAAGGTCCTCCGAAGGTGTTTGGATGTTGTTGGAATTACGTAAAAAGTGCTTCGAAGGTCCTCCGTAGGTGTTTGGATGTTGTTGGAATTACGTAAAAAGTGCTTCGAAGGTCCTCCAATTGTGTTTGGATTTTTTTGAAATTACGTAAAAAGTGCTTCGAAGGTCCTCCAATTGTGTTTGGATGTTGTTGGAATTACGTAAAAAGTGCTTCGAAGGTCCTTCGAAGGTGTTTGGATGTTGTTGGAATTACGTAAAAAGTGCTTCGAAGGTCCTCCAAAGGTGTTTGGATGTTGTTGGAATTACGTAAAAAGTGCTTCGAAGGTCCCCCAAAGGTGTTTGAATGCTGTTGGAATTACGTAAAAAGTGCTTCGAAGGTCCCCCAAAGGTGTTTGGATGTTGTAGGAATTACGAAAAAACTGCTTCGAAGGTCTTCCAAATGTGTTTGGATGCTGATGGAATTAAGTAAAAATTGCTTCCAAGCACCTTTGAAGGTGTTTGGATGTTGTTGAAATTACGTAAAAAGTGCTTCGAAGGTCCTCCGAAGGTGTTTGGATGTTGTTGGAATTACGTAAAAAGTGCTTCGAAGGTCCTCCGAAGGTGTTTGGATGTTGTTGGAATTACGTAAAAAGTGCTTCGAAGGTCCTCCGAAGATGTTTGGATGTTGTTGGAATTACGTAAAAAGTGCTTCGAAGCTCCTCCAATTGTGTTTGGATGTTGTTGGAATTACGTAAAAAGTGCTTCGAAGGTCCTCAAATTGTGTTTGGATTTTGTTGGAATTACGTAAAAAGTGCTTCGAAGGTCCTCCGAAGATGTTTGGATGTTGTTGGAATTACGTAAAAAGTGCTTCGAAGGTCCTCCGAAGGTGTTTGGATGGTGTTGGAATTACGTAAAAAGTGCTTCGAAGATCCTCCGAAGGTGTTTGGGTGTTGTTGGAATTACGTAAAAAGTGCTTCGAAGGTCCTCCAATTGTGTTTGGATGTTGTTGGAATTAAGTAAAAAGTGCTTCGAAGGTCCTCCAAAGGTGTTTGGATGTTGTTGGAATTACGTAAAAAGTGCTTCGAAGGTCCTCCAATTGTGTTTGGATGTTGTTGGAATTACGTAAAAAGTGCTTCGAAGATCCTCCGAAGGTTTTTGGATGGTGTTGGAATTACGTTAAAAGTGCTTCGAAGGTCCTCCAATTGTGTTTGGATGTTGTTGGAATTACGTAAAAAGTGCTTCGAAGGTCCTCCAAAGGTGTTTGGATGTTGTTGGAATTACGTAAAAAGTGCTTCGAAGGTCCTCCAATTGTGTTTGGATTTTTTTGAAATTACGTAAAAAGTGCTTCGAAGGTCCTCCAATTGTGTTTGGATGTTGTTGGAATTCCGTAAAAAGTGCTTCGAAGGTCCTTCGAAGGTGTTTGGATGTTGTTGGAATTACGTAAAAAGTGCTTCGAAGGTCCTCCAAAGGTGTTTGGATGTTGTTGGAATTACGTAAAAAGTGCTTCGAAGGTCCTCCAATTGTGTTTGGATTTTTTTGAAATTACGTAAAAAGTGCTTCGAAGGTCCTCCAATTGTGTTTGGATGTTGTTGGAATTACGTAAAAAGTGCTTCGAAGGTCCTTCGAAGGTGTTTGGATGTTGTTGGAATTACGTAAAAAGTGCTTCGAAGGTCCTCCAAAGGTGTTTGGATGTTGTTGGAATTACGTAAAAAGTGCTTCGAAGGTCCTTCGAAGGCGTTTGGATGTTGTTGGAATTACGTAAAAAGTGCTTCGAAGGTCCCCCAAAGGTGTTTGAATGCTGTTGGAATTACGTAAAAAGTGCTTCGAAGGTCCTCCGAAGGTGTTTGGATGTTGTTGGAATTACGTTAAAAGTGCTTCGAAGGTCCTCCGAAGGTGTTTGGATGTTGTTGGAATTACGTAAAAAGTGCTTCGAAGGTCCTCCGAAGGTGTTTGGATGTTGTTGGAATTACGTAAAAAGTGCTTCGAAGGACCTCCGAAGGTGTTTGGATGTTGTTGGAATTACGTAAAAAGTGCTTCGAAGGTCCTCCAAAGGTGTTTGGATGTTGTTGGAATTACGTAAAAAGTGCTTCGAAGGTCCTCCAAAGGTTTTTGGATGTTGTTGGAATTACGTAAAAAGTGCTTCGAAGGTCCTCCAAAGGTGTTTGGATGTTGTTGGAATTACGTAAAAAGTGCTTCGAAGGTCCTCCAATTGTGTTTGGATTTTGTTGGAATTACGTAAAAAGTGCTTCGAAGTTCCTCCAATTGTGTTTGGATGTTGTTGGAATTACGTAAAAAGTGCTTCGATGGTCCTCCAGAGGTGATTGGATGTTGTTGGAATAACGTAAAAAGTGCTTCGAAGGTCCTCCAATTGTGTTTGGATTTTGTTGGAATTACGTAAAAAGTGCTTCGAAGGTCCTCCAAAGGTGATTGGATGTTGTTGGAATAACGTAAAAAGTGCTTCGAAGGTCCTCCAATTGTGTTTGGAATTTGTTGGAATTACGTAAAAAGTGCTTCGATGGTCCTCCAATTGTGTTTGGATGTTGTTCGAATTACGTAAAAAGTGCTTCGAAGGTCCTTCGAAGGTGTTTGGATGTTTTTGGAATTACGAGAAAAGTGCTTCGAAGGTCTTTCGAAGGTGTTTGGATGTTGTTGAAATTACGTTAAAAGTGCTTCGAAGGTCCTCCGAAGGTGTTTATATGTTGTTGGAATTACGTGAAAAGTGCTTCGAAGGTCCTCCGAAGGTGTTTGGATGTTTTTGGAATTACGTGAAAAGTGCATCGAAGGTCCTCCGAAGGTGTTTGGATGTTGTTGGAATTACGTAAAAAGTGCTTCGAAGGTCCTCCAAAGGTGTTTGGATGTTTTTGGAATTATGGAAAAAGTGCTTCGAAGGTCCTCTGAAGGTGTTTGAATGTTGTTGGAATTACGTAAAAAGTGCATCGAAGGTCCTCCGAAGGTGTTTGGATGTTGTTGGAATTACGTAAAAAGTGCTTCGAAGGTCCTCCAAAGGTGTTTGGATGTTGTAGGAATCACTTAAAAGTGCTTCGAAGGTCCTAAAAAGGTGTTTGGATGTTGTTGGAATCACTTAAAAAGTGCTTCGAAGATCCTCCAAAGGTGTTTGGATGTTGTTGGAATTACGTAAAAAGTGCTTCGAAGGTCCTCCGAAGTTGTTTGGATGTTGTTGGAATTATGAAATAAGTGCTTCGAAGGTCCTCCGAAGGTGTTTGGATGTTGTTGGAATTACGTAAAAAGTGCTTCGAAGGTCCTCCGAAGGTGTTTGGATGTTGTTGGAATTACGTAAAAAGTGCTTCGAAGGTCCTCCAAAGGTGTTTGAATGTTGTTGGAATTACGTAAAAAGTGCATCGAAGGTCCTCCGAAGGTGTTTGGATGTTGTTGGAATTACGTAAAAAGTGCTTCGAAGGTCCTCCAAAGGTGTTTGGAAGTTTTTGGAATTACGCAAAAAGTGCTTCGAAGGTCCTCCAAAGGTGTTTGGATGTTGTTGGAATTACATAAAAGTGCTTCGAAGGTCCTCCGAAGTTGTTTGGATGTTGTTGGAATTAAGTAAAAAGTGCTTCGAAGGTCCTCTAAATATGTTTGGATGTTTTTGGAATTACGAGAAAAGTGCTTCGAAGGTCCTCCGAAGGTGTTTGGATGTTGTTGAAATTACGTTAAAAGTGCTTCGAAGGTCCTCCGAAGGTGTTTATATGTTGTTGGAATTACGTGAAAAGTGCTTCGAAGGTCCTCCGAAGGTGTTTGGATGTTTTTGGAATTACGTGAAAAGTGCATCGAAGGTCCTCGGAAGGTGTTTGGATGTTGTTGGAATTACGAGAAAAGTGCTTTGAAGGTCCTCCGAAGGTGTTTGGATGTTGTTGGAATTACGTAAAAAATGCTTCGAAGGTCCTCCGAAGGTGTTTGGATGTTTTTGGAATTACGTTAAAAGTGCTTCGAAGGTCCTCCGAAGGTGTTTGGATGTTGTTGAAATTACGTTAAAAGTGCTTCGAAGGTCCTCCGAAGGTGTTTATATGTTGTTGGAATTACGTGAAAAGTGCTTCGAAGGTCCTCCGAAGGTGTTTGGATGTTTTTGGAATTACGTGAAAAGTGCATCGAAGGTCCTCGGAAGGTGTTTGGATGTTGTTGGAATTACGAGAAAAGTGCTTTGAAGGTCCTCCGAAGGTGTTTGGATGTTGTTGGAATTACGTAAAAAATGCTTCGAAGGTCCTCCGAAGGTGTTTGGATGTTTTTGGAATTACGTTAAAAGTGCATCGAAGGTCCTCCGAAGGTGTTTGGATGTTGTTGAAATTACGTTAAAAGTGCTTCGAAGGTCCTCCGAAGGTGTTTATATGTTGTTGGAATTACGTGAAAAGTGCTTCGAAGGTCCTCCGAAGGTGTTTGGATGTTTTTGGAATTACGTGAAAAGTGCATCGAAGGTCCTCGGAAGGTGTTTGGATGTTGTTGGAATTACGAGAAAAGTGCTTTGAAGGTCCTCCGAAGGTGTTTGGATGTTGTTGGAATTACGTAAAAAGTGCTTCGAAGGTCCTCCAAAGGTGTTTGGATGTTTTTGGAGTTACGCAAAAAGTGCTTCGAAGGTCCTCCAAAGGTGTTTGGATGTTTTTGGAATTTTGGAAAAGTGCTTTGAAGGTCCTCCGAAGGTGTTTGGATGTTGTTGGAATTACGAAAAAAGGTGCTTCGAAGCTCCTCCAAAGGTGTTTGGTTGTTTTTGGAATTACGAGAAAAGTGCTTCGAAGGTCCTCCAAAGGTGTTTGGATGTTGTTGGAATTACGAGAAAAGTGCTTCGAAGGTCCTCCGAAGGTGTTTGGATGTTGTTGGAATTACGAAAAAAGTGCTTCGAAGCTCCTCCAAAGGTGTTTGGATGTTTTTGGAATTACGAGAAAAGTGCTTCGAAGGTCCTCCAAAGGTGTTTGGATGTTTTTGGAATTACGTGAAAAGTGCTTCGAAGGATCTCCAAAGGTGTTTGGATGTTGTTAGAATAACGTAAAAAGTGCTTCGAAGGTCCTCCGAAGTTGTTTGGATGTTGTTGGAATTATGAAATAAGTGCTTCGAAGGTCCTCCAAAGGTGTTTGGATGTTTTTGGAATAACGTTAAAAGTGCTTCGAAGGTCCTCCAAAGGTGTTTGGATGTTGTTGGAATTACGTTGACATTGCTTCGAAGGTCCTCAAAAGGTGTTTGGATGTTGTTGGAATTACGTAAAAAGTGCTTCGAAGGTCCTCCGAAGGTGTTTGGATGTTGTTGGAATTACGTAAAAAGTGTTTCGAAGGTCCTCCAAAGGTGTTTGGATGTTTTTGGAATTATGGAAAAGTGCTTTGAAGGTCCTCCGAAGGTGTTTTGATGTTGTTGGAATTAAGAAAAAAGTGCTTCGAAGATCCTCCAAAGCTGTTTGGATGTTGTTGGAATTACGTGAAAAGTGCTTCGAAGGTCCTCCAAAGGTGTTTGGATGTAGTTGGAATTACGTTAAAAGTGCTTCGAAGGTCCTCCGAAGGTGTTTGGATGTTTTTGGAATTACGAGAAAAGTGCTTCGAAGGTCCTCCAAAGGTGTTTGGATGTTGTTGGAATTACGAGAAAAGTGCTTCGAAGGTCCTCCGAAGGTGTTTGAATGTTGTTGGAATTACGTAAAAAGTGCATCGAAGGTCCTCCGAAGGTGTTTGGATGTTGATGGAATTACGTAAAAAGTTCTTCGAAGGTCCTCCAAAGGTGTTTGGATGTTTTTGGAATTACGTGAAAAGTGCTTCGAAGGATCTCCAAAGGTGTTTGGATGTTGTTAGAATTACGTGAAAAGTGCTTCGAAGGTCCTCCGAAGTTGTTTGGATGTTGTTGGAATTACGAAATAAGTGCTTCGAAGGTCCTCCAAAGGTGTTTGGATGTTTTTGGAATTACGTTAAAAGTGCTTCGAAGGTCCTGCAAAGGTGTTTGGATGTTGTTGGAATTACGTAAAAAGTGCATCGAAGGTCCTCCGAAGGTGTTTGGATGTTGTTGAAATTACGTAAAAAATGCATCGAAGGTCCTCCGAAGGTGTTTGGATGTTGTTGGAGTTACGTAAAAAGTGCTTCGAAGGTCCTCCAAAGGTGTTTGAATGTTGTTGGAATTACGTAAAAAGTGCTTCGAAGGTCCTCCAAAGGTGTTTGGATGTTTTTGGAATTACGTGAAAAGTGCTCCGAAGGATCTCCAAAGGTGTTTGGATGTTGTTGGAATTACGTACAAAGTGCTTCGAAGGTCCTCCGAAGGTGTTTGGATGTTGTTGGAATTACGTAAAAAGTGCTTCGAAGGTCCTCCAAAGGTGTTTGAATGTTGTTGGAATTACGTAAAAAGTGCTTCGAAGGTCCTCCGAAGTGTTTGGATGTAGTTGGAATTACGTAAAAAGTGCTCCGAAGGTCCTCCGAAGGTGTTTGGATGTTGTTGGAATTACAAAAAGAGTGCTCCGAAGGTCCTCCGAAGGTGTTTGAATGTTGTTGGAATTACGTGAAAAGTGCTCCGAAGGTCCTCCAAAGGTGTTTGAATGTTGTTGGAATTACGAAAAAAAGTGCTCCGAAGGTCCTCCGAAGGTGTTTGGATGTTGTTGGAATTACGTAAAAAGTGCTCTGAAGGTCTTCCGAAGGTGTTTGAATGTTGTTGGAATTACGTAAAAAGTGCTCCGAAGGTCCTCCGAAGGTTTTTGGATGTTGTTGGAATTACGTAAAAAGTGCTCCGAAGGTCCTACGCAGGTGTTTGGATGTTGTTGGAATTACGTAAAAAGTGCTCCGAAGGTACTCCGAAGGTGTTTGGATGTTGTTGGAATTACGTAAAAAGTGCTCCGAAGGTCCTCCGAAGGTGTTTGGATGTTGTTGGAATTACGTAAAAAGTGTTCCGAAGGTCCTCCGAAGGTGTTTGAATGTTGTTGGAATTACATGAAAAGTGCTCCGAAGGTACTCCGAAGGTGTTTGGATGTTGTTGGAATTACGTAAAAAGTGCTCCGAAGGTACTCCGAAGGTGTTTGGATGTTGTTGGAATTATCTAAAAAGTGCTCCGAAGGTGTTTGGATGTTGTTGGAATTACGTAAAAAGTGCTCCGAAGGTCCTCCGAAGGGGTTTGGTTGTTGTTGGAATTACGTAAAAAGTGCTCTGAAGGTACTCCGAAGGTGTTTGTATGTTGTTGGAATTACGTAAAAAGTGCTTCGAAGGTCCTCCGAAGGTGTTTGGATGTTGTTGGAATTACGTTAAAATTGCTTCGAAGGTCCTCTAAAGGTGTTTGGATGTTGTTGGAATTACGTGAAAAGTGCTTCGAAGGTACTCCGAAGGTGTTTGGATGTTGTTGGAATTACGTAAAAAGTTCTCCGAAGGTCCTCCGAAGGTGTTTGGATGTTGTTGGAATTACGTAAAAAGTGCTTCGAAGGTCCTCCGAAGGTGTTTGAATGTTGTTGGAATTACGTAAAAAGTGCTCCGAAGGTCCTCCGAAGGTGTTTGAATGTTGTTGGAATTACGTAAAAAGTGCTCCGAAGGTCCTCCGAAGGTGTTTGAATGTTGTTGGAATTACGTAAAAAGTGCTCCGAAGGTCCTCCGAAGGTGTTTGGATGTTGTTGGAATTACGTAAAAAGTGCTTCGAAGGTCCTCCGAAGGTGTTTGGATGTTGTTGGAATTACGAGAAAAGTGCTTCGAAGGTCCTCCGAAGGTGTTTGGATGTTGTTGGAATTACGTAAAAAGTGCTTCGAAGGTCCTCCAAAGGTGTTTGGATGTTTTTGGAATTACGCAAAAAGTGCTTCAAAGGTCCTCCAAAGGTGTTTGGATGTTGTTGGAATTACGTAAAAAGTGCTTCGAAGGTCCTCCGAAGTTGTTTGGATGTTGTTGGAATTACGTTAAAAGTGCTTCGAAGGTCCTCCGAAGGTGTTTGGATTGTTGGAATTTCGTTAAAAGTGCTTCGAAGGTCCTCCAAAGGTGTTTGGATGTTTTTGGAATTACGCAAAAAGTGCTTCGAAGGTCCTCCGAAGGTGTTTGGATGTTGTTGGAATTACGTAAAAAGTGCTTCGAAGGTCCTCCAAAGGTGTTTGAATGTTTTTGGAATTACGTAAAAAGTGCATCGAAAGTCCTCCGAAGGTGTTTGGATGTTGTTGGAATTACGTAAAAAGTGCTTCGAAGGTCCTCCGAAGGTGTTTGGATGTTGTTGGAACTACGTAAAAAGTGCTCCGAAGGTACTCCGAAGGTGTTTGAATGTTGTTGGAATTACGTAAAAAGTGCTCCGAAGGTCCTCCGAAGGTGTTTGGATGTTGTTGGAATTACGTAAAAAGTGCTCCGAGGGTCCTCCGAAAGTAGTTGGATGTTGTTGGAATTACGTAAAAAGTGCTTCGAAGGTCCTTCAAAGGTGTTTGGATGTTGTTGGAATTACGTAAAAAGTGCTTCGAAGGTCCTCCAAAGGTGTTTTGATGTTGTTGGAATTACGTGAAAAGTGCTCCGAAGGTCCTCCGAAGTGTTTTGATGTTGTTGGAATTACGTGAAAAGTGCTCCGAAGGTCCTCCGAAGGTGTTTGGATGTTGTTGGAATTACAAAAAGAGTGCTCCGAAGGTCCTCCGAAGGTGTTTGAATGTTGTTGGAATTACGTGAAAAGTGCTTCGAAGGTCCTCCAAAGGTGTTTGGATGTTGTTGGAATTACGTGAAAAGTGCTCCGAAGGTCCTCCGAAGTGTTTGGATGTTGTTGGAATTACGTAAAAAGTGCTCCGAAGGTCCTCCGAAGGTGTTTGGATGTTGTTGGAATTACGAAAAAAAGTGCTCCGAAGGTCCTCCGAAGGTGTTTGGATGTTGTTGGAATTACGTGAAAAGTTTTCCGAAGGTCCTCCAAAGGTGTTTGAATGTTGTTGGAATTACGAAAAAAAGTGCTCCGAAGGTCCTCCGAAGGTGTTTGGATGTTGTTGGAATTACGTAAAAAGTGCTCCGAAGGTCTTCCGAAGGTGTTTGAATGTTGTTGGAATTACGTAAAAAGTGCTCCGAAGGTCCTCCGAAGGTTTTTGGATGTTGTTGGAATTACGTAAAAAGTGCTCCGAAGGTCCTCCGAAGGTGTTTGGATGTTGTTGGAATTACGTAAAAAGTGCTCCGAAGGTACTCCGAAGGTGTTTGGATGTTGTTGGAATTACGTAAAAAGTGCTCCGAAGGTCCTCCGAAGGTGTTTGGATGTTGTTGGAATTACGTAAAAAGTGCTCCGAAGGTCCTCCGAAGGTGTTTGGATGTTGTTGGAATTACGTAAAAAGTGCTTCGAAGGTCCTCCGAAGGTGTTTGAATGTTGTTGGAATTACGTGAAAAGTGCTCCGAAGGTACTCCGAAGGTGTTTGGATGTTGTTGGAATTACGTAAAAAGTGCTCCGAAGGTACTCCGAAGGTGTTTGGATGTTGTTGGAATTATCTAAAAAGTGCTCCGAAGGTGTTTGGATGTTGTTGGAATTACGTAAAAAGTGCTCCGAAGGTCCTCCGAAGGGGTTTGGTTGTTGTTGGAATTACGTAAAAAGTGCTCCGAAGGTCCTCCGAAGGTGTTTGAATGTTGTTGGAATTGCGTGAAAAGTGCTCCGAAGGTACTCCAAAGGTGTTTGGATGTTGTTGGAATTACGTAAAAAGTGCTTCGAAGGACCTCCGAAGGTGTTTGAATGTTGTGGGAATTACGTAAAAAGTGCTCCGAAGGTCCTTCGAAGGTGTTTGAATGTTGTTGGAATTACGTAAAAAGTGCTCCGAAGGTCCTCCGAAGGTCCTCCGAAGGTGTTTGAATGTTGTTGGAATTACGTAAAAAGTGCTCCGAAGGTCCTCCGAAGGTGTTTGGATGTTGTTGGAATTACGTGAAAAGTGCATCGAAAGTCCTCCGAAGGTGTTTGGATGTTTTTGGAATTACGAGAAAAGTGCTTCGACGGTCCTCCGAAGGTGTTTGGATGTTGTTGGAATTACGTAAAAGTGCTTCGAAGGTCCTCCAAAGGTGTTTGGATGTTTTTGGAATTACGCAAAAAGTGCTTCAAAGGTCCTCCAAAGGTGTTTGGATGTTGTTGGAATTACGTAAAAAGTGCTTCGAAGGTCCTCCGAAGTTGTTTGGATGTTGTTGGAATTACGTTAAAAGTGCTTCGAAGGTCCTCCGAAGGTGTTTGGATTGTTGGAATTTCGTTAAAAGTGCTTCGAAGGTCCTCCAAAGGTGTTTGGATGTTTTTGGAATTACGCAAAAAGTGCTTCGAAGGTCCTCCGAAGGTGTTTGGATGTTTTTGGAATTACGTGAAAAGTGCTTCGAAGGTCCTCCGAAGTTGTTTGGATGTTGTTGGCATTACGGAAAAAGTGCATCGAAGGTCCTCCGAAGGTGTTTGGATGTTGTTAGAATTACGTAAAACCTGCTTCGAAGGTCCTCCAAAGGTGTTTGGATGTTTTTGGAATTACGCAAAAAGTGCTTCGAAGGTCCTCCAAAGGTGTTTGGATGTTGTTGGAATTACAAAAACAGTGCTTCGCAGGTCCTTCGAAGTTGTTTGGATGTTATTGGAATTACGTAAAAAGTGCTTCGTAGGTCCTAGAAAGGTGTTTGGATGTTTTTGGAATTACGTGAAAAGTGCTTCGAAGGTCCTCCAAAGGTGTTTGGATGTTGTTGGAATTACGTAAAAAGTGCATCGAAGGTCCTCCGAAGATGTTTGGATGTTGTTGGAATTACGTAAAAAGTGCTTCGAAGGTCCTCCGAAGGTATTTTGATGTTGTTGGAATTAAGTAATAAGTGCTTCGAAGGTCCTCCGAAGGTGTTTGGATGTTGTTGGAATTACGTAAAAAGTGCTTCGAAGGCCCTCCAAAGGTGTTTGAATGTTGTTGGAATTACGTAAAAAGTGCATCGAAGGTCCTCCGAAGGTGTTTGGATGTTGTTAGAATTACGTAAAAAATGCTTCGAAGGTCCTCCGAAGGTGTTTGGATGTTGTTGGATTTACGTAAAAAGAGCTTCGAAGGTTTTCCGAAGGTGTTTGGATGTTTTTGGATTTACGTGAAAAGTGCCGCGAAGGTCCTCCGAAGGTGTTTGGATGTTATTGGAATTACGTAAAAAGTGCTTCGTAGGTCCTAGAAAGGTGTTTGGATTAGTGTTGTGCTTAATGAATCTTTTGGCGAGATTCATTCATATGAATCTTTTACCTAAGATTCATTCAGATGGATTCATGAATCTTTGCGGATTCGAATATTCAAAGCTTAATGAATCCTTCGAAACCTTAATGAATCTTCATGAATCTTTCATGGTTCTGTCATGAATCTCCTCGATTCTGTCATAGGCGTGGACAATGAGACCAAAAAAAAAAAAAAAAAAAAGGTGGTCCCTCAACCGACTTTTGGTTGGTGACTTTACACCATTTGGTGTGTCTTTGGGATTCATGAATCTCGCGGCGAAAGATTCATGAATCCCTTATAAGGCAGAGATTCATTCAGATTCATGAATCTGAATCCGATTTACACAACTCTAGTTTGGATGTTTTTGGAATTACGTGAAAAGTGCTTCGAAGGTCCTCCAAAGGTGTTTGGATGTTGTTGGAATTACGTAAAAAGTGCATCGAAGGTCCTCCGAAGATGTTTGGATGTTGTTGGAATTACGTAAAAAGTGCTTCGAAGGTCCTCCGAAGGTATTTTGATGTTGTTGGAATTACGTAATAAGTGCTTCGAAGGTCCTCCGAAGGTGTTTGGATGTTGTTGGAATTACGTAAAAAATGCTTCGAAGGTCCTCCGAAGGTGTTTGAATGTTGTTGGAATTACGTAAAAAGTGCTTCGAAGGTCCTCCAAAGGTGTTTGGATGTTTTTGGAATTACGTGAAAAGTGCTTCGAAGGTCCTCCAAAGGTGTTTGGATGTTGTTGGAATAACGTAAAAAGTGCATCGAAGGTCCTCCGAAGGTGTTTGGATGTCGTTGGAATTACGTAAAAAGTGCTACGAAGGTCCTCCGAAGGTGTTTGGATGTTTTTGGAATTGTGCAAAAAGTGCTTCGAGGTCCTCCAAAGGTGTTTGGATGTTGTTGGAATTACGTTAAAAATGCTTCGAAAGTCTTCCAAAGGTGTTTGGATGTTTTTGGAATTACGAAAAAAGTGCTTCGAAGGTCCTCCAAAGGTGTTTGGATGTTTTTGGAATTACGAGAAAAGTGCTTCGAAGGTCCTCCGAAGGTGTTTGGATGTTGTTGGAATTACGTAAAAAGTGCTTCGAAGGTCCTCCGAAGGTGTTTGGATGTTGTTGGAATTACGTAAAAAGTGCTTCGAAGGTCTTCCGAAGGTGTTTGGATGTTTTTGGAATTACGTGAAAAGTGCCTCGAAAGTCCTCCGAAGGTGTTTGGATGTTGTTGGAATTACGTAAAAAGTGCTTCGAAGGTCCTTCGAAGGTGTTTGGATGTTGTTGGAATTACGTAAAAAGTGCTTCGAAGGTCCTCCAAAGGTGTTTGGATGTTTTTGGAAATACGTGAAAAGTGCTTCGAAGGTCCTCCAAAGGTGTTTGGATGTTGTTGGAATTACGTAAAAAGTGCATCGAAGGTCCTCCGAAGGTGTTTTGATGTTGTTGGAATTACGTAAAAAGTGCTTCGAAGGTCCTCCGAAGGTGTTCTGATGTTGTTGGAATTAAGTAAAAAGTGCTTCGAAGGTCCTCCGAAGGTGTTTGGATGTTTTTGGAATTACGTGAAAAGTGCTTCGAAGGTCCTCCGAAGGTGTTTGGATGTTGTTGGAATGACGTAAAAAGTGCTTCGAAGGTCCTCCGAATTTGTTTGGATGTTGTTGGAATTACGTAAAAAGTGCTTCGAAGGTCCTCCAAAGGTGTTTGGATGTTTTTGGAATTACGTGAAAAGTGCTTCGAAGGTCCTCCGAAGGTGTTTGGATCTTGTTGGAATTACGTAAAAAATGCTTCGAAGGTCCTCCGAAGGTGTTTGGATGTTGTTGGAATTGCAATAAAAATGCTTCGAAGGTCCTCCAAAGGTGTTTGGATGTTTTTGGAATTACGCAAAAAGTGCTTCGAAGGTCCTCCAAAGGTGTTTGGATGTTTTTGGAATAACGTGAAAAGTGCTTCGAAGGTCCTCCAAAGGTGTTTGGATGTTGTTGGAATGACGTAAAAAGTGCTTCGAAGGTCCTCCGAAGGTGTTTGGATGTTGTTGGAATTACGTAAAAAGTGCTTCGAAGGTCCTCCGAAGGTGTTTGGATGTTTTTGGAATAACGTGAAAAGTGCTTCGAAGGTCCTCCGAAGGTGTTTGGATGTTGTTGGAATTACGCAAAAAGTGCTTCGAAGGTCCTCCGAAGGTGTTTGGATGTTGTTGGAATTACGTAAAAAGTGCTTCGAAGGTCCTCCAAAGGTGTTTGGATGTTTTTGGAATTACGCAAAAAGTGGTCGAAGGTCCTCCGAAGTTGTTTGGATGTTATTGGAAATACGTTAGAAGTGCTTCGAAGGACCTCCGAAGGTGTTTGGATGTCGTTGGAATTACGTAAAAAGTGCTACGAAGGTCCTCCGAAGGTGTTTGGATGTTTTTGGAATTGCGCAAAAAGTGCTTCGAGGTCCTCCAAAGGTGTTTGGATGTTGTTGGAATTACGTTAAAAATGCTTCGAAAGTCTTCCAAAGGTGTTTGGATGTTTTTGGAATTACGAAAAAAGTGCTTCGAAGGTCCTCCAAAGGTGTTTGGATGTTTTTGGAATTACGAGAAAAGTGCTTCGAAGGTCCTCCGAAGGTGTTTCGATGTTGTTGGAATTACGTAAAAAGTGCTTCGAAGGTCCTCCGAAGGTGTTTGGATGTTGTTGGAATTACGTAAAAAGTGCTTCGAAGGTTTTCCAGAGGTGTTTGGATGTTTTTGGAATTACGTGAAAAGTGCCTCGAAAGTCCTCCGAAGGTGTTTGGATGTTGTTGGAATTACGTAAAAAGTGCTTCGAAGGTCCTTCGAAGGTGTTTGGATGTTGTTGGAATTACGTAAAAAGTGCTTCGAAGGTCCTCCAAAGGTGTTTGGATGTTTTTGGAATTACGAGAAAAGTGCTTCGAAGGTCCTTGAAGGTGTTTGGATGTTGTTGGAATTACGTAAAAAGTGCTTCGAAGGTCCTCCGAAGATGTTTGGATGTTGTTGGAATTACGTAAAAAGTGCTTCGAAGGTCCTCCGAAGGTGTTTTGATGTTGTTGGAATTAAGTAAAAAGTGCTTCGAAGGTCCTCCGAAGGTGTTTGGATGTTTTTGGAATTACGTGAAAAGTGCTTCGAAGGTCCTCCGAAGGTGTTTGGATGTTGTTGGAATGACGTAAAAAGTGCTTCGAAGGTCCTCCGAAGGTGTTTGGATGTTGTTGGAATTACGTAAAAAGTGCTTCGAAGGTCCTCCAAAGGTGTTTGGATGTTGTTGGAATTACGTAAAAAGTGCTTCGAAGGTCCTCCGAAGGTGTTTGAATGTTGTGGGAATTACGTAAAAAGTGCTCCGAAGGTCCTCCGAAGGTGTTTGAATGTTGTTGGAATTACGTAAAAAGTGCTCCGAAGGTCCTCCGAAGGTGTTTGAATGTTGTTGGAATTACGTAAAAAGTGCTCCGAAGGTCCTCCGAAGGTGTTTGAATGTTGTTGGAATTACGTAAAAAGTGCTCCGAAGGTCCTCCGAAGGTGTTTGGATGTTGTTGGAATTACGTGAAAAGTGCTTCGAAGGTCCTCCGAAGGTGTTTGGATGTTTTTGGAATTACGAGAAAAGTGCTTCGACGGTCCTCCGAAGGTGTTTGGATGTTGTTGGAATTACGTAAAAAGTGCTTCGAAGGTCCTCCAAAGGTGTTTGGATGTTTTTGGAATTACGCAAAAAGTGCTTCAAAGGTCCTCCAAAGGTGTTTGGATGTTGTTGGAATTACGTAAAAAGTGCTTCGAAGGTCCTCCGAAGATGTTTGGATGTTGTTGGAATTACGTAAAAAGTGCTTCGAAGGTCCTCCGAAGGTGTTTTGATGTTGTTGGAATTAAGTAAAAAGTTCTCCGAAGGTCCTCCGAAGGTGTTTGGATGTTGTTGGAATTACGTAAAAAGTGCTTCGAAGGTCCTCCGAAGGTGTTTGAATGTTGTGGGAATTACGTAAAAAGTGCTCCGAAGGTCCTCCGAAGGTGTTTGGATGTTTTTGGAATTACGTGAAAAGTGCTTCGAAGGTCCTCCGAAGGTGTTTGGATGTTGTTGGAATTACGTAAAAAGTGCTTCGAAGGTCCTCCGAAGATGTTTGGATGTTGTTGGAATTACGTAAAAAGTGCTTCGAAGGTCCTCCGAAGGTGTTTGAATGTTGTTGGAATTACGTAAAAAGTGCTCCGAAGGTCCTCCGAAGGTCCTCCGAAGGTGTTTGAATGTTGTTGGAATTACGTAAAAAGTGCTCCGAAGGTCCTCCGAAGGTGTTTGAATGTTGTTGGAATTACGTAAAAAGTGCTCCGAAGGTCCTCCGAAGGTGTTTGGATGTTGTTGGAATTACGTGAAAAGTGCTTCGAAAGTCCTCCGAAGGTGTTTGGATGTTTTTGGAATTACGAGAAAAGTGCTTCGACGGTCCTCCGAAGGTGTTTGGATGTTGTTGGAATTACGTGAAAAGTGCTTCGAAGGTCCTCCGAAGGTGTTTGGATGTTGTTGGAATTACGTAAAAAGTGCTTCGAAGGTCCTCCGAAGATGTTTGGATGTTGTTGGAATTACGTAAAAAGTGCTTCGAAGGTCCTCCGAAGGTGTTTGGATGTTTTTGGAATTACGTGAAAAGTGCTTCGAAGGTCCTCCGAAGGTGTTTGGATGTTGTTGGAATTACGTAAAAAGTGCTTCGAAGGTCCTCCGAAGGTGTTTTGATGTTGTTGGAATTAAGTAAAAAGTTCTCCGAAGGTCCTCCGAAGGTGTTTGGATGTTGTTGGAATTACGTAAAAAGTGCTTCGAAGGTCCTCCGAAGGTGTTTGAATGTTGTGGGAATTACGTAAAAAGTGCTCCGAAGGTCCTCCGAAGGTGTTTGAATGTTGTTGGAATTACGTAAAAAGTGCTCCGAAGGTCCTCCGAAGGTGTTTGAATGTTGTTGGAATTACGTAAAAAGTGCTCCGAAGGTCCTCCGAAGGTGTTTGGATGTTGTTGGAATTACGTGAAAAGTGCTTCGAAAGTCCTCCGAAGGTGTTTGGATGTTTTTGGAATTACGAGAAAAGTGCTTCGACGGTCCTCCGAAGGTGTTTGGATGTTGTTGGAATTACGTAAAAAGTGCTTCGAAGGTCCTCCAAAGGTGTTTGGATGTTTTTGGAATTACGCAAAAAGTGCTTCAAAGGTCCTCCAAAGGTGTTTGGATGTTGTTGGAATTACGTAAAAAGTGCTTCGAAGGTCCTCCGAAGTTGTTTGGATGTTGTTGGAATTACGTTAAAAGTGCTTCGAAGGTCCTCCGAAGGTGTTTGGATTGTTGGAATTTCGTTAAAAGTGCTTCGAAGGTCCTCCAAAGGTGTTTGGATGTTTTTGGAATTACGCAAAAAGTGCTTCGAAGGTCCTCCGAAGGTGTTTAGATGTTGTTGGAATTACGTAAAAAGTGCTTCGAAGGTCCTCCGAAGGTGTTTGGATGTTGTTGGAATTACGTAAAAAGTGCTCCGAAGGTCCTCCGAAGGTGTTTGGATGTTGTTGGAATTACGTAAAAAGTGCTTCGAAGGTCCTCCGAAGATGTTTGGATGTTGTTGGAATTACGTAAAAAGTGCTTCGAAGGTCCTCCGAAGGTGTTTGAATGTTGTTGGAATTACGTAAAAAGTGCTCCGAAGGTCCTCCGAAGGTCCTCCGAAGGTGTTTGAATGTTGTTGGAATTACGTAAAAAGTGCTTCGACGGTCCTCCGAAGGTGTTTGGATGTTGTTGGAATTACGTAAAAAGTGCTTCGAAGGTCCTCCAAAGGTGTTTGGATGTTTTTGGAATTACGCAAAAAGTGCTTCAAAGGTCCTCCAAAGGTGTTTGGATGTTGTTGGAATTACGTAAAAAGTGCTTCGAAGGTCCTCCGAAGATGTTTGGATGTTGTTGGAATTACGTAAAAAGTGCTCCGAAGGTCCTCCGAAGGTGTTTGGATGTTGTTGGAATTACGTGAAAAGTGCTTCGAAAGTCCTCCGAAGGTGTTTGGATGTTTTTGGAATTACGAGAAAAGTGCTTCGACGGTCCTCCGAAGGTGTTTGGATGTTGTTGGAATTACGTAAAAAGTGCTTCGAAGGTCCTCCGAAGGTGTTTGGATGTTTTTGGAATTACGTGAAAAGTGCTTCGAAGGTCCTCCGAAGGTGTTTGGATGTTGTTGGAATTACGTAAAAAGTGCTTCGAAGGTCCTCCGAAGATGTTTGGATGTTGTTGGAATTACGTAAAAAGTGCTTCGAAGGTCCTCCGAAGGTGTTTTGATGTTGTTGGAATTAAGTAAAAAGTTCTCCGAAGGTCCTCCGAAGGTGTTTGGATGTTGTTGGAATTACGTAAAAAGTGCTTCGAAGGTCCTCCGAAGGTGTTTGAATGTTGTTGGAATTACGTAAAAAGTGCTCCGAAGGTCCTCCGAAGGTGTTTGAATGTTGTTGGAATTACGTAAAAAGTGCTCCGAAGGTCCTCCGAAGGTGTTTGAATGTTGTTGGAATTACGTAAAAAGTGCTCCGAAGGTCCTCCGAAGGTGTTTGGATGTTGTTGGAATTACGTAAAAAGTGCTTCGAAGGTCCTCCGAAGGTGTTTGGATGTTTTTGGAATTACGAGAAAAGTGCTTCGACGGTCCTCCGAAGGTGTTTGGATGTTGTTGGAATTACGTAAAAAGTGCTTCGAAGGTCCTCCAAAGGTGTTTGGATGTTTTTGGAATTACGCAAAAAGTGCTTCAAAGGTCCTCCAAAGGTGTTTGGATGTTGTTGGAATTACGTAAAAAGTGCTTCGAAGGTCCTCCGAAGTTGTTTGGATGTTGTTGGAATTACGTTAAAAGTGCTTCGAAGGTCCTCCGAAGGTGTTTGGATTGTTGGAATTTCGTTAAAAGTGCTTCGAAGGTCCTCCAAAGGTGTTTGGATGTTTTTGGAATTACGCAAAAAGTGCTTCGAAGGTCCTCCGAAGGTGTTTGGATGTTGTTGGAATTACGTAAAAAGTGCTTCGAAGGTCCTCCAAAGGTGTTTGAATGTTTTTGGAATTACGTAAAAAGTGCATCGAAAGTCCTCCGAAGGTGTTTGGATGTTATAGGAATTACGTAAAAAGTGCTTCGAAGGTCCTCCGAAGGTGTTTGGATGTTGTTGGAATTACGTAAAAAGTGCTCCGAAGGTACTCCGAAGGTGTTTGAATGTTGTTGGAATTACGTAAAAAGTGCTCCGAAGGTCCTCCGAAGGTGTTTGGATGTTGTTGGAATTACGTAAAAAGTGCTCCGAGGGTCCTCCGAAAATAGTTGGATGTTGTTGGAATTACGTAAAAAGTGCTTCGAAGGTCCTTCAAAGGTGTTTGGATGTTGTTGGAATTACGTAAAAAGTGCTTCGAAGGTCCTCCAAAGGTGTTTTGATGTTGTTGGAATTACGTGAAAAGTGCTCCGAAGGTCCTCCGAAGTGTTTTGATGTTGTTGGAATTACGTGAAAAGTGCTCCGAAGGTCCTCCGAAGGTGTTTGGATGTTGTTGGAATTACAAAAAGAGTGCTCCGAAGGTCCTCCGAAGGTGTTTGAATGTTGTTGGAATTACGTGAAAAGTGCTCCGAAGGTCCTCCAAAGGTGTTTGGATGTTGTTGGAATTACGTGAAAAGTGCTCCGAAGGTCCTCCGAAGTGTTTGGATGTTGTTGGAATTACGTAAAAAGTGCTCCGAAGGTCCTCCGAAGGTGTTTGGATGTTGTTGGAATTACGAAAAAAAGTGCTCCGAAGGTCCTCCGAAGGTGTTTGGATGTTGTTGGAATTACGTGAAAAGTTTTCCGAAGGTCCTCCAAAGGTGTTTGAATGTTGTTGGAATTACGAAAAAAAGTGCTCCGAAGGTCCTCCGAAGGTGTTTGGATGTTGTTGGAATTACGTAAAAAGTGCTCCGAAGGTCTTCCGAAGGTGTTTGAATGTTGTTGGAATTACGTAAAAAGTGCTCCGAAGGTCCTCCGAAGGTTTTTGGATGTTGTTGGAATTACGTTAAAAGTGCTCCGAAGGTCCTACGCAGGTGTTTGGATGTTGTTGGAATTACGTAAAAAGTGCTCCGAAGGTACTCCGAAGGTGTTTGGATGTTGTTGGAATTACGTAAAAAGTGCTCCGAAGGTCCTCCGAAGGTGTTTGGATGTTGTTGGAATTACGTAAAAAGTGCTCCGAAGGTCCTCCGAAGGTGTTTGGATGTTGTTGGAATTACGTAAAAAGTGCTTCGAAGGTCCTCCGAAGGTGTTTGAATGTTGTTGGAATTACGTGAAAAGTGCTCCGAAGGTACTCCGAAGGTGTTTGGATGTTGTTGGAATTACGTAAAAAGTGCTCCGAAGGTACTCCGAAGGTGTTTGGATGTTGTTGGAATTATCTAAAAAGTGCTCCGAAGGTGTTTGGATGTTGTTGGAATTACGTAAAAAGTGCTCCGAAGGTCCTCCGAAGGGGTTTGGTTGTTGTTGGAATTACGTAAAAAGTGCTCCGAAGGTCCTCCGAAGGTGTTTGAATGTTGTTGGAATTGCGTGAAAAGTGCTCCGAAGGTACTCCAAAGGTGTTTGGATGTTGTTGGAATTACGTAAAAAGTGCTTCGAAGGTCCTCCGAAGGTGTTTGAATGTTGTGGGAATTACGTAAAAAGTGCTCCGAAGGTCCTTCGAAGGTGTTTGAATGTTGTTGGAATTACGTAAAAAGTGCTCCGAAGGTCCTCCGAAGGTCCTCCGAAGGTGTTTGAATGTTGTTGGAATTACGTAAAAAGTGCTCCGAAGGTCCTCCGAAGGTGTTTGGATGTTGTTGGAATTACGTGAAAAGTGCATCGAAAGTCCTCCGAAGGTGTTTGGATGTTTTTGGAATTACGAGAAAAGTGCTTCGACGGTCCTCCGAAGGTGTTTGGATGTTGTTGGAATTACGTAAAAGTGCTTCGAAGGTCCTCCAAAGGTGTTTGGATGTTTTTGGAATTACGCAAAAAGTGCTTCAAAGGTCCTCCAAAGGTGTTTGGATGTTGTTGGAATTACGTAAAAAGTGCTTCGAAGGTCCTCCGAAGTTGTTTGGATGTTGTTGGAATTACGTTAAAAGTGCTTCGAAGGTCCTCCGAAGGTGTTTGGATTGTTGGAATTCCGTTAAAAGTGCTTCGAAGGTCCTCCAAAGGTGTTTGGATGTTTTTGGAATTACGCAAAAAGTGCTTCGAAGGTCCTCCGAAGGTGTTTGGATGTTTTTGGAATTACGTGAAAAGTGCTTCGAAGGTCCTCCAAAGTTGTTTGGATGTTGTTGGCTTTACGGAAAAAGTGCATCGAAGGTCCTCCGAAGGTGTTTGGATGTTGTTAGAATTACGTAAAACCTGCTTCGAAGGTCCTCCAAAGGTGTTTGGATGTTTTTGGAATTACGCAAAAAGTGCTTCGAAGGTCCTCCAAAGGTGTTTGGATGTTGTTGGAATTACAAAAAAAGTGCTTCGAAGGTCCTTCGAAGTTGTTTGGATGTTGTTGGAATTAAGTAATAAGTGCTTCGAAGGTCCTCTAAAGGTGTTTGGATATTTTTGGAATTACGTAAAAAGTGCTTCGAAGGTCCTCCGAAGGTGTTTGGATGTTGTTTGAATTACGTAAAAAGTGCATCGAAGGTCCTCCGAAGGTGTTTGGATGTTGTTGGAATTACGTAAAAAGTGCTTCGAAGGTCCTCCAAAGGTGTTTGGATGTTTTTGGAATTTCGTGAAAAGTGCTTTAAAGGTCCTCCGAAGGTGTTTGGATGTTGTTGGAATTACGTAAAAAGTGCTTCGAAGGTCCTCCAAAGGTGTTTGAATGTTGTTGGAATTACGTAAAAAGTGCATCGAAGGTCCTCCGAAGGTGTTTGGATGTTGTTAGAATTACGTAAAAAATGCTTCGAAGGTCCTCCGAAGGTGTTTGGATGTTGTTGGATTTACGTAAAAAGAGCTTCGAAGGTTTTCCGAAGGTGTTTGGATGTTTTTGGATTTACGTGAAAAGTGCCGCGAAGGTCCTCCGAAGGTGTTTGGATGTTATTGGAATTACGTAAAAAGTGCTTCGTAGGTCCTAGAAAGGTGTTTGGATGTTTTTGGAATTACGTGAAAAGTGCTTCGAAGGTCCTCCAAAGGTGTTTGGATGTTGTTGGAATTACGTAAAAAGTGCATCGAAGGTCCTCCGAAGATGTTTGGATGTTGTTGGAATTACGTAAAAAGTGCTTCGAAGGTCCTCCGAAGGTATTTTGATGTTGTTGGAATTAAGTAATAAGTGCTTCGAAGGTCCTCCGAAGGTGTTTGGATGTTGTTGGAATTACGTAAAAAATGCTTCGAAGGTCCTCCGAAGGTGTTTGAATGTTGTTGGAATTACGTAAAAAGTGCTTCGAAGGTCCTCCAAAGGTGTTTGGATGTTTTTGGAATCACGTGAAAAGTGCTTCGAAGGTCCTCCAAAGGTGTTTGGATGTTGTTGGAATAACGTAAAAAGTGCATCGAAGGTCCTCCGAAGGTGTTTGGATGTCGTTGGAATTACGTAAAAAGTGCTACGAAGGTCCTCCGAAGGTGTTTGGATGTTTTTGGAATTGTGCAAAAAGTGCTTCGAGGTCCTCCAAAGGTGTTTGGATGTTGTTGGAATTACGTTAAAAATGCTTCGAAAGTCTTCCAAAGGTGTTTGGATGTTTTTGGAATTACGAAAAAAGTGCTTCGAAGGTCCTCCAAAGGTGTTTGGATGTTTTTGGAATTACGAGAAAAGTGCTTCGAAGGTCCTCCGAAGGTGTTTCGATGTTGTTGGAATTACGTAAAAAGTGCTTCGAAGGTCCTCCGAAGGTGTTTGGATGTTGTTGGAATTACGTAAAAAGTGCTTCGAAGGTTTTCCGAAGGTGTTTGGATGTTTTTGGAATTACGTGAAAAGTGCCTCGAAAGTCCTCCGAAGGTGTTTGGATGTTGTTGGAATTACGTAAAAAGTGCTTCGAAGGTCCTTCGAAGGTGTTTGGATGTTGTTGGAATTACGTAAAAAGTGCTTCGAAGGTCCTCCAAAGGTGTTTGGATGTTTTTGGAAATACGTGAAAAGTGCTTCGAAGGTCCTCCAAAGGTGTTTGGATGTTGTTGGAATTACGTAAAAAGTGCATCGAAGGTCCTCCGAAGGTGTTTTGATGTTGTTAGAATTACGTAAAAAGTGCTTCGAAGGTCCTCCGAAGGTGTTTTGATGTTGTTGGAATTAAGTAAAAAGTGCTTCGAAGGTCCTCCGAAGGTGTTTGGATGTTTTTGGAATTACGTGAAAAGTGCTTCGAAGGTCCTCCGAAGGTGTTTGGATGTTGTTGGAATGACGTAAAAAGTGCTTCGAAGGTCCTCCGAAGGTGTTTGGATGTTGTTGGAATTACGTAAAAAGTGCTTCGAAGGTCCTCCAAAGGTGTTTGGATGTTTTTGGAATTACGTGAAAAGTGCTTCGAAGGTCCTCCGAAGGTGTTTGGATCTTGTTGGAATTACGTAAAAAATGCTTCGAAGGTCCTCCGAAGGTGTTTGGATGTTGTTGGAATTGCAATAAAAATGCTTCGAAGGTCCTCCAAAGGTGTTTGGATGTTTTTGGAATTACGCAAAAAGTGCTTCGAAGGTCCTCCAAAGGTGTTTGGATGTTTTTGGAATAACGTGAAAAGTGCTTCGAAGGTCCTCCAAAGGTGTTTGGATGTTGTTGGAATGACGTAAAAAGTGCTTCGAAGGTCCTCCGAAGGTGTTTGGATGTTGTTGGAATTACGTAAAAAGTGCTTCGAAGGTCCTCCGAAGGTGTTTGGATGTTTTTGGAATAACGTGAAAAGTGCTTCGAAGGTCCTCCGAAGGTGTTTGGATGTTGTTGGAATTACGCAAAAAGTGCTTCGAAGGTCCTCCGAAGGTGTTTGGATGTTGTTGGAATTACGTTAGAAGTGCTTCGAAGGTCCTCCAAAGGTGTTTGGATGTTTTTGGAATTACGCAAAAAGTGGTCGAAGGTCCTCCGAAGTTGTTTGGATGTTATTGGAAATACGTTAGAAGTGCTTCGAAGGACCTCCGAAGGTGTTTGGATGTCGTTGGAATTACGTAAAAAGTGCTACGAAGGTCCTCCGAAGGTGTTTGGATGTTTTTGGAATTGCGCAAAAAGTGCTTCGAGGTCCTCCAAAGGTGTTTGGATGTTGTTGGAATTACGTTAAAAATGCTTCGAAAGTCTTCCAAAGGTGTTTGGATGTTTTTGGAATTACGAAAAAAGTGCTTCGAAGGTCCTCCAAAGGTGTTTGGATGTTTTTGGAATTACGAGAAAAGTGCTTCGAAGGTCCTCCGAAGGTGTTTCGATGTTGTTGGAATTACGTAAAAAGTGCTTCGAAGGTCCTCCGAAGGTGTTTGGATGTTGTTGGAATTACGTAAAAAGTGCTTCGAAGGTTTTCCAGAGGTGTTTGGATGTTTTTGGAATTACGTGAAAAGTGCCTCGAAAGTCCTCCGAAGGTGTTTGGATGTTGTTGGAATTACGTAAAAAGTGCTTCGAAGGTCCTTCGAAGGTGTTTGGATGTTGTTGGAATTACGTAAAAAGTGCTTCGAAGGTCCTCCAAAGGTGTTTGGATGTTTTTGGAATTACGAGAAAAGTGCTTCGAAGGTCCTCGAAGGTGTTTGGATGTTGTTGGAATTACGTAAAAAGTGCTTCGAAGGTCCTCCGAAGATGTTTGGATGTTGTTGGAATTACGTAAAAAGTGCTTCGAAGGTCCTCCGAAGGTGTTTTGATGTTGTTGGAATTAAGTAAAAAGTGCTTCGAAGGTCCTCCGAAGGTGTTTGGATGTTTTTGGAATTACGTGAAAAGTGCTTCGAAGGTCCTCCGAAGGTGTTTGGATGTTGTTGGAATGACGTAAAAAGTGCTTCGAAGGTCCTCCGAAGGTGTTTGGATGTTGTTGGAATTACGTAAAAAGTGCTTCGAAGGTCCTCCAAAGGTGTTTGGATGTTTTTGGAATTACGTGAAAAGTGCTTCGAAGGTCCTCCGAAGGTGTTTGGATGTTGTTGGAATTACGTAAAAAATGCTTCGAAGGTCCTCCGAAGGTGTTTGGATGTTGTTGGAATTGCAATAAAAATGCTTCGAAGGTCCTCCAAAGGTGTTTGGATGTTTTTGGAATTACGCAAAAAGTGCTTCGAAGGTCCTCCAAAGGTGTTTGGATGTTTTTGGAATAACGTGAAAAGTGCTTCGAAGGTCCTCCAAAGGTGTTTGGATGTTGTTGGAATTACGTAAAAAGTGCTTCGAAGGTCCTCCGAAGGTGTTTGGATGTTGTTGGAATTACGTAAAAAGTGCTTCGAAGGTCCTCCGAAGGTGTTTGGATGTTTTTGGAATAACGTGAAAAGTGCTTCGAAGGTCCTCCGAAGGTGTTTGGATGTTGTTGGAATTACGCAAAAAGTGCTTCGAAGGTCCTCCGAAGGTGTTTGGATGTTGTTGGAATTACGTTAGAAGTGCTTCGAAGGTCCTCCAAAGGTGTTTGGATGTTTTTGGAATTACGCAAAAAGTGGTCAAAGGTCCTCCGAAGTTGTATGGATGTTATTGGAAATACGTTAGAAGTGCTTCGAAGGACCTCCGAAGGTGTTTGGATGTTGTTGGAATTACGTTAAAAGTGCTTCGAAGGTCCTCCAAAGGTGTTTGGATGTTTTTGGAATTACGTGAAAAGTGCTTCGAAGGTCCTCCAAAGGTGTTTGGATGTTGTTGGAATTACGTAAAAAGTGCATCGAAGGTCCTCCGAAGGTGTTTGGATTTTGTTGGAATTACGTAAAAAATGCTTCGAAGGTCCTCCGAAGGTGTTTGGATGTTGTTGGAATTACGTAAAAAGTGCTTCGAAGGTCCTTCGAAGGTGTTTGGATGTTGTTGGAATTACGTAAAAAGTGCTTCGAAGGTCCTCCAAAGGTGTTTGGATGTTTTTGGAATTACGTGAAAAGTGCTTCGAAGGTCCTCCAAAGGTGTTTGGATGTTGTTGGAATGACGTAAAAAGTGCTGCGAAGGTCCTCCGAAGGTGTTTGGATGTTGTTGGAATAACGTAAAAAGTGCTTCAAAGGTCCTCCGAAGGTGTTTGGATGTTTTTGGAATTACGAGAAAAGTGCTTCGAAGGTCCTCCGAAGGTGTTTGGATGTTGTTGGAATTACGTTAGAAGTGCTTCGAAGGTCCTCCAAAGGTGTTTGGATGTTTTTGGAATTACGCAAAAAGTGGTCGAAGGACCTCCGAAGTTGTTTGGATGTTATTGGAATTACGTTAGAAGTGCTTCGAAGGACCTCCGTAGGTGTTTGGATGTTGTTGGAATTACGTTAAAAGTGCTTCAAAGGTCCTCCAAAGGTGTTTGGATGTTTTTGGAATTACGCAAAACGTGGTCGAAGGTCCTCCAAAGGTGTTTGGATGTTTTTGGAATTACGTGAAAAGTGCTTCGAAGGTCCTCCGAAGGTGTTTGGATGTTGTTGGAATTACGGAAAAAGTGCATCGAAGGTCCTCCGAAGGTGTTTGGATGTTGTTGGAATTACGTAAAACCTGCTTCGAAGGTCCTCCAAAGGTGTTTGGATGTTTTTGGAATTACGCAAAAAGTGCTTCGAAGGTCCTCCAAAGGTGTTTGGATGTTGTTGGAATTACGGAAAAAGTGCATCGAAGGTCCTCCGAAGGTGTTTGGATGTTTTTGGAATTACGTAAAACCTGCTTCGAAGGTCCTCCAAAGGTGTTTGGATGTTTTTGGAATTACGCAAAAAGTGCTTCGAAGGTCCTCCGAAGTTGTTTTGATGTTGTTGGAATTAAGTAATAAGTGCTTCGAAGGTCCTCTAAAGGTGTTTGGATATTTTTGGAATTACGTAAAAAGTGCTTCGAAGGTCCTCCGAAGGTGTTTGGATGTTGTTTGAATTACGTAAAAAGTGCATCGAAGGTCCGCCGAAGGTGTTTGGATGTTGTTGGAATTACGTAAAAAGTGCTTCGAAGGTCCTCCAAAGGTGATTGGATGTTTTTGGAATTACGTGAAAAGTGCTTTGAAGGTCCTCCGAAGGTGTTTGGATGTTGTTGGAATTACGTAAAAAGTGCTTCGAAGGTCCTCCAAAGGTGTTTGAATGTTGTTGGAATTACGTAAAAAGTGCATCGAAGGTCCTCCGAAGGTGTTTGGATGTTGTTGGAATTACGTAAAAAATGCTTCGAAGGTCCTCCGAAGGTGTTTGGATGTTGTTGGATTTACGTAAAAAGAGCTTCGAAGGTTTTCCGAAGGTGTTTGGATGTTTTTGGAATTACGTGAAAAGTGCCTCGAAGGTCCTCCGAAGGTGTTTGGATGTTGTTGGAATTACGTAAAAAGTGCTTCGAAGGTCCTCCGAAGGTGTTTGGATGTTTTTGGAATTACGAGAAAAGTGCTTCGAAGGTCCTCCGAAGGTGTTTGGATGTTTTTGGAATTACGTTAAAAGTGCTTCGAAGGTCCTCCAAAGGAGTTTGGATGTTGTTGGAATTACGCAAAAAGTGCTTCGAAGGTACTCCAAAGGTGTTTGGATGTTTTTGAAATTACGTGAAAAGTGCTTCGAAGGTTCTCCGAAGGTGTTTGGATGTTGTTGGAATTACGTAAAAAGTGCTTCGAAGGTCCTCCGAAGGTGTTTGGATGTTTTTGGAATCACGTGAAAAGTGCTTCGAAGGTCCTCCAAAGGTGTTTGGATGTTGTTGGAATAACGTAAAAAGTGCATCGAAGGTCCTCCGAAGGTGTTTGGATGTCGTTGGAATTACTTAAAAAATGCTTCGAAGGTCCTCCGAAGGTGTTTGGATGTTGTTGGAATTACGTGAAAAGTGCCTCGAAGGTCCTCCGAAGGTGTTTGGATGTTGTTGGAATTACGTAAAAAGTGCTTCGAAGGTCCTCCGAAGGTGTTTGGATGTTTTTGGAATTACGAGAAAAGTGCTTCGTAGGTCCTCCGAAGGTGTTTGGATGTTTTTGGAATTACGTTAAAAGTGCTTCGAAGGACCTCTAAAGGTGTTTGGATATTTTTGGAATTACGTGAAAAGTGCTTCGAAGGTCCTCCGAAGGTGTTTGGATGTTGTTGGAATGACGTAAAAAGTGCTTCGAAGGTCCTCCGAAGGTGTTTGGATGTTGTTGGAATTACGTAAAAAGTGCTTCGAAGGTCCTCCAAAGGTGTTTGGATGTTGTTGGAATCACGTGAAAAGTGCTTCGAAGGTCCTCTAAAGGTGTTTGGATGTTGTTGGAATAACGTAAAAAGTGCATCGAAGGTCCTCCGAAGGTGTTTGGATGTCGTTGGAATTACTTAAAAAATGCTTCGAAGGTCCTCCGAAGGTGTTTGGATGTTGTTGGAATTACGTTAAAAGTGCTTCGAAGGTCCTCCAAAGGTGTTTGGATGTTTTTGGAATTACGCAAAAAGTGCTTCGAAGGTCCTCCAAAGGTGTTTGGATGTTTTTGGAATTACGTGAAAAGTGCTTCGAAGGTCCTCCGAAGGTGTTTGGATGTTGTTGGAATTACGTAAAAAGTGCTTCGAAGGTCCTCCAAAGGTGTTTGGATGTTTTTGGAATTACGAGAAAAGTGCTTCGTAGGTCCTCCGAAGGTGTTTGGATGTTTTTGGAATTACGTTAAAAGTGCTTCGAAGGTCCTCCAAAGGAGTTTGGATGTTGTTGGAATTACGCAAAAAGTGCTTCGAAGGTACTCCAAAGGTGTTTGGATGTTTTTGAAATTACGTGAAAAGTGCTTCGAAGGTCCTCCGAAGGTGTTTGGATGTTGTTGGAATTACGTAAAAAGTGCTTCGAAGGTCCTCCGAAGGTGTTTGGATGTTGTTGGAATTACGAGAAAAGTGCTTCGAAGGTCCTCCGAAGGTGTTTGGATGTTGTTGGAATTACGTTAAAAGTGCTTCGAAGGTCCTCCAAAGGTGTTTGGATGTTTTTGGAATTACGCAAAAAGTGCTTCGAAGGTCCTCCAAAGGTGTTTGGGTGTTTTTGGAATTACGTTAAAAGTGCTTCGAAGGTCCTCCGAAGGTGTTTGGATGTTTTTGGAATTACGTAAAAAGTGCTTCGAAGGTCCTCCAAAGGTGTTTGGATGTTTTTGGAATTACGTGAAAAGTGCTTTGAAGGTCCTCCGAAGGTGTTTGGATGTTGTTGGAATTACGTAAAAAGTGCTTCGAAGGTCCTCCAAAGGTGTTTGAATGTTGTTGGAATTACGTAAAAAGTGCATCGAAGGTCCTCCGAAGGTGTTTGGATGTTGTTGGAATTACGTAAAAAATGCTTCGAAGGTCCTCCGAAGGTGTTTGGATGTTGTTGGAATTACGTAAAAAGAGCTTCGAAGGTTTTCCGATGGTGTTTGGATGTTTTTGGAATTACGTGAAAAGTGCTTCGAAGGTCCTCCGAAGGTGTTTGGATGTTTTTGGAATTACGTAAAAAGTGCTTCGAAGGTTCTCCGAAGGTGTTTGGATGTTGTTGGAATTACGTAAAAAGTGCTTCGAAGGTCCTCCGAAGGTGTTTGGATGTTTTTGGAATTACGTAAAAAATGCTTCGAAGGTTCTCCGAAGGTGTTTGGATGTTGTTGGAATTACGTAAAAAGTGCTTCGAAGGTCCTCCGAAGGTGTTTGGATGTTTTTGGAATTACGTAAAAAATGCTTCGAAGGTTCTCCGAAGGTGTTTGGATGTTGTTGGAATTACGTAAAAAATGCTTCGAAGGTCCTCCGAAGGTGTTTGGATGTTGTTGGAATTACGTAAAAAGAGCTTCGAAGGTTTTCCGATGGTGTTTGGATGTTTTTGGAATTATGCAAAAAGTGCTTCGAAGGTCCTCCAAAGGTGTTTGGATGTTTTTGGAATTACGTGAAA
This sequence comes from Anopheles coustani, assembly GCF_943734705.1. NCBI lineage: Eukaryota > Metazoa > Arthropoda > Insecta > Diptera > Culicidae > Anopheles > Anopheles coustani. The sequence goes on along the minus strand of NW_026525403.1, from coordinate 320,434 downwards.
AGTGCTTCGAAGGTCCTCCGAAGGTGTTTGGATGTTGTTGGAATTACGCAAAAAGTGCTTCGAAGGTCCTCCAAAGGTGTTTGGATGTTTTTGGAATTACGTGAAAAGTGCTTTGAAGGTCCTCCGAAGGTGTTTGGATGTTGTTGGAATTACGTAAAAAGTGCATCGAAGGTCCTCCGAAGGTGTTTGGATGTTGTTGGAATTACGTAAAACCTGCTTCGAAGGTCCTCCAAAGGTGTTTGGATGTTTTTGGAATTACGCAAAAAGTGCTTCGAAGGTCCTCCAAAGGTGTTTGGATGTTGTTGGAATTACGGAAAAAGTGCATCGAAGGTCCTCCGAAGGTGTTTGGATGTTTTTGGAATTACGTAAAACCTGCTTCGAAGGTCCTCCAAAGGTGTTTGGATGTTTTTGGAATTACGCAAAAAGTGCTTCGAAGGTCCTCCGAAGTTGTTTTGATGTTGTTGGAATTAAGTAATAAGTGCTTCGAAGGTCCTCTAAAGGTGTTTGGATATTTTTGGAATTACGTAAAAAGTGCTTCGAAGGTCCTCCGAAGGTGTTTGGATGTTGTTTGAATTACGTAAAAAGTGCATCGAAGGTCCGCCGAAGGTGTTTGGATGTTGTTGGAATTACGTAAAAAGTGCTTCGAAGGTCCTCCAAAGGTGATTGGATGTTTTTGGAATTACGTGAAAAGTGCTTTGAAGGTCCTCCGAAGGTGTTTGGATGTTGTTGGAATTACGTAAAAAGTGCTTCGAAGGTCCTCCAAAGGTGTTTGAATGTTGTTGGAATTACGTAAAAAGTGCATCGAAGGTCCTCCGAAGGTGTTTGGATGTTGTTGGAATTACGTAAAAAATGCTTCGAAGGTCCTCCGAAGGTGTTTGGATGTTGTTGGATTTACGTAAAAAGAGCTTCGAAGGTTTTCCGAAGGTGTTTGGATGTTTTTGGAATTACGTGAAAAGTGCCTCGAAGGTCCTCCGAAGGTGTTTGGATGTTGTTGGAATTACGTAAAAAGTGCTTCGAAGGTCCTCCGAAGGTGTTTGGATGTTTTTGGAATTACGAGAAAAGTGCTTCGTAGGTCCTCCGAAGGTGTTTGGATGTTTTTGGAATTACGTTAAAAGTGCTTCGAAGGTCCTCCAAAGGAGTTTGGATGTTGTTGGAATTACGCAAAAAGTGCTTCGAAGGTACTCCAAAGGTGTTTGGATGTTTTTGAAATTACGTGAAAAGTGCTTCGAAGGTTCTCCGAAGGTGTTTGGATGTTGTTGGAATTACGTAAAAAGTGCTTCGAAGGTCCTCCGAAGGTGTTTGGATGTTTTTGGAATCACGTGAAAAGTGCTTCGAAGGTCCTCCAAAGGTGTTTGGATGTTGTTGGAATAACGTAAAAAGTGCATCGAAGGTCCTCCGAAGGTGTTTGGATGTCGTTGGATTTACTTAAAAAATGCTTCGAAGGTCCTCCGAAGGTGTTTGGATGTTGTTGGAATTACGTGAAAAGTGCCTCGAAGGTCCTCCGAAGGTGTTTGGATGTTGTTGGAATTACGTAAAAAGTGCTTCGAAGGTCCTCCGAAGGTGTTTGGATGTTTTTGGAATTACGTTAAAAGTGCTTCGAAGGACCTCTAAAGGTGTTTGGATATTTTTGGAATTACGTGAAAAGTGCTTCGAAGGTCCTCCGAAGGTGTTTGGATGTTGTTGGAATGACGTAAAAAGTGCTTCGAAGGTCCTCCGAAGGTGTTTGGATGTTGTTGGAATTACGTAAAAAGTGCTTCGAAGGTCCTCCAAAGGTGTTTGGATGTTTTTGGAATCACGTGAAAAGTGCTTCGAAGGTCCTCCAAAGGTGTTTGGATGTTGTTGGAATTACGTAAAAAGTGCATCGAAGGTCCTCCGAAGGTGTTTGGATGTTGTTGGAATTACGTAAAAAATGCTTCGAAGGTCCTCCGAAGGTGTTTGGATGTTGTTGGAATTACGTTAAAAGTGCTTCGAAGGTCCTCCAAAGGTGTTTGGATGTTTTTGGAATTACGCAAAAAGTGCTTCGAAGGTCCTCCAAAGGTGTTTGGATGTTTTTGGAATTACGTGAAAAGTGCTTCGAAGGTCCTCCGAAGGTGTTTGGATGTTGTTGGAATTACGTAAAAAGTGCTTCGAAGGTCCTCCGAAGGTGTTTGGATGTTTTTGGAATTACGAGAAAAGTGCTTCGTAGGTCCTCCGAAGGTGTTTGGATGTTTTTGGAATTACGTTAAAAGTGCTTCGAAGGTCCTCCAAAGGAGTTTGGATGTTGTTGGAATTACGCAAAAAGTGCTTCGAAGGTACTCCAAAGGTGTTTGGATGTTTTTGAAATTACGTGAAAAGTGCTTCGAAGGTCCTCCGAAGGTGTTTGGATGTTGTTGGAATTACGTAAAAAGTGCTTCGAAGGTCCTCCGAAGGTGTTTGGATGTTGTTGGAATTACGAGAAAAGTGCTTCGAAGGTCCTCCGAAGGTGTTTGGATGTTGTTGGAATTACGTTAAAAGTGCTTCGAAGGTCCTCCAAAGGTGTTTGGATGTTTTTGGAATTACGCAAAAAGTGCTTCGAAGGTCCTCCAAAGGTGTTTGGGTGTTTTTGGAATTACGTTAAAAGTGCTTCGAAGGTCCTCCAAAGGTGTTTGGATGTTTTTGGAATTACGTAAAAAGTGCTTCGAAGGTCCTCCAAAGGTGTTTGGATGTTGTTGGAATTACGTGAAAAGTGCTTTGAAGGTCCTCCGAAGGTGTTTGGATGTTGTTGGAATTACGTAAAAAGTGCTTCGAAGGTCCTCCAAAGGTGTTTGAATGTTGTTGGAATTACGTAAAAAGTGCATCGAAGGTCCTCCGAAGGTGTTTGGATGTTGTTGGAATTACGTAAAAAATGCTTCGAAGGTCCTCCGAAGGTGTTTGGATGTTGTTGGAATTACGTAAAAAGAGCTTCGAAGGTTTTCCGATGGTGTTTGGATGTTTTTGGAATTACGTGAAAAGTGCTTCGAAGGTCCTCCAAAGGTGTTTGGATGTTTTTGGAATTACGTGAAAAGTGCTTCGAAGGTCCTCCGAAGGTGTTTGGATGTTGTTGGAATTACGTAAAAAGTGCTTCGAAGGTCCTCCGAAGGTGTTTGGATGTTGTTGGAATTACGTAAAAAATGCTTCGAAGGTTCTCCGAAGGTGTTTGGATGTTGTTGGAATTACGTAAAAAGTGCTTCGAAGGTCCTCCGAAGGTGTTTGGATGTTTTTGGAATTACGTAAAAAATGCTTCGAAGGTTCTCCGAAGGTGTTTGGATGTTGTTGGAATTACGTAAAAAATGCTTCGAAGGTCCTCCGAAGGTGTTTGGATGTTGTTGGAATTACGTAAAAAGAGCTTCGAAGGTTTTCCGATGGTGTTTGGATGTTTTTGGAATTACGCAAAAAGTGCTTCGAAGGTCCTCCAAAGGTGTTTGGATGTTTTTGGAATTACGTGAAAAGTGCTTCGAAGGTCCTCCGAAGGTGTTTGGATGTTGTTGGAATTACGCAAAAAGTGCTTCGAAGGTCCTCCAAAGGTGTTTGGATGTTTTTGGAATTACGTGAAAAGTGCTTTGAAGGTCCTCCGAAGGTGTTTGGATGTTGTTGGAATTACGTAAAAAGTGCATCGAAGGTCCTCCGAAGGTGTTTGGATGTTGTTGGAATTACGTAAAAAATGCTTCGAAGGTCCTCCGAAGGTGTTTGGATGTTGTTGGAATTACGTAAAAAGAGCTTCGAAGGTTTTCCGATGGTGTTTGGATGTTTTTGGAATTACGTGAAAAGTGCTTCGAGGGTCCTCCAAAGGTGTTTGGATGTTTTTGGAATTACGTGAAAAGTGCTTCGAAGGTCCTCCGAAGGTGTTTGGATGTTGTTGGAATTACGTAAAAAGTGCTTCGAAGGTCCTCCAAAGGTGTTTGGATGTTTTTGGAATTACGTGAAAAGTGCTTCGAAGGTTCTCCGAAGGTGTTTGGATGTTGTTGGAATTACGTAAAAAGTGCTTCGAAGGTCCTCCAAAGGTGTTTGAATGTTGTTGGAATTACGTAAAAAGTGCATCGAAGGTCCTCCGAAGGTGTTTGGATGTTGTTGGAATTACGTAAAAAATGCTTCGAAGGTCCTCCGAAGGTGTTTGGATGTTGTTGGAATTACGTAAAAAGAGCTTCGAAGGTTTTCCGATGGTGTTTGGATGTTTTTGGAATTACGTGAAAAGTGCTTCGAAGGTCCTCCAAAGGTGTTTGGATGTTTTTGGAATTACGTGAAAAGTGCTTCGAAGGTCCTCCGAAGGTGTTTGGATGTTGTTGGAATTACGCAAAAAGTGCTTCGAAGGTCCTCCAAAGGTGTTTGGATGTTTTTGGAATTACGTGAAAAGTGCTTCGAAGGTTCTCCGAAGGTGTTTGGATGTTGTTGGAATTACGTAAAAAGTGCTTCGAAGGTCCTCCGAAGGTGTTTGGATGTTTTTGGAATTACGTAAAAAATGCTTCGAAGGTCCTCCGAAGGTGTTTGGATGTTTTTGGAATTTCGTAAAAAGTGCTTCGAAGGTCCTCCGAAGGTGTTTGGATGTTGTTGGAATTACGTGAAAAGTGCTTCGAAGGTCCTCCGAAGGTGTTTGGATGTTGTTGGAATTACGTAAAAAGTGCTTCGAAGGCCCTCCGAAGGTGTTTGGATGTTGTTGGAATTACGAGAAAAGTGCTTCGAAGGTCCTCCGAAGGTGTTTGGATGTTGTTGGAATTACGTAAAAAGTGCTTCGAAGGTCCTCCGAAGATGTTTGGATGTTGTTGGAATTACGTAAAAAGTGCTTCGAAGGTCCTCCGAAGGTGTTTGGATGTTTTTGGAAATACGAGAAAAGTGCTTCGAAGGTCCTCCGAAGGTGTTTGGATGTTGTTGGAATGACGTAAAAAGTGCTTCGAAGGTTCTCCAAAGGTGTTTGGATGTTTTTGGAATCACGTGAAAAGTGCTTTAAAGGTCCTCCAAAGGTGATTGGATGTTGTTGGAATTACGTAAAAAGTGCTTCGAAGGTCCTCCGAAGGTGTTTGGATGTTTTTGGAATTACGTGAAAAGTGCTTCGAAGGTCCTCCGAAGGTGTTTGGATGTTGTTGGAATGACGTAAAAAGTGCTTCGAAGGTCCTCCGAAGGTGTTTGGATGTTGTTGGAATTACGTAAAAAGTGCTTCGAAGGTTCTCCAAAGGTGTTTGGATGTTTTTGGAATCACGTGAAAAGTGCTTCGAAGGTCCTCCAAAGGTGTTTGGATGTTGTTGGAATTACGTAAAAAGTGCATCGAAGGTCCTCCGAAGGTGTTTGGATGTTGTTGGAATTACGCAAAAAGTGCTTCGAAGGTCCTCCAAAGGTGTTTGGATGTTTTTGGAATTACGTGAAAAGTGCTTCGAAGGTTCTCCGAAGGTGTTTGGATGTTGTTGGAATTACGTAAAAAGTGCTTCGAAGGTCCTCCGAAGGTGTTTGGATGTTTTTGGAATTACGTAAAAAATGCTTCGAAGGTCCTCCGAAGGTGTTTGGATGTTTTTGGAATTTCGTAAAAAGTGCTTCGAAGGTCCTCCGAAGGTGTTTGGATGTTGTTGGAATTACGTGAAAAGTGCTTCGAAGGTCCTCCGAAGGTGTTTGGATGTTGTTGGAATTACGTAAAAAGTGCTTCGAAGGCCCTCCGAAGGTGTTTGGATGTTGTTGGAATTACGAGAAAAGTGCTTCGAAGGTCCTCCAAAGGTGTTTGGATGTTTTTGGAATTACGTGAAAAGTGCTTCGAAGGTTCTCCGAAGGTGTTTGGATGTTGTTGGAATTACGTAAAAAGTGCTTCGAAGGTCCTCCGAAGGTGTTTGGATGTTTTTGGAATTACGTAAAAAGTGCTTCGAAGGTTCTCCAAAGGTGTTTGGATGTTTTTGGAATCACGTGAAAAGTGCTTCGAAGGTCCTCCAAAGGTGTTTGGATGTTGTTGGAATTACGTAAAAAGTGCATCGAAGGTCCTCCGAAGGTGTTTGGATGTCGTTGGAATTACTTAAAAAATGCTTCGAAGGTCCTCCGAAGGTGTTTGGATGTTGTTGGAATTACGTTAAAAGTGCTTCGAAGGTCCTCCAAAGGTGTTTGGATGTTTTTGGAATTACGCAAAAAGTGCTTCGAAGGTCCTCCAAAGGTGTTTGGATGTTGTTGGAATTACGTAAAAAGTGCTTCGAAGGTCCTCCGAAGGTGTTTGGATGTTGTTGGAATTAAGTAATAAGTGCTTCGAAGGCCCTCTAAAGGTGTTTGGATGTTTTTGGAATTACGTAAAAAGTGCTTCGAAGGTCCTCCGAAGGTGTTTGGATGTTGTTTGAATTACGTAAAAAGTGCATCGAAGGTCCTCCGAAGGTGTTTGGATGTTGTTGGAATTACGTAAAAAGTGCTACGAAGGTCCTCCAAAGGTGTTTGGATGTTTTTGGAATTACGTGAAAAGTGCTTTGAAGGTCCTCCGAAGGTGTTTGTATGTTGTTGGAATTACGTAAAAAGTGCTTCGAAGGTCCTCCGAAGGTGTTTGGATGTTGTTGGAATTACGTTAACAGTGCTTCGAAGGTCCTCCAAAGGTGTTTGTATGTTGTTGGAATTACGTAAAAAGTGCTTCGAAGGTCCTCCGAAGGTGTTTGGATGTTTTTGGAATTACGTAAAAAATGCTTCGAAGGTTCTCCAAAGGTGTTTGGATGTTTTTGGAATTACGTAAAAAGTGCTTCGAAGGTCCTCCGAAGGTGTTTGGATGTTGTTGGAATTACGTAAAAAGTGCTTCGAAGGTCCTCCGAAGGTGTTTTGATGTTGTTGGAATTAAGTAAAAAGTGCTTCGAAGGTCCTCCGAAGGTGTTTGGATGTTTTTGGAATTACGTGAAAAGTGCTTCGAAGGTCCTCCGAAGGTGTTTGGATGTTGTTGGAATGACGTAAAAAGTGCTTCGAAGGTCCTCCGAAGGTGTTTGGATGTTGTTGGAATTACGTAAAAAGTGCTTCGAAGGTCCTCCAAAGGTGTTTGGATGTTTTTGGAATCACGTGAAAAGTGCTTCGAAGGTCCTCCAAAGGTGTTTGGATGTTGTTGGAATAACGTAAAAAGTGCATCGAAGGTCCTCCGAAGGTGTTTGGATGTCGTTGGAATTACTTAAAAAATGCTTCGAAGGTCCTCCGAAGGTGTTTGGATGTTGTTGGAATTACGTTAAAAGTGCTTCGAAGGTCCTCCAAAGGTGTTTGGATGTTTTTGGAATTACGCAAAAAGTGCTTCGAAGGTCCTCCAAAGGTGTTTGGATGTTTTTGGAATTACGTGAAAAGTGCTTCGAAGGTCCTCCGAAGGTGTTTGGATGTTGTTGGAATTACGTAAAAAGTGCTTCGAAGGTCCTCCGAAGGTGTTTGGATGTTTTTGGAATTACGAGAAAAGTGCTTCGTAGGTCCTCCGAAGGTGTTTGGATGTTTTTGGAATTACGTTAAAAGTGCTTCGAAGGTCCTCCAAAGCTGTTTGGATGTTGTTGGAATTACGCAAAAAGTGCTTCGAAGGTACTCCAAAGGTGTTTGGATGTTGTTGGAATTACGTAAAAAGTGCTTCGAAGGTCCTCCGAAGGTGTTTGGATGTTTTTGGAATTACGTGAAAAGTGCTTCGAAGGTCCTCCGAAGGTGTTTGGATGTTGTTGGAATTACGAGAAAAGTGCTTCGAAGGTCCTCCGAAGGTGTTTGGATGTTGTTGGAATTACGTTAAAAGTGCTTCGAAGGTCCTCCAAAGGTGTTTGGATGTTTTTGGAACTACGCAAAAAGTGCTTCGAAGGTCCTCCAAAGGTGTTTGGATGTTTTTGGATTTACGTTAAAAGTGCTTCGAAGGTCCTCCGAAGGTGTTTGGATGTTTTTGGAATTACGTAAAAAGTGCTTCGAAGGTCCTCCAAAGGTGTTTGGATGTTTTTGGAATTACGTGAAAAGTGCTTTGAAGGTCCTCCGAAGGTGTTTGGATGTTGTTGGAATTACGTACAAAGTGCTTCGAAGGTCCTCCAAAGGTGTTTGAATGTTGTTGGAATTACGTAAAAAGTGCATCGAAGGTCCTCCGAAGGTGTTTGGATGTTGTTGGAATTACGTAAAAAATGCTTCGAAGGTCCTCCGAAGGTGTTTGGATGTTGTTGGAATTACGTAAAAAGAGCTTCGAAGGTTCTCCAAAGGTGTTTGGATGTTGTTGGAATTACGTAAAAAGTGCTTCGTAGGTCCTCCGAAGGTGTTTGGATGTTTTTGGAATTACGTTAAAAGTGCTTCGAAGGTCCTCCAAAGCTGTTTGGATGTTGTTGGAATTACGCAAAAAGTGCTTCGAAGGTACTCCAAAGGTGTTTGGATGTTGTTGGAATTACGTAAAAAGTGCTTCGAAGGTCCTCCGAAGGTGTTTGGATGTTTTTGGAATTACGTGAAAAGTGCTTCGAAGGTCCTCCGAAGGTGTTTGGATGTTGTTGGAATTACGAGAAAAGTGCTTCGAAGGTCCTCCGAAGGTGTTTGGATGTTGTTGGAATTACGTTAAAAGTGCTTCGAAGGTCCTCCAAAGGTGTTTGGATGTTTTTGGAACTACGCAAAAAGTGCTTCGAAGGTCCTCCAAAGGTGTTTGGATGTTTTTGGATTTACGTTAAAAGTGCTTCGAAGGTCCTCCGAAGGTGTTTGGATGTTTTTGGAATTACGTGAAAAGTGCTTCGAAGGTCCTCCGAAGGTGTTTGGATGTTGTTGGAATTACGCAAAAAGTGCTTCGAAGGTCCTCCAAAGGTGTTTGGATGTTTTTGGAATTACGTGAAAAGTGCTTCGAAGGTTCTCCGAAGGTGTTTGGATGTTGTTGGAATTACGTAAAAAGTGCTTCGAAGGTCCTCCGAAGGTGTTTGGATGTTGTTGGAATTACGTAAAAAGTGCATCGAAGGTCCTCCGAAGGTGTTTGGATGTTGTTGGAATTACGTAAAAAGTGCTTCGAAGGTCCTCCGAAGGTGTTTGGATGTTGTTGGAATTACGTAAAAAGTGCTTCGAAGGTCCTCCGAAGGAGTTTGGATGTTGTTGGAATTACGAGAAAAGTGCTTCGAAGGTCCTCCGAAGGTGTTTGGATGTTGTTGGAATTACGCAAAAAGTGCTTCGAAGGTCCTCCGAAGGTGTTTGGATGTTTTTGGAATTACGTAAAAAATGCTTCGAAGGTCCTCCGAAGGTGTTTGGATGTTTTTGGAATTTCGTAAAAAGTGCTTCGAAGGTCCTCCGAAGGTGTTTGGATGTTGTTGGAATTACGTAAAAAGTGCTTCGAAGGTCCTCCGAAGGTGTTTGGATGTTGTTGGAATTACGTAAAAAGTGCTTCGAAGGTCCTCCGAAGGTGTTTGGATGTTGTTGGAATTACGTAAAAAGTGCTTCGAAGGTCCTCCGAAGGTGTTTGGATGTTTTTGGAAATACGAGAAAAGTGCTTCGAAGGTCCTCCGAAGGTGTTTGGATGTTGTTGGAATGACGTAAGAAGTGCTTCGAAGGTTCTCCAAAGGTGTTTGGATGTTGTAGGAATCACGTGAAAAGTGCTTCGAAGGTCCTCCAAAGGTGTTTGGATGTTGTTGGAATTACGTAAAAAGTGCTTCGAAGGTCCTCCGAAGGTGTTTGGATGTTTTTGGAATTACGTGAAAAGTGCTTCGAAGGTCCTCCGAAGGTGTTTGGATGTTGTTGGAATTACGTAAAAAGTGCTTCGAAGGTCCTCCGAAGGTGTTTGGATGTTGTTGGAATTACGTAAAAAGTGCTTCGAAGGTTCTCCAAAGGTGTTTGGATGTTTTTGGAATCAAGTGAAAAGTGCTTCGAAGGTCCTCCAAAGATGTTTGGATGTTGTTGGAATTACGTAAAAAGTGCATCGAAGGTCCTCCGAAGGTGTTTGGATGTCGTTGGAATTACTTAAAAAATGCTTCAAAGGTCCTCCGAAGGTGTTTGGATGTTGTTGGAATTACGTTAAAAGTGCTTCGAAGGTCCTCCAAAGGTGTTTGGATGTTTTTGGAATTACGCAAAAAGTGCTTCGAAGGTCCTCCAAAGGTGTTTGGATGTTGTTGGAATTACGTAAAAAGTGCTTCGAAGGTCCTCCGAAGTTGTTTGGATGTTGTTGGAATTAAGTAATAAGTGCTTCGAAGGCCCTCTAAAGGTGTTTGGATGTTTTTGGAATTACGTAAAAAGTGCTTCGAAGGTCCTCCGAAGGTGTTTGGATGTTGTTTGAATTACGTAAAAAGTGCATCGAAGGTCCTCCGAAGGTGTTTGGATGTTGTTGGAATTACGTAAAAAGTGCTACGAAGGTCCTCCAAAGGTGTTTGGATGTTTTTGGAATTACGTGAAAAGTGCTTCGAAGGTTCTCCGAAGGTGTTTGGATGTTGTTGGAATTACGTAAAAAGTGCTTCGAAGGTCCTCCGAAGGTGTTTGGATGTTGTTGGAATTACGTAAAAAGTGCATCGAAGGTCCTCCAAAGGTGTTTGAATGTTGTTGGAATTACGTAAAAAGTGCTTCGAAGGTCCTCCGAAGGTGTTTGGATGTTGTTGGAATTACGTAAAAAGTGCTTCGAAGGTCCTCCGAAGGTGTTTGGATGTTTTTGGAAATACGAGAAAAGTGCTTCGAAGGTCCTCCGAAGGTGTTTGGATGTTGTTGGAATTACGTAAAAAGTGCTTCGAAGGTCCTCCAAAGGTGTTTGGATGTTGTTGGAATAACGTAAAAAGTGCATCGAAGGTCCTCCGAAGGTGTTTGGATGTCGTTGGAATTACTTAAAAAATGCTTCGAAGGTCCTCCGAAGGTGTTTGGATGTTGTTGGAATTACGTTAAAAGTGCTTCGAAGGTCCTCCAAAGGTGTTTGGATGTTTTTGGAATTACGCAAAAAGTGCTTCGAAGGTCCTCCAAAGGTGTTTGGATGTTTTTGGAATTACGTGAAAAGTGCTTCGAAGGTCCTCCGAAGGTGTTTGGATGTTGTTGGAATTACGTAAAAAGTGCTTCGAAGGTCCTCCGAAGGTGTTTGGATGTTTTTGGAATTACGAGAAAAGTGCTTCGAAGGTCCTCCGAAGGTGTTTGGATGTTTTTGGAATTACGTTAAAAGTGCTTCGAAGGTCCTCCAAAGGAGTTTGGATGTTGTTGGAATTACGCAAAAAGTGCTTCGAAGGTACTCCAAAGGTGTTTGGATGTTTTTGAAATTACGTGAAAAGTGCTTCGAAGGTCCTCCGAAGGTGTTTGGATGTTGTTGGAATTACGTAAAAAGTGCTTCGAAGGTCCTCCGAAGGTGTTTGGATGTTGTTGGAATTACGAGAAAAGTGCTTCGAAGGTCCTCCGAAGGTGTTTGGATGTTGTTGGAATTACGTTAAAAGTGCTTCGAAGGTCCTCCAAAGGTGTTTGGATGTTTTTGGAATTACGCAAAAAGTGCTTCGATGGTCCTCCGAAGGTGTTTGGATGTTTTTGGAATAACTTTAAAAGTGCTTCGAAGGTCCTCCGAAGGTGTTTGGATGTTTTTGGAATTACGTAAAAAAGTGCTTCGAAGGTCCTCCAAAGGTGTTTGGATGTTTTTGGAATTACGTGAAAAGTGCTTTGAAGGTCCTCCGAAGGTGTTTGGATGTTGTTGGAATTACGTAAAAAGTGCTTCGAAGGTCCTCCAAAGGTGTTTGAATGTTGTTGGAATTACGTAAAAAGTGCATCGAAGGTCCTCCGAAGGTGTTTGGATGTTGTTGGAATTACGTAAAAAATGCTTCGAAGGTCCTCCGAAGGTGTTTGGATGTTGTTGGAATTACGTAAAAAGAGCTTCGAAGGTTTTCCGATGGTGTTTGGATGTTTTTGGAATTACGTGAAAAGTGCTTCGAAGGTCCTCCAAAGGTGTTTGGATGTTTTTGGAATTACGTGAAAAGTGCTTCGAAGGTTCTCCGAAGGTGTTTGGATGTTGTTGGAATTACGTAAAAAGTGCTTCGAAGGTCCTCCGAAGGTGTTTGGATGTTTTTGGAATTACGTAAAAAATGCTTCGAAGGTTCTCCGAAGGTGTTTGGATGTTGTTGGAATTACGTAAAAAGTGCTTCGAAGGTCCTCCGAAGGTGTTTGGATGTTTTTGGAATTACGTAAAAAATGCTTCGAAGGTTCTCCGAAGGTGTTTGGATGTTGTTGGAATTACGTAAAAAGTGCTTCGAAGGTCCTCCGAAGGTGTTTGGATGTTTTTGGAATTACGTAAAAAGTGCTTCGAAGGTCCTCCGAAGGTGTTTGGATGTTTTTGGAATTACGAGAAAAGTGCTTCGTAGGTCCTCCGAAGGTGTTTGGATGTTTTTGGAATTACGTTAAAAGTGCTTCGAAGGTCCTCCAAAGGAGTTTGGATGTTGTTGGAATTACGCAAAAAGTGCTTCGAAGGTACTCCAAAGGTGTTTGGATGTTTTTGAAATTACGTGAAAAGTGCTTCGAAGGTCCTCCGAAGGTGTTTGGATGTTGTTGGAATTACGTAAAAAGTGCTTCGAAGGTCCTCCGAAGGTGTTTGGATGTTGTTGGAATTACGAGAAAAGTGCTTCGAAGGTCCTCCGAAGGTGTTTGGATGTTGTTGGAATTACGTTAAAAGTGCTTCGAAGGTCCTCCAAAGGTGTTTGGATGTTTTTGGAATTACGCAAAAAGTGCTTCGAAGGTCCTCCAAAGGTGTTTGGGTGTTTTTGGAATTACGTTAAAAGTGCTTCGAAGGTCCTCCGAAGGTGTTTGGATGTTTTTGGAATTACGTAAAAAGTGCTTCGAAGGTCCTCCAAAGGTGTTTGGATGTTTTTGGAATTACGTGAAAAGTGCTTTGAAGGTCCTCCGAAGGTGTTTGGATGTTGTTGGAATTACGTAAAAAGTGCTTCGAAGGTCCTCCAAAGGTGTTTGAATGTTGTTGGATTTACGTAAAAAGTGCATCGAAGGTCCTCCGAAGGTGTTTGGATGTTGTTGGAATTTCGTAAAAAATGCTTCGAAGGTCCTCCGAAGGTGTTTGGATGTTGTTGGAATTACGTAAAAAGAGCTTCGAAGGTTTTCCGATGGTGTTTGGATGTTTTTGGAATTACGTGAAAAGTGCTTCGAAGGTCCTCCAAAGGTGTTTGGATGTTTTTGGAATTACGTGAAAAGTGCTTCGAAGGTTCTCCGAAGGTGTTTGGATGTTGTTGGAATTACGTAAAAAGTGCTTCGAAGGTCCTCCGAAGGTGTTTGGATGTTTTTGGAATTACGTAAAAAATGCTTCGAAGGTTCTCCGAAGGTGTTTGGATGTTGTTGGAATTACGTAAAAAGTGCTTCGAAGGTCCTCCGAAGGTGTTTGGATGTTTTTGGAATTACGTAAAAAATGCTTCGAAGGTTCTCCGAAGGTGTTTGGATGTTGTTGGAATTACGTAAAAAATGCTTCGAAGGTCCTCCGAAGGTGTTTGGATGTTGTTGGAATTACGTAAAAAGAGCTTCGAAGGTTTTCCGATGGTGTTTGGATGTTTTTGGAATTACGCAAAAAGTGCTTCGAAGGTCCTCCAAAGGTGTTTGGATGTTTTTGGAATTACGTGAAAAGTGCTTCGAAGGTCCTCCGAAGGTGTTTGGATGTTGTTGGAATTACGCAAAAAGTGCTTCGAAGGTCCTCCAAAGGTGTTTGGATGTTTTTGGAATTACGTGAAAAGTGCTTTGAAGGTCCTCCGAAGGTGTTTGGATGTTGTTGGAATTACGTAAAAAGTGCATCGAAGGTCCTCCGAAGGTGTTTGGATGTTTTTGGAATTACGTAAAAAGAGCTTCGAAGGTTTTCCGAAGGTGTTTGGATGTTGTTGGAATTACGTAAAAAGTGCTTCGAAGGTCCTCCGAAGGTGTTTGGATGTTTTTGGAATTACGAGAAAAGTGCTTCGAAGGTCCTCCGAAGGTGTTTGGATGTTGTTGGAATTACGTTAAAAGTGCTTCGAAGGTCCTCCAAAGGTGTTTGGATGTTTTTGGAATTACGCAAAAAGTGCTTCGAAGGTCCTCCAAAGGTGTTTGGGTGTTTTTGGAATTACGTTAAAAGTGCTTCGAAGGTCCTCCGAAGGTGTTTGGATGTTTTTGGAATTACGTAAAAAGTGCTTCGAAGGTCCTCCGAAGGTGTTTGGATGTTTTTGGAATTACGTAAAAAGTGCATCGAAGGTCCTCCGAAGGTGTTTGGATGTCGTTGGAATTACTTAAAAAATGCTTCGAAGGTCCTCCGAAGGTGTTTGGATGTTTTTGGAATTACGAGAAAAGTGCTTCGTAGGTCCTCCGAAGGTGTTTGGATGTTTTTGGAATTACGTTAAAAGTGCTTCGAAGGACCTCTAAAGGTGTTTGGATGTTTTTGGAATTACGTGAAAAGTGCTTCGAAGGTTTTCCGATGGTGTTTGGATGTTTTTGGAATTACGTGAAAAGTGCTTCGAAGGTCCTCCAAAGGTGTTTGGATGTTTTTGGAATTACGTGAAAAGTGCTTCGAAGGTTCTCCGAAGGTGTTTGGATGTTGTTGGAATTACGCAAAAAGTGCTTCGAAGGTACTCCAAAGGTGTTTGGATGTTTTTGAAATTACGTGAAAAGTGCTTCGAAGGTCCTCCAAAGGTGTTTGGATGTTTTTGGAATTACGTTAAAAGTGCTTCGAAGGTCCTCCGAAGGTGTTTGGATGTTGTTGGAATTACGTAAAAAGTGCTTCGAAGGTCCTCCGAAGGTGTTTGGATGTTTTTGGAATTACGTAAAAAATGCTTCGAAGGTTCTCCGAAGGTGTTTGGATGTTGTTGGAATTACGTAAAAAGTGCTTCGAAGGTCCTCCGAAGGTGTTTGGATGTTTTTGGAATTACGTAAAAAATGCTTCGAAGGTTCTCCGAAGGTGTTTGGATGTTGTTGGAATTACGTAAAAAGTGCTTCGAAGGTCCTCCGAAGGTGTTTGGATGTTTTTGGAATTACGTAAAAAATGCTTCGAAGGTTCTCCGAAGGTGTTTGGATGTTGTTGGAATTACGTAAAAAGTGCTTCGAAGGTCCTCCGAAGGTGTTTGGATGTTTTTGGAATTACGTAAAAAGAGCTTCGAAGGTTTTCCGATGGTGTTTGGATGTTTTTGGAATTACGTGAAAAGTGCTTCGAAGGTCCTCCAAAGGTGTTTGGATGTTTTTGGAATTACGTGAAAAGTGCTTCGAAGGTTCTCCGAAGGTGTTTGGATGTTGTTGGAATTACGTAAAAAGTGCTTCGAAGGTCCTCCGAAGGTGTTTGGATGTTTTTGGAATTACGTAAAAAGTGCTTCGAAGGTCCTCCGAAGGTGTTTGCATGTTTTTGGAATTACGAGAAAAGTGCTTCGTAGGTCCTCCGAAGGTGTTTGGATGTTGTTGGAATTACGTGAAAAGTGCCTCGAAGGTCCTCCGAAGGTGTTTGGATGTTGTTGGAATTACGTAAAAAGTGCTTCGAAGGTCCTCCGAAGGTGTTTGGATGTTTTTGGAATTACGAGAAAAGTGCTTCGTAGGTCCTCCGAAGGTGTTTGGATGTTTTTGGAATTACGTTAAAAGTGCTTCGAAGGACCTCTAAAGGTGTTTGGATATTTTTGGAATTACGTGAAAAGTGCTTCGAAGGTCCTCCGAAGGTGTTTGGATGTTGTTGGAATTACGCAAAAAGTGCTTCGAAGGTCCTCCAAAGGTGTTTGGATGTTTTTGGAATTACGTGAAAAGTGCTTTGAAGGTCCTCCGAAGGTGTTTGGATGTTGTTGGAATTACGTAAAAAGTGCATCGAAGGTCCTCCGAAGGTGTTTGGATGTTTTTGGAATTACGTAAAAAGTGCTTCGAAGGTCCTCCGAAGGTGTTTGGATGTTGTTGGAATTACGTAAAAAGTGCTTCGAAGGTCCTCCAAAGGTGTTTGGATGTTTTTGGAATCACGTGAAAAGTGCTTCGAAGGTCCTCCAAAGGTGTTTGGATGTTGTTGGAATAACGTTAAAAGTGCATCGAAGGTCCTCCGAAGGTGTTTGGATGTCGTTGGAATTACTTAAAAAATGCTTCGAAGGTCCTCCGAAGGTGTTTGGATGTTGTTGGAATTACGTTAAAAGTGCTTCGAAGGTCCTCCAAAGGTGTTTGGATGTTTTTGGAATTACGCAAAAAGTGCTTCGAAGGTCCTCCAAAGGTGTTTGGATGTTTTTGGAATTACGTGAAAAGTGCTTCGAAGGTCCTCCGAAGGTGTTTGGATGTTGTTGGAATTACGTAAAAAGTGCTTCGAAGGTCCTCCGAAGGTGTTTGGATGTTTTTGGAATTACGAGAAAAGTGCTTCGTAGGTCCTCCGAAGGTGTTTGGATGTTTTTGGAATTACGTTAAAAGTGCTTCGAAGGTCCTCCAAAGGAGTTTGGATGTTGTTGGAATTACGCTAAAAGTGCTTCGAAGGTACTCCAAAGGTGTTTGGATGTTTTTGAAATTACGTGAAAAGTGCTTCGAAGGTCCTCCGAAGGTGTTTGGATGTTGTTGGAATTACGTAAAAAGTGCTTCGAAGGTCCTCCGAAGGTGTTTGGATGTTGTTGGAATTACGAGAAAAGTGCTTCGAAGGTCCTCCGAAGGTGTTTGGATGTTGTTGGAATTACGTTAAAAGTGCTTCGAAGGTCCTCCAAAGGTGTTTGGATGTTTTTGGAATTACGCAAAAAGTGCTTCGAAGGTCCTCCAAAGGTGTTTGGGTGTTTTTGGAATTACGTTAAAAGTGCTTCGAAGGTCCTCCGAAGGTGTTTGGATGTTTTTGGAATTACGTAAAAAGTGCTTCGAAGGTCCTCCAAAGGTGTTTGGATGTTTTTGGAATTACGTAAAAAGTGCTTTGAAGGTCCTCCGAAGGTGTTTGGATGTTGTTGGAATTACGTAAAAAGTGCTTCGAAGGTCCTCCAAAGGTGTTTGAATGTTGTTGGAATTACGTAAAAAGTGCATCGAAGGTCCTCCGAAGGTGTTTGGATGTTGTTGGAATTACGTAAAAAGTGCTTCGAAGGTCCTCCGAAGGTGTTTGGATGTTGTTGGAATTACGTAAAAAGAGCTTCGAAGGTTTTCCGATGGTGTTTGGATGTTTTTGGAATTACGTGAAAAGTGCTTCGAAGGTCCTCCAAAGGTGTTTGGATGTTTTTGGAATTACGTGAAAAGTGCTTCGAAGGTTCTCCGAAGGTGTTTGGATGTTGTTGGAATTACGTAAAAAGTGCTTCGAAGGTCCTCCGAAGGTGTTTGGATGTTTTTGGAATTACGTAAAAAATGCTTCGAAGGTTCTCCGAAGGTGTTTGGATGTTGTTGGAATTACGTAAAAAGTGCTTCGAAGGTCCTCCGAAGGTGTTTAAATGTTTTTGGAATTACGTAAAAAATGCTTCGAAGGTTCTCCGAAGGTGTTTGGATGTTGTTGGAATTACGTAAAAAATGCTTCGAAGGTCCTCCGAAGGTGTTTGGATGTTGTTGGAATTACGTAAAAAGAGCTTCGAAGGTTTTCCGATGGTGTTTGGATGTTTTTGGAATTACGCAAAAAGTGCTTCGAAGGTCCTCCAAAGGTTTTTGGATGTTTTTGGAATTACGTGAAAAGTGCTTCGAAGGTCCTCCGAAGGTGTTTGGATGTTGTTGGAATTACGCAAAAAGTGCTTCGAAGGTCCTCCAAAGGTGTTTGGATGTTTTTGGAATTACGTGAAAAGTGCTTTGAAGGTCCTCCGAAGGTGTTTGGATGTTGTTGGAATTACGTAAAAAGTGCATCGAAGGTCCTCCGAAGGTGTTTGGATGTTGTTGGAATTACGTAAAAAATGCTTCGAAGGTCCTCCGAAGGTGTTTGGATGTTGTTGGAATTACGTAAAAAGAGCTTCGAAGGTTTTCCGATGGTGTTTGGATGTTTTTGGAATTACGTGAAAAGTGCTTCGAGGGTCCTCCAAAGGTGTTTGGATGTTTTTGGAATTACGTGAAAAGTGCTTCGAAGGTCCTCCGAAGGTGTTTGGATGTTGTTGGAATTACGTAAAAAGTGCTTCGAAGGTCCTCCAAAGGTGTTTGGATGTTTTTGGAATTACGTGAAAAGTGCTTCGAAGGTTCTCCGAAGGTGTTTGGATGTTGTTGGAATTACGTGAAAAGTGCTTCGAAGGTCCTCCAAAGGTGTTTGAATGTTGTTGGAATTACGTAAAAAGTGCATCGAAGGTCCTCCGAAGGTGTTTGGATGTTGTTGGAATTACGTAAAAAATGCTTCGAAGGTCCTCCGAAGGTGTTTGGATGTTGTTGGAATTACGTAAAAAGAGCTTCGAAGGTTTTCCGATGGTGTTTGGATGTTTTTGGAATTACGTGAAAAGTGCTTCGAAGGTCCTCCAAAGGTGTTTGGATGTTTTTGGACTTACGTGAAAAGTGCTTCGAAGGTCCTCCGAAGGTGTTTGGATGTTGTTGGAATTACGCAAAAAGTGCTTCGAAGGTCCTCCAAAGGTGTTTGGATGTTGTTGGAATTACGTGAAAAGTGCTTCGAAGGTCCTCCGAAGGTGTTTGGATGTTGTTGGAATTACGTAAAAAGTGCTTCGAAGGCCCTCCGAAGGTGTTTGGATGTTAATGGAATTACGAGAAAAGTGCTTCGAAGGTCCTCCGAAGGTGTTTGGATGTTGTTGGAATTACGTAAAAAGTGCTTCGAAGGTCCTCCGAAGATGTTTGGATGTTGTTGGAATTACGTAAAAAGTGCTTCGAAGGTCCTCCGAAGGTGTTTGGATGTTTTTGGAAATACGAGAAAAGTGCTTCGAAGGTCCTCCGAAGGTGTTTGGATGTTGTTGGAATGACGTAAAAAGTGCTTCGAAGGTTCTCCAAAGGTGTTTGGATGTTTTTGGAATCACGTGAAAAGTGCTTTAAAGGTCCTCCAAAGGTGTTTGGATGTTGTTGGAATTACGTAAAAAGTGCTTCGAAGGTCCTCCGAAGGTGTTTGGATGTTTTTGGAATTACGTGAAAAGTGCTTCGAAGGTCCTCCGAAGGTGTTTGGATGTTGTTGGAATGACGTAAAAAGTGCTTCGAAGGTCCTCCGAAGGTGTTTGGATGTTGTTGGAATTACGTAAAAAGTGCTTCGAAGGTTCTCCAAAGGTGTTTGGATGTTTTTGGAATCACGTGAAAAGTGCTTCGAAGGTCCTCCAAAGGTGTTTGGATGTCGTTGGAATTACGTAAAAAGTGCATCGAAGGTCCTCCGAAGGTGTTTGGATGTCGTTGGAATTACTTAAAAAATGCTTCGAAGGTCCTCCGAAGGTGTTTGGATGTTGTTGGAATTACGTTAAAAGTGCTTCGAAGGTCCTCCAAAGGTGTTTGGATGTTTTTGGAATTACGCAAAAAGTGCTTCGAAGGTCCTCCAAAGGTGTTTGGATGTTGTTGGAATTACGTAAAAAGTGCTTCGAAGGTCCTCCGAAGTTGTTTGGATGTTGTTGGAATTAAGTAATAAGTGCTTCGAAGGCCCTCTAAAGGTGTTTGGATGTTTTTGGAATTACGTAAAAAGTGCTTCGAAGGTCCTCCGAAGGTGTTTGGATGTTGTTTGAATTACGTAAAAAGTGCATCGAAGGTCCTCCGAAGGTGTTTGGATGTTGTTGGAATTACGTAAAAAGTGCTACGAAGGTCCTCCAAAGGTGTTTGGATGTTTTTGGAATTACGTGAAAAGTGCTTTGAAGGTCCTCCGAAGGTGTTTGTATGTTGTTGGAATTACGTAAAAAGTGCTTCGAAGGTCCTCCGAAGGTGTTTGGATGTTGTTGGAATTACGTTAACAGTGCTTCGAAGGTCCTCCAAAGGTGTTTGAATGTTGTTGGAATTACGTAAAAAGTGCTTCGAAGGTCCTCCGAAGGTGTTTGGATGTTTTTGGAATTACGTAAAAAATGCTTCGAAGGTCCTCCAAAGGTGTTTGGATGTTTTTGGAATTACGAGAAAAGTGCTTCGAAGGTCCTCCGAAGGTGTTTGGATGTTGTTGGAATTACGTGAAAAGTGCTTCGAAGGTCCTCCGAAGATGTTTGGATGTTGTTGGAATTACGTGAAAAGTGCTTCGAAGGTCCTCCGAAGGTGTTTGGATGTTTTTGGAAATACGAGAAAAGTGCTTCGAAGGTCCTCCGAAGGTGTTTGGATGTTGTTGGAATGACGTAAAAAGTGCTTCGAAGGTTCTCCAAAGGTGTTTGGATGTTTTTGGAATCACGTGAAAAGTGCTTTAAAGGTCCTCCAAAGGTGTTTGGATGTTGTTGGAATTACGTAAAAAGTGCATCGAAGGTCCTCCGAAGGTGTTTGGATGTCGTTGGAATTACTTAAAAAATGCTTCGAAGGTCCTCCGAAGGTGTTTGGATGTTGTTGGAATTACGTTAAAAGTGCTTCGAAGGTCCTCCAAAGGTGTTTGGATGTTTTTGGAATTACGCAAAAAGTGCTTCGAAGGTCCTCCAAAGGTGTTTGGATGTTGTTGGAATTACGTAAAAAGTGCTTCGAAGGTCCTCCGAAGTTGTTTGGATGTTGTTGGAATTAAGTAATAAGTGCTTCGAAGGCCCTCTAAAGGTGTTTGGATGTTTTTGGAATTACGTAAAAAGTGCTTCGAAGGTCCTCCGAAGGTGTTTGGATGTTGTTTGAATTACGTAAAAAGTGCATCGAAGGTCCTCCGAAGGTGTTTGGATGTTGTTGGAATTACGTAAAAAGTGCTACGAAGGTCCTCCAAAGGTGTTTGGATGTTTTTGGAATTACGTGAAAAGTGCTTTGAAGGTCCTCCGAAGGTGTTTGTATGTTGTTGGAATTACGTAAAAAGTGCTTCGAAGGTCCTCCGAAGGTGTTTGGATGTTGTTGGAATTACGTTAACAGTGCTTCGAAGGTCCTCCAAAGGTGTTTGAATGTTGTTGGTATTACGTAAAAAGTGCTTCGAAGGTCCTCCGAAGGTGTTTGGATGTTTTTGGAATTACGTAAAAAATGCTTCGAAGGTCCTCCAAAGGTGTTTGGATGTTTTTGGAATTACGTAAAAAGTGCTTCGAAGGTCCTCCGAAGGTGTTTGGATGTTGTTGGAATTACGTAAAAAGTGCTTCGAAGGTCCTCCGAAGGTGTTTTGATGTTGTTGGAATTAAGTAAAAAGTGCTTCGAAGGTCCTCCGAAGGTGTTTGGATGTTTTTGGAATTACGAGAAAAGTGCTTCGAAGGTCCTCCGAAGGTGTTTGGATGTTGTTGGAATGACGTAAAAAGTGCTTCGAAGGTCCTCCGAAGGTGTTTGGATGTTGTTGGAATTACGTAAAAAGTGCTTCGAAGGTCCTCCAAAGGTGTTTGGATGTTTTTGGAATCACGTGAAAAGTGCTTCGAAGGTCCTCCAAAGGTGTTTGGATGTTGTTGGAATAACGTAAAAAGTGCATCGAAGGTCCTCCGAAGGTGTTTGGATGTCGTTGGAATTACTTAAAAAATGCTTCGAAGGTCCTCCGAAGGTGTTTGGATGTTGTTGGAATTACGTTAAAAGTGCTTCGAAGGTCCTCCAAAGGTGTTTGGATGTTTTTGGAATTACGCAAAAAGTGCTTCGAAGGTCCTCCAAAGGTGTTTGGATGTTTATGGAATTACGTGAAAAGTGCTTCGAAGGTCCTCCGAAGGTGTTTGGATGTTGTTGGAATTACGTAAAAAGTGCTTCGAAGGTCCTCCGAAGGTGTTTGGATGTTTTTGGAATTACGAGAAAAGTGCTTCGTAGGTCCTCCGAAGGTGTTTGGATGTTTTTGGAATTACGTTAAAAGTGCTTCGAAGGTCCTCCAAAGCTGTTTGGATGTTGTTGGAATTACGCAAAAAGTGCTTCGAAGGTACTCCAAAGGTATTTGGATGTTGTTGGAATTACGTAAAAAGTGCTTCGAAGGTCCTCCGAAGGTGTTTGGATGTTTTTGGAATTACGTGAAAAGTGCTTCGAAGGTCCTCCGAAGGTGTTTGGATGTTGTTGGAATTACGAGAAAAGTGCTTCGAAGGTCCTCCGAAGGTGTTTGGATGTTGTTGGAATTACGTTAAAAGTGCTTCGAAGGTCCTCCAAAGGTGTTTGGATGTTTTTGGAGCTACGCAAACAGTGCTTCGAAGGTCCTCCAAAGGTGTTTGGATGTTTTTGGATTTACGTTAAAAGTGCTTCGAAGGTCCTCCGAAGGTGTTTGGATGTTTTTGGAATTACGTAAAAAGTGCTTCGAAGGTCCTCCGAAGGTGTTTGGATGTTTTTGGAATTACGTGAAAAGTGCTTCGAAGGTCCTCCGAAGGTGTTTGGATGTTGTTGGAATTACGTAAAAAGTGCTTCGAAGGTCCTCCAAAGGTGTTTGAATGTTGTTGGAATTACGTAAAAAGTGCATCGAAGGTCCTCCGAAGGTGTTTGGATGTTGTTGGAATTACGTAAAAAATGCTTCGAAGGTCCTCCGAAGGTGTTTGGATGTTGTTGGAATTACGTAAAAAGAGCTTCGAAGGTTCTCCAAAGGTGTTTGGATGTTGTTGGAATTACGTAAAAAGTGCTTCGTAGGTCCTCCGAAGGTGTTTGGATGTTTTTGGAATTACGTTAAAAGTGCTTCGAAGGTCCTCCAAAGCTGTTTGGATGTTGTTGGAATTACGCAAAAAGTGCTTCGAAGGTACTCCAAAGGTGTTTGGATGTTGTTGGAATTACGTAAAAAGTGCTTCGAAGGTCCTCCGAAGGTGTTTGGATGTTTTTGGAATTACGTGAAAAGTGCTTCGAAGGTCCTCCGAAGGTGTTTGGATGTTGTTGGAATTACGAGAAAAGTGCTTCGAAGGTCCTCCGAAGGTGTTTGGATGTTGTTGGAATTACGTTAAAAGTGCTTCGAAGGTCCTCCAAAGGTGTTTGGATGTTTTTTGGAACTACGCAAAAAGTGCTTCGAAGGTCCTCCAAAGGTGTTTGGATGTTTTTGGATTTACGTTAAAAGTGCTTCGAAGGTCCTCCGAAGGTGTTTGGATGTTTTTGGAATTACGTGAAAAGTGCTTCGAAGGTCCTCCAAAGGTGTTTGGATGTTTTTGGAATTACGTGAAAAGTGCTTCGAAGGTCCTCCGAAGGTGTTTGGATGTTGTTGGAATTACGCAAAAAGTGCTTCGAAGGTCCTCCAAAGGTGTTTGGATGTTTTTGGAATTACGTGAAAAGTGCTTCGAAGGTTCTCCGAAGGTGTTTGGATGTTGTTGGAATTACGTAAAAAGTGCTTCGAAGGTCCTCCGAAGGTGTTTGGATGTTGTTGGAATTACGTAAAAAGTGCATCGAAGGTCCTCCGAAGGTGTTTGGATGTTGTTGGAATTACGTAAAAAGTGCTTCGAAGTTCCTCCGAAGGTGTTTGGATGTTGTTGGAATTACGTAAAAAGTGCTTCGAAGGTCCTCCGAAGGAGTTTGGATGTTGTTGGAATTACGAGAAAAGTGCTTCGAAGGTCCTCCGAAGGTGTTTGGATGTTGTTGGAATTACGCAAAAAGTGCTTCGAAGGTCCTCCGAAGGTGTTTGGATGTTTTTGGAATTACGTAAAAAATGCTTCGAAGGTCCTCCGAAGGTGTTTGGATGTTTTTGGAATTTCGTAAAAAGTGCTTCGAAGGTCCTCCGAAGGTGTTTGGATGTTGTTGGAATTACGTAAAAAGTGCTTCGAAGGTCCTCCGAAGGTGTTTGGATGTTGTTGGAATTACGTAAAAAGTGCTTCGAAGGTCCTCCGAAGGTGTTTGGATGTTGTTGGAATTACGTAAAAAGTGCTTCGAAGGTCCTCCGAAGGTGTTTGGATGTTTTTGGAATTACGAGAAAAGTGCTTCGAAGGTCCTCCGAAGGTGTTTGGATGTTGTTGGAATGACGTAAGAAGTGCTTCGAAGGTTCTCCAAAGGTGTTTGGATGTTTTTGGAATCACGTGAAAAGTGCTTCGAAGGTCCTCCAAAGGTGTTTGGATGTTGTTGGAATTACGTAAAAAGTGCTTCGAAGGTCCTCCGAAGGTGTTTGGATGTTTTTGGAATTACGTGAAAAGTGCTTCGAAGGTCCTCCGAAGGTGTTTGGATGTTGTTGGAATGACGTAAAAAGTGCTTCGAAGGTCCTCCGAAGGTGTTTGGATGTTGTTGGAATTACGTAAAAAGTGCTTCGAAGGTTCTCCAAAGGTGTTTGGATGTTTTTGGAATCAAGTGAAAAGTGCTTCGAAGGTCCTCCAAAGATGTTTGGATGTTGTTGGAATTACGTAAAAAGTGCATCGAAGGTCCTCCGAAGGTGTTTGGATGTCGTTGGAATTACTTAAAAAATGCTTCAAAGGTCCTCCGAAGGTGTTTGGATGTTGTTGGAATTACGTTAAAAGTGCTTCGAAGGTCCTCCAAAGGTGTTTGGATGTTTTTGGAATTACGCAAAAAGTGCTTCGAAGGTCCTCCAAAGGTGTTTGGATGTTGTTGGAATTACGTAAAAAGTGCTTCGAAGGTCCTCCGAAGTTGTTTGGATGTTGTTGGAATTAAGTAATAAGTGCTTCGAAGGCCCTCTAAAGGTGTTTGGATGTTTTTGGAATTACGTAAAAAGTGCTTCGAAGGTCCTCCGAAGGTGTTTGGATGTTGTTTGAATTACGTAAAAAGTGCATCGAAGGTCCTCCGAAGGTGTTTGGATGTTGTTGGAATTACGTAAAAAGTGCTACGAAGGTCCTCCAAAGGTGTTTGGATGTTTTTGGAATTACGTGAAAAGTGCTTTGAAGGTCCTCCGAAGGTGTTTGGATGTTGTTGGAATTACGTAAAAACTGCTTCGAAGGTCCTCCGAAGGTGTTTGGATGTTGTTGGAATTACGTTAACAGTGCTTCGAAGGTCCTCCAAAGGTGTTTGAATGTTGTTGGAATTACGTAAAAAGTGCTTCGAAGGTCCTCCGAAGGTGTTTGGATGTTGTTGGAATTACGTAAAAAGTGCTTCGAAGGTCCTCCGAAGGTGTTTGGATGTTTTTGGAAATACGAGAAAAGTGCTTCGAAGGTCCTCCGAAGGTGTTTGGATGTTGTTGGAATGACGTAAAAAGTGCATCGAAGGTCCTCCGCAGTTGTTTGGATGTTGTTGGAATTACGTTAACAGTGCTTCGAAGGTCCTCCAAAGGTGTTTGAATGTTGTTGGAATTACGTTAGAAGTGCTTCGAAGGTCCTCCAAAGGTGTTTGGATGTTTTTGGAATTACGCAAAAAGTGGTCGAAGGTCCTCCGAAGTTGTTTGGATGTTATTGGAATTACGTTAGAAGTGCTTCGAAGGACCTCCGAAGGTGTTTGGATGTTGTTGGAATTACGTTAGAAGTGCTTCGAAGGTCCTCCAAAGGTGTTTGGATGTTTTTGGAATTACGCAAAAAGTGGTCGAAGGTCCTCCGAAGTTGTTTGGATGTTATTGGAATTACGTTAGAAGTGCTTCGAAGGACCTCCGAAGGTGTTTGGATGTTGTTGGAATTACGTTAAAAGTGCTTCGAAGGTCCTCCAAAGGTGTTTGGATGTTTTTGGAAATACGTGAAAAGTGCTTCGAAGGGCCTCCGAAGGTGTTTGGATGTTGTTGGAATTACGTAAAAAGTGCTTCGAAGGTCCCCCGAAGTTGTTTGGATGTTGTTGGAATTACGTTAAAAGTGCTTCGAAGGTCCTCCGAAGGTTTTTGGATGTTTTTGGAATCACGTGAAAAGTGCTTCGAAGGTCCTCCAAAGGTGTTTGGATGTTGTTGGAATTACGTAAAAAGTGCATCGAAGGTCCTCCGAAGGTGTTTGGATGTCGTTGGAATTACTTAAAAAATGCTTCGAAGGTCCTCCGAAGGTGTTTGGATGTTTTTGGAATTACGTGAAAAGTGCTTCGAAGGTCCTCCGAAGGTGTTTGGATGTTGTTGGAATTACGTTAAAAGTGCTTCGAAGGTCCTCCAAAGGTGTTTGGATGTTGTTGGAATTACGCAAAAAGTGCTTCGAAGGTCCTCCAAAGGTGTTTGGATGTTGTTGGAATTACGTAAAAAGTGCTTCGAAGGTCCTCTAAAGGTGTTTGGATGTTTTTGGAATTACGAGAAAAGTGCTTCGAAGGTCCTCCGAAGGTGTTTGGATGTTGTTGGAATAACGTAAAAAGTGCTTCGAAGGTCCTCCGAAGGTGTTTGGATGTTGTTGGAATTACGTAAAAAGTTCTTCGAAGGTCCTCCGAAGGTGTTTGGATGTTGTTGGAATTACGTAAAAAGTGCTTCGTAGGTCCACCAAAGGTTTTTGGATGTTTTTGGAATTACGAGAAAAGTGCTTCGAAGGTCCTCCGAAGGTGTTTGGATGTTGTTGGAATTACGTTAAAAGTGCTTCGAAGGTCCTCCGAAGGTGTTTGGATGTTGTTGGAATTACGTAAAAAGTGCTTCGAAGGTCCTCCAAAGGTTTTTGGATGTTTTTGGAATTACGAGAAAAGTGCTTCGAAGGTCCTCCGAAGGTGTTTGGATGTTGTTGGAATTACGTAAAAAGTGCTTCGAAGGTCCTCCGAAGGTGTTTGGATGTTGTTGGAATTACGTAAAAAGTGCTTCGA
Organism: Anopheles coustani; assembly: GCF_943734705.1. NCBI lineage: Eukaryota > Metazoa > Arthropoda > Insecta > Diptera > Culicidae > Anopheles > Anopheles coustani. The sequence goes on along the minus strand of NW_026525403.1, from coordinate 294,136 downwards.
AGGTCCTCCGAAGGTGTTTGGATGTTGTTGGAATTACGTAAAAGTGCTTCGAAGGTCCTCCAAAGGTGTTTGGATGTTGTTGGAATTACGAAAAAAGTGCTTCGAAGGTACTCCGAAGGTATTTGGATGTTGTTGGAATTACGTAAAAAGTGCTTCGAAGGTCCTCCAAAGGTGTTTGGATGTTTTTGGAATTACGCAAAAAGTGCTTCGAAGGTCCTCCAAAGGTGTTTGGATGTTGTTGGAATTACGTAAAAAGTGCTTCGAAGGTCCTCCGAAGGTGTTTGGATGTTGTTGGAATTACGTTAAAAGTGCTTTGAAGGTCCTCCGAAGGTGTTTGGATGTTGTTGGAATTACGTTAAAAGTGCTTCGAAGGTCCTCCAAAGGTGTTTGGATGTTGTTGGAAATACGAGAAAAGTGCTTCGAAGGTCCTCCGAAGGTGTTTGAATGTTGTTGGAATTACGTAAAATGTGCATCGAAGGTCCTCCGAAGGTGTTTGGATGTTGTTGGAATTACGTAAAAAGTGCATCGAAGATCCTCCAAAGGTGTTTGGATGTTGTTGGAATTACGTAAAAAGTGCTTCGAAGGTCCTCCGAAGGTGTTTGGATGTTGTTGGAATTACGTAAAAAGTGCTTCGAAGGTCCTCCACAGGTGTTTGGATGTTTTTGGAATTACGCAAAAAGTGCTTCGAAGGTCCTCCGAAGGTGTTTGAATGTTGTTGGAATTACGTAAAAAGTGCATCGAAGGTCCTCCGAAGGTATTTGGATGTTGTTGGAATTACGTAAAAAGTGCTTCGAAGGTCCTCCAAAGGTGTTTGGATGTTTTTGGAATTACGAGAAAAGTGCTTCGAAGGTCCTCCAAAGGTGTTTGGATGTTGTTGGAATTACGTAAAAAGTGCTTCGAAGGTCCCCCGAAGTTGTTTGGATGTTGTTGGAATTACGTTAAAAGTGCTTCGAAGGTATTCCGAAGGTTTTTGGATGTTATTGGAATTTCGAAAAAAGTGCTTCGAAGGTCCTCCGAAGGTGTTTGGATGTTTTTGGAATTACGTAAAAAGTGCTTCGAAGGTCCTCCAAAGGTGCTTGGATGTTTTTGGAATTACGCAAAAAGTGCTTCGAAGGTCCTCCGAAGGAGTTTGAATGTTGTTGGAATTTCGTAAAAAGTGCATCGAAGGTCCTCCGAAGGTGTTTGGATGTTGTTGGAATTACGTAAAAAGTGCATCGAAGGTCCTCCAAAGGTGTTTGGATGTTGTTGCAATTACGTAAAAAGTGCTTCGAAGGTCCTCCGAAGGTGTTTGGATGTTGTTGGAATAACGTAAAAAGTGCTTCGAAGGTCCTCCAAAGGTGTTTGGATGTTTTTGGAATTACGCAAAAAGTGCATCGAAGGTCCTCCAAAGGAGTTTGGATGTTGTTAGAATTACGTAAAAAGTGCTTCAAAGGTCCTCCGGAGTTGTTTGGATGTTGTTGGAATTATGTAATAAGTGCTTCGAAGGTCCTCCAAAGGTGTTTGGATGTTGTTGGAATTACGTAAAAAGTGCATCGAAGGTCCTCCGAAGGAGTTTGAATGTTGTTGGAATTACGTAAAAAGTGCATCGAAGGTCCTCCGAAGGTGTTTGGATGTTGTTGGAATTACGTTAAAAGTGCTTCGAAGGTCCTCCAAAGGTGTTTGGATGTTCTTGGAATCACGTAAAAAGTGCTTCGAAGGTCCTCCAAAGGTGTTTGGATGTTGTTGGAATTACGTAAAAAGTGCATCGAAGGTCCTCCGAAGGTGTTTGGATGTTGTTGGAATTACGTAAAAAGTGCTTCGAAGGTCCTCCAAAGGTGTTTGGATGTTTTTGGAATTATGCAAAAAGTGCTTCGAAGGTCCTCCAAAGGTGTTTGGATGTTGTTGGAATTAAGTTAAAAGTGCTTCGAAGGTCCTCCAAAGGTGTTTGAATGTTGTTGGAATTACGTTAAAAGTGCTTCGAAGGTCCTCCAAAGGTGTTTGGATGTTGTTGGAATAACGTAAAAAGTGTTTCGAAGGTCCTTGAAAGGTGTTTGGATGTTGTTGGAATTTCGTAAAAAGTGCTTCGAAGGTCCTCCGAAGGTGTTTGGATGTTGTTGGAATTACGTTAAAAGTGCTTCGAAGGTCCTCAAAGTGTTTGTCTGTTGTTGCAATTACGTTAAAAGTGCTTCGAAGGTCCTCCAAAGGTGTTTGGATGTTGTTGGAATTACGTAAAAAGTGCTTCGAAGGTCCTCCAAAGGTGTGTGTCTGTTGTTGGAATTACGTTAAAAGTGCTTCGAAGGTACTCCAAAGGTGTTTGTCTGTTGTTGGAATTACGTTAAAAGTGCTTCGAAGGTCCTCCAAAGGTGTTTGGATGTTGTTGGAATTACGTTAAAAGTGCTTCGAAGGTCCTCCGAAGGTGTTTGGATGTTGTTGGAATTACGTAAAAAGTGCTTCGAAGGTCCTTCAAAGGTGTTTGGATGTTTTTGGAATTACTTTAAAAGTGCTTCGAAGGTCCTCCAAAGGTGTTTGGATGTTGTTGGAATTACGTTAAAAGTGCTTCGAAGGCCCTCCAAAGGTGTTTGGATGTTGTTGGAATTACGTAAAAAGTGCTTCAAACGTCCTCCAAAGGTGTTTGCATGCTGTTGGAATTACGTAAAAAGTGCTTCAAACGTCCTCCAAAGGTGTTTGCATGCTGTTGGAATTACGTAAAAAGTGCTCCGAAGGTCCTCCAAAGGTGTTTGGATGTTGTTGGAATTACGTAAAAAGTGCTTCGAAGGTCCTCTGAAGGTGTTTGGATGTTGTTGGAATTACTTAAAAAGTGCTTCGAAAGTCCTCTGAAGGTGCTTGGATGTTGTTGGAATTACGTTAAAAGTGCTTCGAAGGTCCTCTGAAGGTGTTTGGATGTTGTTGGAATTACTTAAAAAGTGCTTCGAAGGTCCTCTGAAGGTGTTTGGATGTTGTTGGAATTACGTAAAAAGTGCTTCGAAGGGCCTCCAAAGGTGTTTGGATGCTGTTTAAATTACGTAAAAAGTGCTTCGAAGGTCCTCCAAAGGTGTTTGGATGTTGTTGGAATTACGTAAAAAGTGCTTCGAAGGTCCTCTGAAGGTGTTTGGATGTTGTTTGTATTACGTAAAAAGTGCTTCGTAGGTCCTCTAAAGGTGTTTGGATGTTGTTGGAATTACGTAAAAAGTGCCTCAAAGGGCCTCCAAAGGTGTTTGGATGCTGTTTAAATTACGTAAAAAGTGTTTCGAAGGTCCTCCAAAGGTGTTTGGATGTTGTTGGAATTACGTAAAAAGTGCTTCGAAGGTCCTCTGAAGGTGTTTGGATGTTGTTGGTATTACGTAAAAAGTGCTTCGAAGGTCCTCCAAAGGTGTTTGGATGTTGTTGGAATTACGTAAAAAGTGCTTCGAAGGTCCTCCAAAGGTATTTGCATGCTGTTGGAATTACGTAAAAAGTGCTTCGAAGGTCCTCCAAAGGTGTTTGGATGTTGTTGGAATTACGTAAAAAGTGCTTCGAAGGGCCTCCAAAGGTGTTTGGTTGTTGTTGGAGTTACGTAAAAAGTGCTTCGAAGGTCCTATAAAGGTGTTTGGATGTTGTTGGAATTACGTAAAAAGTGCTTCGAAGGTCCTCTGAAGGTGTTTGGATGTTGTTGGAATTACATAAAAAGTAATTCGAAGGTCGTCTGAAGGTGTTTGGATGTTGTTGGAATTACGTAAAAAGTGCTTCGAAGGTCCTCTGAAGGTGTTTGGATGATGTTGGAATTACGTAAAAAGAGCATCGAAAGTTCTCTGAAGGTGTTTGGATGTTGTTGGAATTACGTAAAAAGTGCTTCGTAGGTCCTCTAAAGGTGTTTGGATGTTGTTAGAATTACGTAAAAAGTGCTTCAAAGGGCCTCCAAAGGTGTTTGGATGCTGTTTAAATTACGTAAAAAGTGCTTCGAAGGTCCTCCAAAGGTGTTTGGATGTTGTTGGAATTACGTAAAAAGTGCTTCGAAGGTCCTCTGAAGGTGTTTGGATGATGTTGGAATTACGTAAAAAGAGCATCGAAAGTTCTCTGAAGGTGTTTGGATGTTGTTGGAATTACGTAAAAAGTGCTTCGTAGGTCCTCTAAAGGTGTTTGGATGTTGTTAGAATTACGTAAAAAGTGCTTCAAAGGGCCTCCAAAGGTGTTTGGATGCTGTTTAAATTACGTAAAAAGTGCTTCGAAGGTCCTCCAAAGGTGTTTGGATGTTGTTGGTACTACAAAGGTGTTTGGATGTTGCTGGAACTACGTAAAAAGAGATTTAAAGGTCCTCCGAAGGTGTTTGGATGTTGTTGGAATTACGTAAAAAGTGCTTCGAAGGTCCTCCGAAGGTGTTTGGATGTTGTTGGAATTACGTAAAAAGTGCTTCGAAGGTCCTCTGAAGGTGTTTGGATGTTGTTGGTATTTCGTAAAAAGTGCTTCGAAGGTCCTCCGAAGGTGTTTGGATGTTGTAGGAATTACGTAAAAAGTGCTTCGAAGGTCCTCTGAAGGTGTTTGGATGTTGTTGGAATTACGTAAAAAGTGCTTCGAAGGGCCTCCAAAGGTGTTTGGATGTTATTGAAATTACGTAAAAAGTGCTTCGAAGGTCCTATAAAGGTGTTTGGATGTTGTTGGAATTACGTAAAAAGTGCTTCGAAGGTCCTCTGAAGGTGTTTGGATTTTGTTGGAATTACGTAAAAAGTGCTTCGAAGTTCCTCTGAAGGTGTTTGGATGTGGTTGGAGTTACGTAAAAAGTGCTTCGAAGGTCCTCTGAAGGTGTTTGGATGTTGTTGGAATTAAGTAAAAAGTGCTTCGAAGGTCCTCCAAAGGTGTTTGGATGTTGTTGGAATTACGTAAAAAGTGCTTCGAAGGTCCTCCAAAGGTATTTGCATGCTGTTGGAATTACGTAAAAAGTGCTTCGAAGGTCCTCCAAAGGTGTTTTGATGTTGTTGGAATTACGTAAAAAGTGCTTCGAAGGTCCTCCAAAGGTGTTTGGATGTTGTTGAAATTACGTAAAAAGTGCTCCGAAGGTCCTCCAAAGGTGTTTGGATGTTGTTGGAATTCCCTAAAAAGTGCTTCGAAGGTCCTCCGAAGGTGTTTGGATGTTGTTGGAATTACGTTAAAAGTGCTTCGAAGGTCCTCAAAAGGTGTTTGGATGTTGCTGGAATTACGTAAAAAGAGCTTTAAAGGTCCTCCGAAGGTGTTTGGATGTTGTTGGAATTACGTAAAAAGTGCTTCGAAGGTCCTCCAAAGGTGTTTTGATGTTGTTGGAGTTACGTAAAAAGTGCTTCGAAGGTCCTCCAAAGGTGTTTGGATGTTGTTGAAATTACGTAAAAAGTGCTCCGAAGGTCCTCCAAAGGTGTTTGGATGTTGTTGGAATTCCCTAAAAAGTGCTTCGAAGGTCCTCCGAAGGTGTTTGGATGTTGTTGGAATTACGTAAAAAGTGCTTCGAAGGTCCTCCAAAGGTGTTTTGATGTTGTTGAAATTACGTAAAAAGTGCTTCGAAGGTCCTCAAAAGGTGTTTGGATGTTGTTGAAATTACGTAAAAAGTGCTACGAAGGTCCTCCAAAGGTGTTTGGTTGTTGTTGGAATTCCGTAAAAAGTGCTTCGAAGGGCCTCCAAAGGTGTTTGGATGTTGTTGGAATTACGTAAAAAGTGCTTCGAAGGTCCTCTAAAGGTGTTTGGATGTTGTTAGAATTACGTAAAAAGTGCTTCGAAGGTCCTCTGAAGGTGTTTGGATGTTGTTGAAATTACGTAAAAAGTGCTTCGAAGGGCCTCCAAAGGTGTTTGGATATTGTTGGAATTACTTAAAAAGTGCTTCGAAGGTCCTCTAAAGGTGTTTGGATGTTGTTGGAATTACATAAAAAGTGCTTCGAAGGTCCTCTGAAGGTGTTTGGATGTTGTTGGAATTACGTAAAAAGAGCTTTAAAGGTCCTTCGAAGGTGTTTGGATGTTGTTGAAATTACGTAAAAAGTGCTTCGAAGGTCCTTAAAAGGTGTTTGGATGTTGTTGAAATTACGTAAAAAGTGCTACGAAGGTTCTCCAAAGGTGTTTGGTTGTTGTTGGAATTCCGTAAAAAGTGCTTCGAAGGGCCTCCAAAGGTGTTTGGATGTTGTTGGAATTACTTAAAAAGTGCTTCGAAAGTCCTCCAAAGGTGTATGGATGTTGTTGGAATTACGTAAAAAGTGCTTCGAAGGTCCTCTGAAGGTGTTTGGATGTTGTTGGAATTACGTAAAAAGTGCTTCGAAGGTCCTCCGAAGGTGTTTGGATGTTGTTGGAATTTCGTAAAAAGTGCTTCGAAGGTCCTCCAAAGGTGTTTTGATGTTGTTGGAATTACTTAAAAAGTGCTTCGAAGGTCCTCCAAAGGTGTTTTGATGTTGTTGGAATTTCGTAAAAAGTGCTCCGAAGGTCCTCCAAAGGTGTTTAGATGTTGTTGGAATTCCCTAAAAAGTGCTTCGAAGGTCCTTCGAAGGTGTTTGGATGTTGTTGGAATTACGTTAAAAGTGCTTCGAAGGTCCTCCAAAGGTGTTTGGATGTTGCTGGAATTACGTAAAAAGAGCTTTAAAGGTCCTCCAAAGGTGTTTGGATGTTGTTGGAATTACGTAAAAAGTGCTTCGAAGGTCCTCCAAAGGTGTTTGCATGCTGTTGGAATTACGTAAAAAGTGCTCCGAAGGTCCTCCAAAGGTGTTTTGATGTTGTTGGAATTACGTTTAAAGTGCTTCGAAGGTCCTCCAAAGGTGTTTGGTTGTTGTTGGAATTCCGTAAAAAGTGCTTCGAAGGGCCTCCAAAGGTGTTTGGATGTTGTTGGAATTACGTAAAAAGTGCTTCGAAGGTCCTCTAAAGGTGTTTGGATGTTGTTGGAATTACGTAAAAAGTGCTTCGAAGGTCCTCTGAAGGTGTTTGGATGTTGTTGGAATTACGTAAAAAGTGCTTCGAAGGGCCTCCAAAGGTGTTTGGATGTTGTTGGAATTACTTAAAAAGTGCTTCGAAGGTCCTCTAAAGGTGTTTGGATGTTGTTGGAATTACATAAAAAGTGCTTCGAAGGTCCTCCGAAGGTGTTTGGATGTTGTTGAAATTACGTAAAAAGTGCTTCGAAGGTCCTCAAAAGGTGTTTGGATGCTGTTGAAATTACGTAAAAAGTGCTACGAAGGTCCTCCAAAGGTGTTTGGTTGTTGTTGGAATTCCGTAAAAAGTGCTTCGAAGGGCCTCCAAAGGTGTATGGATGTTGTTGGAATTACGTAAAAAGTGCTTCGAAGGTCCTCCAAAGGTGTATGGATGTTGTTGGAATTACGTAAAAAGTGCTTCGAAGGTCCTCTGAAGGTGTTTGGATGTTGTTGGAATTACGTAAAAAGTGCTTCGAAGGTCCTCCAAAGGTGTTTTGATGTTGTTGGAATTACTTAAAAAGTGCTTCGAAGGTCCTCCAAAGGTGTTTGGATGTTGTTGAAATTACGTAAAAAGTGCTCCGAAGGTCCTCCAAAGGTGTTTGGATGTTGTTGGAATAACGTAAAAAGTGCTTCGAAGGTCCTCTGAAGGTGTTTGGATGTTGTTGGTACTACAAAGGTGTTTGGATGTTGCTGGAACTACGTAAAAAGAGCTTTAAAGGTCCTCCGAAGGTGTTTGGATGTTGTTGGAATTACGTAAAAAGTGCTCCGAAGGTCCTCCAAAGGTGTTTGGATGTTGTTGGAATTACGTAAAAAGTGCTTCGAAGGTCCTCTGAAGGTGTTTGGATGTTGTTGGAATTACGTAAAAAGTGCTTCGAAGGTCCTCCGAAGGTGTTTGGATGTTGTAGGAATAACGTAAAAAGTGCTTCGAAGGTCCTCTGAAGGTGTTTGGATGTTGTTGGAATTACGTAAAAAGTGCTTCGAAGGGCCTCCAAAGGTGTTTGGATGTTATTGAAATTACGTAAAAAGTGCTTCGAAGGTCCTATAAAGGTGTTTGGATGTTGTTGGAATTACGTAAAAAGTGCTTCGAAGGTCCTCTGAAGGTGTTTGGATTTTGTTGGAATTACGTAAAAAGTGCTTCGAAGTTCCTCTGAAGGTGTTTGGATGTTGTTGGTATTACGTAAAAAGTGCTTCGAAGGTCCTCTGAAGGTGTTTGGATGTTGTTGAAATTAAGTAAAAAGTGCTTCGAAGGTCCTCCAAAGGTGTTTGGATGTTGTTGGAATTACGTAAAAAGTGCTTCGAAGGTCCTCCAAAGGTATTTGCATGCTGTTGGAATTAAGTAAAAAGTGCTTCGAAGGTCCTCCAAAGGTGTTTTGATGTTGTTGGAATTACGTGAAAAGTGCTTCGAAGGTCCTCCAAAGGTGTTTGGATGTTGTTGAAATTACGTAAAAAATGCTCCGAAGGTCCTCCAAAGGTGTTTGGATGTTGTTGGAATTCCCTAAAAAGTGCTTCGAAGGTCCTCCGAAGGTGTTTGGATGTTGTTGGAATTACGTTAAAAGTGCTTCGAAGGTCCTCCAAAGGTGTTTGGATGTTGCTGGAATTACGTAAAAAGTGCTTCGAAGGTCCTCCAAAGGTGTTTGCATGCTGTTGGAATTACGTAAAAAGTGCTTCGAAGGTCCTCCAAAGGTGTTTTGATGTTGTTGAAATTACGTAAAAAGTGCTTCGAAGGTCCTCAAAAGGTGTTTGGATGTTGTTGAAATTACGTAAAAAGTGCTACGAAGGTCCTCCAAAGGTGTTTGGTTGTTGTTGGAATTCCGTAAAAAGTGCTTCGAAGGGCCTCCAAAGGTGTTTGGATGTTGTTGGAATTACGTAAAAAGTGCTTCAAAGGTCCTCTAAAGGTGTTTGGATGTTGTTGGAATTACGTAAAAAGTGCTTCGAAGGTCCTCTGAAGGTGTTTGGATGTTGTTGGAATTACGTAAAAAGTGCTTCGAAGGGCCTCCAAAGGTGTTTGGATGTTGTTGGAATTACTTAAAAAGTGCTTCGAAGGTCCTCTAAAGGTGTTTGGATGTTGTTGGAATTACATAAAAAGTGCTTCGAAGGTCCTCTGAAGGTGTTTGGATGTTGTTGGAATTACGTAAAAAGAGCTTTAAAGGTCCTCCGAAGGTGTTTGGATGTTGTTGAAATTACGTAAAAAGTGCTTCGAAGGTCCTTAAAAGGTGTTTGGATGTTGTTGAAATTACGTAAAAAGTGCTACGAAGGTCCTCCAAAGGTGTTTGGTGTTGTTGGAATTCCGTAAAAAGTGCTTCGAAGGGCCTCCAAAGGTGTTTGGATGTTGTTGGAATTACTTAAAAAGTGCTTCGAAGGTCCTCCAAAGGTGTATGGATGTTGTTGGAATTACGTAAAAAGTGCTTCGAAGGTCCTCTGAAGGTGTTTGGATGTTGTTGGAATTACGTAAAAAGTGCTTCGAAGGTCCTCCGAAGGTGTTTGGATGTTGTTGGAATTTCGTAAAAAGTGCTTCGAAGGTCCTCCAAAGGTGTTTGGATGTTGTTGGAATTCCCTAAAAAGTGCTTCGAAGGTCCTTCGAAGGTGTTTGGATGTTGTTGGAATTACGTTAAAAGTGCTTCGAAGGTCCTCCAAAGGTGTTTGGATGTTGCTGGAATTACGTAAAAAGAGCTTTAAAGGTCCTCCAAAGGTGTTTGGACGTTGTTGGAATTACGTAAAAAGTGCTTCGAAGGTCCTCTGAAGGTGTTTTGATGTTGTTGGAATTACTTAAAAAGTGCTTCGAAGGTCCTCCAAAGGTGTTTGGATGTTGTTGAAATTACGTAAAAAGTGCTCCGAAGGTCCTCCAAAGGTGTTTGGATGTTGTTGGAATTCCCTAAAAAGTGCTTCGAAGGTCCTTCGAAGGTGTTTGGATGTTGTTGGAATTACGTTAAAAGTGCTTCGAAGGTCCTCCAAAGGTGTTTGGATGTTGCTGGAATTACGTAAAAAGAGCTTTAAAGGTACTCCAAAGGTGTTTGGATGTTGTTGGAATTACGTAAAAAGTGCTTCGAAGGTCCTCCAAAGGTGTTTGGTTTTTGTTGGAATTCCGTAAAAAGTGCTTCGAAGGGCCTCCAAAGGTGTTTGGATGTTGTTGGAATTACGTAAAAAGTGCTTCGAAGGTCCTCTAAAGGTGTTTGGATGTTGTTGGAATTACGTAAAAAGTGCTTGGAAGGGCCTCCAAAGGTGTTTGGATGTTGTTGGAATTACTTAAAAAGTGCTTCGAAGGTCCTCTAAAGGTGTTTGGATGTTGTTGGAATTACATAAAAAGTGCTTCGAAGGTCCTCTGAAGGTGTTTGGATGTTGTTGGAATTACGTAAAAAGAGCTTTAAAGGTCCTCCGAAGATGTTTGGAGGTTGTTGAAATTACGTAAAAAGTGCTTCGAAGGTCCTCAAAATGTGTTTGGATGTTGTTGAAATTACGTAAAAAGTGCTACGGAGGTCCTCCGAAGGTGTTTGGTTGTTGTTGGAATTCCGTAAAAAGTGCTTCGAAGGGCCTCCAAAGGTGTATGGATGTTGTTGGAATAACGTAAAAAGTGCTTCGAAGGTCCTCTGAAGGTGTTTGGATGTTGTTGGAATTACGTAAAAAGTGCTTCGAAGGTCCTCCAGAGGTGTTTTGATGTTGTTGGAATTACTTAAAAAGTGCTTCGAAGGTCCTCCAAAGGTGTTTGGATGTTGTTGGAATTACGTAAAAAGTGCTCCGAAGGTCCTCCAAAGGTGTTTGGATGTTGTTGGAATAACGTAAAAAGTGCTTCGAAGGTCCTCTGAAGGTGTTTGGATGTTGTTGGAATTACGTAAAAAGTGCTTCAAACGTCCTCCAAAGGTGTTTGCATGCTGTTGGAATTACGTAAAAAGTGCTCCGAAGGTCCTCCAAAGGTGTTTGGATGTTGTTGGAATTACGTAAAAAGTGCTTCGAAGGTCCTCCAAAGGTGTTTTGATGTTGTTGAAATTACGTAAAAAGTGCTCCGAAGGTCCTTCAAAGGTGTTTGGATGTTGTTGGAATTACTTAAAAAGTGCTTCGAAGGTCCTCCGAAGGTGTTTGGATGTTGTTGGAATTACGCAAAAAATGCTTCGAAGGTCCTCTGAAGGTGTTTGGATGATGTTGGAATTACGTAAAAAGAGCTTCGAAAGTTCTCTGAAGGTGTTTGGATGTTGTTGGAATTACGTAAAAAGTGCTTCGTAGGTCCTCTAAAGGTGTTTGGATTTTGTTAGAATTACGTAAAAAGTGCTTCAAAGGGCCTCCAAAGGTGTTTGGATGCTGTTTAAATTACGTAAAAAGTGCTTCGAAGGTCCTCCAACGGTGTTTGGATGTTGTTGGAATTACGTAAAAAGTGCTTCGAAGGTCCTCCAAAGGTATTTGCATGCTGTTGGAATTACGTAAAAAGTGCTTCGAAGGTCCTCAAAATGTGTTTGGATGTTGTTGAAATTACGTAAAAAGTGCTATGAAGGTCCTCCAAAGGTGTTTGGTTGTTGTTGGAATTCCGTAAAAAGTGCTTCGAAGGGCCTCCAAAGGTGTTTGGATGTTGTTGGAATTACGTAAAAAGTGCTTCGAAGGTCCTCTAAAGGTGTTTGGATGTTGTTGGAATTACGTAACAAGTGCTTCGAAGGTCCTCTGAAGGTGTTTGGTTGTTGTTGGAATTCCGTAAAAAGTGCTTCGAAGGGCCTCAAAAGGTGTTTGGATGTTGTTGGAATTACATAAAAAGTGCTTCGAAGGTCCTCTGAAGGTGTTTGGATGTTGTTTGAATTACGTAAAAAGAGCTTTAAAGGTCCTCCGAAGGTGTTTGGATGTTGTTGAAATTACGTAAAAAGTGCTTCGAAGGTCCTCAAAAGGTGTTTGGATGTTGTTGAAATTACGTAAAAAGTGCTACGAAGGTCCTCCAAAGGTGTTTGGTTGTTGTTGGAATTCCGTAAAAAGTGCTTCGAAGGGCCTCCAAAGGTGTATGGATGTTGTTGGAATTACGTAAAAAGTGCTTCGAAGGTCCTCCAAAGGTGTATGGATGTTGTTGGAATTACTTAAAAAGTGCTTCGAAGGTCCTCCAAAGGTGTTTGGATGTTGTTGAAATTACGTAAAAAGTGCTCCGAAGGTCCTCCAAAGTTGTTTGGATGTTGTTGGAATAACGTAAAAAGTGCTTCGAAGGTCCTCTGAAGGTGTTTGGATGTTGTTGGAATTAAGTAAAAAGTGCTTCGAAGGTCCTCCGAAGGTGTTTGGATGTTGTTGGAATTACGTTAAAAGTGCTTCGAAGGTCCTCCAAAGGTGATTGGATGTTGCTGGAATTACGTAAAAAGAGCTTCGAAGGTCCTCCGAAGGAGTTTGGATGTTGTTGGAATTACGTAAAAAGTGCTCCGAAGGTCCTCCAAAGGTGTTTGGATGTTGTTGAAATTACGTAAAAAGTGCTCCAAAGGTCCTCCAAAGGTGTTTGGATGTTGTTGGAATAACGTAAAAAGTGCTTCGAAGGTCCTCTGAAGGTGTTTGGATGTTGTTGGAATTAAGTAAAAAGTGCTTCGAAGGTCCTCCGAAGGTGTTTGGATGTTGTTGGAATTACGTTAAAAGTGCTTCGAAGGTCCTCCAAAGGTGATTGGATGTTGTTGGAATTACGTAAAAAGTGCTTCAAACGTCCTCTAAAGGTGTTTGGATGTTGTTGGAATTACGTAAAAAGTGCTTCGAAGGTCCTCCAAAGGTGTTTGGATGTTGTTGGAATTAAGTAAAAAGTGCTTCAAAAGTCCTCAAAAGGTGTTTGAATGTTGTTGGATTTACGTAAAAAGTGCTTCGAAGGTCCTCCGAAGGTGTTTGCATGCTGTTGGAATTACGTAAAAAGTGCTCCGAAGGTCCTCCAAAGGTGTTTGAATGTTGTTGGAATTACGTAAAAAGTGCTTCGAAGGTCCTCCAAAGGTATTTGCATGCTGTTGGAATTACGTAAAAAGTGCTTCGAAGGTCCTCAAAATGTGTTTGGATGTTGTTGAAAATACGTAAAAAGTGCTATGAAGGTCCTCCAAAGGTGTTTGGTTGTTGTTGGAATTCCGTAAAAAGTGCTTCGAAGGGCCTCCAAAGGTGTTTGGATGTTGTTGGAATTACGTAAAAAGTGCTTCGAAGGTCCTCTAAAGGTGTTTGGATGTTGTTGGAATTACGTAACAAGTGCTTCGAAGGTCCTCTGAAGGTGTTTGGATGTTGTTGGAATTACGTAAAAAGTGCTTCGAAGGGCCTCCAAAGGTGTTTGGATGTTGTTGGAATTACTTAAAAAGTGCTTCGAAGGTCCTCAAAAGGTGTTTGGATGTTGTTGGTGTTGAGGAAGCAATCATAGTATCCTTAGCTTGCGTTGAAGTGATTGAGTCTTAAGCTAGCAGCGAGTGGAAGCAGTCGTTATCTTCAGTTAATAAAAGAGATTCCAAACCACACATTCACATATTCAACTGGTTATGGGCCCAGAACGTCCGGAAATGGAGGAATCTCGTGTTCGTGTATATCTTTTCGACGGGACAAATTTTTCAAACTGGAGCTTTCGGATTGAAGCCTACCTGGAAGAATTGGGATTGCTTCATTGTATTGAGAAAACTTTAGAAGAAGAAGATTTCTACCCGGAAGTAGCCGAAGATTCAGCGGCTGTAAAAAAGGAAAAGGAGGAAAAACGGGCTAAGCGGAAGAAGGAAGACGCTAAGTGTAAGTCCGTCCTTATCCATAAAATAGCGGACTCGCAGCTTGAGTATATTCGCGGGAAAACATCACCCAAGGCAATTTGGACTACACTGCAGAACACTTTCGAAAGGAAAGGAATTTCAGGGATATTTTATCTACTAAAAAAGCTGGCAGGAATGAAGTACGACGGAGGACAATCGATGGAAGAATATATTTTGGAATTTGAAAAGACCATTCGGGAATTGGAGTCGGCGAACATAAAATTCGACAAACCAGTGGTAGTATTCTTTCTGCTCCAGTCAATGTCTACTGCGTACGAAAATCTCATCACGGTACTTGAGACGTTACCAGCAGAACAGTGTACTTTGGAATTTGTAAAGTCGCGGTTGCTAAGTGAAGAAACTAAGCGAAAATACGGTGAAGCTAGACCGGAATCGAGCACAGCATTTGCTGGAAATACTGGAAAAACTGGAAAGTTTCAGTACAAGTGTCACGGTTGTGGAAAAATTGGACACAAGCGAGTTAATTGTCCAGAATTATCGAAAAAGGAAAACAACAGTAAAAATTGGAACAAACCGAGGAAAAATAGTAAGATATACACAGCGGATACAGGCAATGAAATTGCATTTTTATCATGTAATGCTACACCAACTGAAGGAAGAATTCGCTGGATCCTAGACAGTGGAGCATCGGAGCACATGGTAAATGATAAAACATATCTTGAAAATTTACGGAAATTTGAAACACCAATCATGGTCCATGTAGCGAAGTCAGGAGTATCACTTTCAAGCAACCTGGTCGGCGAAGTGAAAGTAGTATGCTCTGTAAATGATAAAAATCAAGTGTGCAGAATATACAACGTCTTGTATGTTCCTGAACTCTTCGCCAACTTACTATCGGTAAGACAATTAACAGAAAAAGGAAATGAAGTAGTTTTTGGAAAAGAAAATGCGCGAATAACACGTCAAACGGAAGTAATTGGTTTTGCAAAGAAGAAGGGTCGGTTATACGAAATAGAAATGATTGTTCCGAAAATCGTATCTGCATTGTCCGTAGACCAAGGAAGCAACATAACATTATGGCATCGACGGTATGGACACATTGGAAATGCTGGACTGGAAAAGCTTGTACGAGGCGAAATGGTTGAAGGAATCGATATTAGTGGAATTTTGAAATCGGAAAAAGAAGTTTGTTCTTCCTGTATGATGGGAAAACAATCCAAGCTACCGTTTAAAAAATCAACTGAACATCGAACTTCTCGTCCGTTGCAGTTGGTTCACACTGATGTCAGCGGTCCTTTTACACCAGCTTCATGGGATGGAAAGAAGTATTTCATCACTTTTATTGATGATTATACACATCTGACAATAGCATTCATACTAAAGTCAAAAGAAGATATCGTGGACGTTTTTAAAAAATATGTAGCGATGGTCACGGCACACTTTGGCAGTCGAATCAGCAAATTAAGAAGTGATAACGGCGGAGAATACATAAATGCTCGATTTATGCAATTCTGTGAGGAAGCTGGAATTTTGATGGAGTCGACAGTGCCATATACGCCACAGCAGAATGGCGTTGCAGAACGAATGAATAGGACTATCATGGAACGTGCCCGGTCAATGTTAGATGATTCAGATTTCAAACGATCAATGTGGAATGAGGCAGTTTTGACTGCAGTATATTTGATCAATCGCAGTCCAACTTCAGCGCTACAAAACAACAAAACGCCGTACGAAATGTGGTTTGGAGAGAAACCAAATGTATCTCGTCTGAAAATTTTCGGAAGTAAGGCATTTTGTCACATACCAAAGCAAAAGCGAACGAAGCTTGATGCCAAAAGCCAAATTGGTTATATGGTCGGGTATGGAAGCAACGCATATCGAATATGGGATCCTGTGAAAAAGAAGATCTTTATGGCTCGAGATGTTGTTTTTCAAGAATCGAAAAGCAAAGTTCAAGTGTTCACTGAGGATCACCTAGTGAATGATCATGTGGAATCACGAAAATTGGAAATAGTACCGGAACAATCTACAGTGGAATCACTTGAAAAGGAGACCTCGGAAACACAGAAAGATTCGATTCAGGACAGAAGGGATTTCTTGGAAACGGAAGATCAAGAAGTGGAACTTCGAGAGACGGAAGAAGAATACAATAGCGCGGAGCAAGTCGACGATTCACTTCGGCGAAGCGATCGGAATCGTAAGGTGCCTGAACGCTATAGTGATGAAAAGTTTGCAGCTTTTGCATTACATGCGGAAAATTACGTAGACGCATTACCGGAAAACATCAACGGTTTGCGAGAACGTGATGATTGGCCACATTGGAAGCGTGCAATTGAGGATGAGATGCAAGCCCTCAAGAAAAACGAGACGTGGAATTTAGTGGATCTACCAGTCGGTGCAAAGGCAGTGCCCTGCAAATGGGTATTTAAAATCAAATATGCTGATGATGGATCCATTAACAAATACAAAGCGCGACTTGTGGCTAAAGGTTGTTCTCACAGAGAAGGTTACGACTATCAGGAAACTTATGCCCCCGTGGTGCGAATGACAACTGTAAGAACCTTATTGGCAGTGGCAGTTAAGCAAAATCTACATTTGCACCAGATGGATGTACGTACTGCTTTTCTCAACGGAAAATTATCGGAAACTGTTTATATGCGGCAGCCACCAGGATTTGAGAGGGGGAAAAAGGTATGTCGTTTGCGCAAATCCTTGTATGGACTAAAGCAGGCGCCGCGTGCATGGAACGAACGTTTCAATTCATTTGTGCTAAATCAAGGATATCGGCGGTCACTTTATGACAGTTGTCTTTACACTAGGATTGTTAATGGTGTATGCATTTATATGGTATTGTACGTCGATGATATCATTCTGGCATCCAGTTCAATGGAGGAAATTTTGAATTTAAAACAGCTTTTGAAAAATGAGTTCGAGATGGACGATATGGAGGAGTTAAAGAACTTTCTCGGCATACGAATATTACGAAATATAAATAAGGGAATATTGAAATTAAATCAGACAGCTTATATTTCGGCATTATTGCAAAGGTTCGGAATGGAGAATTGTAAACCGGCATCAACTCCTATGGAATCGAATATCAAGGTGAAAAAGAAAAAGGATAGTGAACCAGCAACAGAAAAACCGTATCGGGAACTTATTGGATGTTTGATGTACCTGATGCTAACGTCGCGCCCCGATATAAGTATAGCAATCAATATTTTAAGCCGTTTCCAGAGTGGTGCTACTGATGTACACTGGAATTATCTGAAACGTGTGTTACGATATTTGCAAGGAACGAAGAATTATTGTTTGGAATACCATCGTGAAGGTCGAGTCGAACCAATCGTAGGGTTTGCTGATGCAGATTGGGGTAGCGACATGGACGATCGTCGTTCAACCAGTGGTTATTTGTTTCAAGTATACGGAAATACGATCTCTTGGACTACACGAAAACAAACAACAGTGGCTTTATCCTCCACAGAGGCTGAGTACGTATCATTGAGTCAGTCATCGTGTGAAGCAATTTGGTTGAGGAATCTGCTTAGCGAATTTGGAATAGTCATAAACGTTCCATTGGTAATCTACGAGGACAATCAGTCATGTATATGCATAGCAGAGGAGCCTCGTGACCAGAAAAGAATGAAGCATTTGGATATAAGGTACAACTTCATAAGAGAATGTATTGAAAATGGTACCATCAGTGTGAAGTACATACCAACCAGCGAACAAGTAGCAGATATGCTTACAAAGAGTCTTTCGGCAGGAAATTTTAAAAGACATAGATTAACTTTGGGTGTTCGGAATCCGGAAACTGTCGAAAGATCTGTGCTTGTTAAAGAGGCTATGATTGAGAGGGGGTGTTGAGGAAGCAATCATAGTATCCTTAGCTTGCGTTGAAGTGATTGAGTCTTAAGCTATCAGCGAGTGGAAGCAGTCGTTATCTTCAGTTAATAAAAGAGATTCCAAACCACACATTCACATATTCAACTGTTGGAATTACATAAAAAGTGCTTCAAAGGTCCTCTGAAGGTGTTTGGATGTTGTTGGAATTACGTAAAAAGAGCTTTAAAGGTCCTCCGAAGGTGTTTGGATGTTGTTGAAATTACGTAAAAAGTGCTTCGAAGGTCCTCAAAAGGTGTTTGGATGTTGTTGAAATTACGTAAAAAGTGCTACGAAGGTCCTCCAAAGGTGTTTGGTTGTTGTTGGAATTCCGTAAAAAGTGCTTCGAAGGGCCTCCAAAGGTGTATGGATGTTGTTGGAATTACGTAAAAAGTGCTTCGAAGGTCCTCCAAAGGTGTATGGATGTTGTTGGAATTACGTAAAAAGTGCTTCGAAGGTCCTCCGAAGGTGTTTGGATGTTGTTGGTATTACGTAAAAAGTGCTTTGAAGGTCCTCTGAAGGTGTTTGGATGTTGTTGGTATTACGTAAAAAGTGCTTCGAAGGTCCTCTGAAGGTGTTTGGATGTTGTTGGAATTAAGTAAAAAGTGCTTCGAAGGTCCTCCAAAGGTGTTTGGATGTTGTTGGAATTACGTAAAAAGTGCTTCGAAGGTCCTCCAAAGGAATTTGCATGCTGTTGGAATTACGTAAAAAGTGCTTCGAAGGTCCTCAAAATGTGTTTGGATGTTGTTGAAATTACGTAAAAAGTGCTATGAAGGTCCTCCAAAGGTGTTTGGTTGTTGTTGGAATTCCGTAAAAAGTGCTTCGAAGGGCCTCCAAAGGTGTTTGGATGTTGTTGGAATTACGTAAAAAGTGCTTCGAAGGTCCTCTAAAGGTGTTTGGATGTTGTTGGAATTACGTAACAAGTGCTTCGAAGGTCCTCTGAAGGTGTTTGGATGTTGTTGGAATTACGTAAAAAGTGCTTCGAAGGGCCTCCAAAGGTGTTTGGATGTTGTTGGAATTACTTAAAAAGTGCTTCGAAGGTCCTCAAAAGGTGTTTGGATGTTGTTGGATTTACATAAAAAGTGCTTCGAAGGTCCTCTGAAGGTGTTTGGATGTTGTTGAAATTACGTAAAAAGTGCTTCGAAGGTCCTCAAAAGGTGTTTGGATGTTGTTGAAATTACGTAAAAAGTGCTACGAAGGTCCTCCAAAGGTGTTTGGTTGTTGTTGGAATTCCGTAAAAAGTGCTTCGAAGGGCCTCCAAAGGTGTATGGATGTTGTTGGAATTACGTAAAAAGTGCTTCGAAGGTCCTCCAAAGGTGTTTGGCTGTTGTTGGAATTACGTTAAAAGTGCTTCGAAGGACCTCCAAAGGTGTTTGGATGTTGTTGGAATTACGTTAAAAGTGCTTCGAAGGTCCTCCAAAGGTGTTTTGATATTGTTGGAATTACATAAAAAGTGCTTCGAAGGTCCTCCAAAGGTGTTTGGATGTTGTTGAAATTACGTTAAAAGTGCTTCGAAGGTCCTCCAAAGGTGTTTGGATGTTGTTGGAATTACGTTAAAAGTGCTTCGAAGGTCCTCCAAAGGTGTTTTGATGTTGTTGGAATTACATAAAAAGTGCTTCGAAGGTCCTCCAAAGGTGTTTGGATGTAGTTGAAATTACGTTAAAAGTGCTTCGAAGGTCCTCTAAAGGTGTTTGGATGTTGTTGGAATAACGTAAAAAGTGCTTCGAAGATCCTCCAAAGGTGTTTAAATGTTGTTATTATTACGTTAAAAGTGCTTCGAAGATCCTCCAAAGGTGTTCGGATGTTGTTGGAATTACTTTAAAAGTGCTTCGAAGGTCCTCCGAAGGTGTTTGGATGTTGTTGGAATTACGTAAAAAGTGCTTCGAAGGTCCTCCGAAGGTTTTTGGATGTTGTTGGAATTATGCAAAAAGTTCTTCGAAGGTCCTCCGAAGGTGTTTGGATGTTGTTGGAATTACGTAAAAAGTGCTTCGAAGGTCCTCCGAAGGTGTTTGGATGTTGTTGGAATTACGTAAAAAGTGCTTCGAAGGTCCTCCGAAGGTGTTTGGATGTTGTTGGAATTACGTAAAAAGTGCTTCGAAGGTCCTCCGAAGGTGTTTGAATGTTGTTGGAATTACGTAAAAAGTGCTTCGAAGGTCCTCCAAAGGTGTTTGGATGTTTTTGAAATTACGTGAAAAGTGCTTCGAAGGTCCTCAGAAGGTGTTTGGATGTTGTTGGAATTACGTAAAAAGTGCTTCGAAGGTCCTCCAAAGGTGTTTGGATGTTGTTGGAATTACTTTAAAAGTGCTTCGAAGGTCCTCCGAAGGTGTTTGGATGTTGTTGGAATTACGTAAAAAGTGCTTCGAAGGTCCTCCGAAGGTGTTTGGATGTTGTTGGAATTACGTAAAAAGTGCTTCGAAGGTCCTCCAAAGGTGTTTGGATGTTTTTGGAATTACGCAAAAAGTGCTTCGAAGGTCCTTCAACGGTGTTTGGATGTTGTTGGAATTACGTAAAAAGTGCTTCGAAGGTCCTCCGAAGTTGTTTGGATGTTGTTGGAATTACTTTAAAAGTGCTTCGAAGGTCCTCCGAAGGTGTTTGGATGTTGTTGGAATTACGTTAAAAGTGCTTCGAAGGTCCTCCAAAGGTGTTTGGATGTTTTTGGAATTACGCAAAAAGTGCTTCGAAGGTCCTCCAAAGGTGTTTGGATGTTGTTGGAATTACGTAAAAAGTGCTTCGAAGGTCCTCCGAAGGTGTTTCTGTGTTGTTGGAATTACGTAAAAAGTGCTTCGAAGGTCCTCCAAAGGTGTTTGGATGTTTTTAAAATTACGAGAAAAGTGCTTCGAAGGTCCTCCGAAGGTGTTTCTGTGTTGTTGGAATTACGTAAAAAGTGCTTCGAAGGTCCTCCGAAGGTGTTTGGATGTTGTTGGAATTACGTTAAAAGTGCTTCGAAGGTCCTCCTAAGGTGTTTGGATGTTGTTGAAATTACGTAAAAAGTGCTTCGAAGGTCCTCCGAAGGTGTTTGGATGTTGTTGGAATTACGTAAAAAGTGCTTCGAAGGTCCTCCGAAGGTGTTTCTGTGTTGTTGGAATTACGTAAAAAGTGCTTCGAAGGTCCTCCAAAGGTGTTTGGATGTTTTTGAAATTACGAGAAAAGTGCTTCGAAGGTCCTCCGAAGGTGTTTCTGTGTTGTTGGAATTACGTAAAAAGTGCTTCGAAGGTACTCCGAAGGTGTTTGGATGTTGTTGGAATTACGTTAAAAGTGCTTCGAAGGTCCTCCTAAGGTGTTTGGATGTTGTTGAAATTACGTAAAAAGTGCTTCGAAGGTCCTCCGAAGGTGTTTCTGTGTTGTTGGAATTACGTAAAAAGTGCTTCGAAGGTCCTCCAAAGGTGTTTGGATGTTTTTGGAATTACGAGAAAAGTGCTTCGAAGGTCCTCCGAAGGTGTTTGGATGTTGTTGGAATTACGTAAAAAGTGCTTCGAAGGTCCTCCAAAGGTGTTTGGATGTTTTTGGAATTACGAGAAAAGTGCTTCGAAGGTCCTCCGAAGGTTTTTGGATGTTGTTGGAATTACGTAAAAAGTGCTTCGAAGGTCCTCCAAAGGTGTTTGGATGTTTTTGGAATTACGCAAAAAGTGCTTCGATGGTCCTCCGAAGGTGTTTGGATGTTTTTGGAATTACATAGAAAGTGCTTCGAAGCATCACCAAAAGTGTTTGGATGTGGTTGGAATTACGTAGAAAGTGCTGCGAAGCATCACTAAAAGTGTTTGGATGTGGTTGGAATTACGTAGAAAGTGCTTCGAAGCATCACTAAAAGTGTTTGGATGTGGTTGGAATTACGTAGAAAGTGCTTCGAAGCATCACTAAAAGTGTTTGGATGTGGTTGGAATTACGTAGAAAGTGCTTCGAAGCATCACTAAAAGTGTTTGGATGTGGTTGGAATTACGTAGAAAGTGCTTCGAAGCATCACTAAAAGTGTTTGGATGTGGTTGGAATTACGTAGAAAGTGCTTCGAAGCATCACTAAAAGTGTTTGGATGTGGTTGGAATTACGTAGAAAGTGCTTCGAAGCATCACCAAAAGTGTTTGGATGTGGTTGGAATTACGTAGAAAGTGTTTCGAAGCATCACTAAAAGTGTTTGGATGTGGTTGGAATTACGTAGAAAGTGCTTCGAAGCATCACTAAAAGTGTTTGGATGTGGTTGGAATTACGTAGAAAGTGCTTCGAAGCATCACTAAAAGTGTTTGGATGTGGTTGGAATTACGTAGAAAGTGTTTCGAAGCATCACTAAAAGTGTTTGGATGTGGTTGGAATTACGTAGAAAGTGCTTCGAAGCATCACTAAAAGTGTTTGGATGTGGTTGGAATTACGTAGAAAGTGCTTCGAAGCATCACTAAAAGTGTTTGGATGTGGTTGGAATTACGTAGAAAGTGTTTCGAAGCATCACCAAAAGTGTTTGGATGTGGTTGGAATTACGTAGAAAGTGCTTCGAAGCATCACTAAAAGTGTTTGGATGTGGTTGGAATTACGTAGAAAGTGCTTCGAAGCATCACCAAAAGTGTTTGGATGTGGTTGGAATTACGTAGAAAGTGCTTCGAAGCATCATCAAAAGTGTTTGGATGTGGTTGGAATTACGTAGAAAGTGTTTCGAAGCATCACCAAAAGTGTTTGGATGTGGTTGGAATTACGTAGAAAGTGCTTCGAAGCATCACTAAAAGTGTTTGGATGTGGTTGGAATTACGTAGAAAGTGCTTCGAAGCATCACTAAAAGTGTTTGGATGTGGTTGGAATTACGTAGAAAGTGTTTCGAAGCATCACCAAAAGTGTTTGGATGTGGTTGGAATTACGTAGAAAGTGCTTCGAAGCATCACTAAAAGTGTTTGGATGTGGTTGGAATTACGTAGAAAGTGCTTCGAAGCATCACTAAAAGTGTTTGGATGTGGTTGGAATTACGTAGAAAGTGCTTCGAAGCATCACCAAAAGTGTTTGGATGTGGTTGGAATTACGTAGAAAGTGCTTCGAAGCATCACTAAAAGTGTTTGGATGTGGTTGGAATTACATAGAAAGTGCTTCGAAGCATCACCAAAGGTGTTTGGATGTGGTTGGAATTACGTAGAAAGTGCTTCGAAGCATCACTAAAAGTGTTTGGATGTGGTTGGAATTACGTAGAAAGTGCTTCGAAGCATCACTAAAAGTGTTTGGATGTGGTTGGAATTACGTAGAAAGTGCTTCGAAGCATCACTAAAAGTGTTTGGATGTGGTTGGAATTACGTAGAAAGTGCTTCGAAGCATCACTAAAAGTGTTTGGATGTGGTTGGAATTACATAGAAAGTGCTTCGAAGCATCACCAAAGGTGTTTGGACGTGGTTGGAATTACGTAGAAAGTGCTTCGAAGCATCACTAAAAGTGTTTGGATGTGGTTGGAATTACGTAGAAAGTGCTTCGAAGCATCACTAAAAGTGTTTGGATGTGGTTGGAATTACGTAGAAAGTGTTTCGAAGCATCACTAAAAGTGTTTGGATGTGGTTGGAATTACGTAGAAAGTGCTTCGAAGCATCATCAAAAGTGTTTGGATGTGGTTGGAATTACATAGAAAGTGCTTCGAAGCATCACCAAAGGTGTTTGGATGTGGTTGGAATTACGTAGAAAGTGCTTCGAAGCATCACTAAAAGTGTTTGGATGTGGTTGGAATTACGTAGAAAGTGCTTCGAAGCATCATCAAAAGTGTTTGGATGTGGTTGGAATTACGTAGAAAGTGCTTCGAAGCATCATCAAAAGTGTTTGGATGTGGTTGGAATTACATAGAAAGTGCTTCGAAGCATCACCAAAGGTGTTTGGATGTGGTTGGAATTACATAGAAAGTGCTTCGAAGCATCACCAAAGGTGTTTGGATGTGGTTGGAATTACGTAGAAAGTGCTTCGAAGCATCACTAAAAGTGTTTGGATGTGGTTGGAATTACGTAGAAAGTGCTTCGAAGCATCACCAAAAGTTTTTGGATGTGGTTGGAATTACGTAGAAAGTGCTTCGAAGCATCACTAATAGTGTTTGGATGTGGTTGGAATTACGTAGAAAGTGCTTCGAAGCATCACTAAAAGTGTTTGGATGTGGTTGGAATTACGTAGAAAGTGCTTCGAAGCATCACCAAAAGTGTTTGGATGTGGTTGGAATTACGTAGAAAGTGCTTCGAAGCATCACTAAAAGTGTTTGGATGTGGTTGGAATTACGTAGAAAGTGCTTCGAAGCATCACTAAAAGTGTTTGGATGTGGTTGGAATTACGTAGAAAGTGCTTCGAAGCATCACTAAAAGTGTTTGGATGTGGTTGGAATTACGTAGAAAGTGCTTCGAAGCATCATCAAAAGTGTTTGGATGTGGTTGGAATTACGTAGAAAGTGCTTCGAAGCATCACTAAAAGTGTTTGGATGTGGTTGGAATTACGTAGAAAGTGCTTCGAAGCATCATCAAAAGTGTTTGGATGTGGTTGGAATTACATAGAAAGTGCTTCGAAGCATCACCAAAGGTGTTTGGATGTGGTTGGAATTACATAGAAAGTGCTTCGAAGCATCACCAAAGGTGTTTGGATGTGGTTGGAATTACGTAGAAAGTGCTTCGAAGCATCACTAAAAGTGTTTGGATGTGGTTGGAATTACGTAGAAAGTGCTTCGAAGCATCACTAAAAGTGTTTGGATGTGGTTGGAATTACATAGAAAGTGCTTCGAAGCATCACCAAAGGTGTTTGGACGTGGTTGGAATTACGTAGAAAGTGCTTCGAAGCATCACTAAAAGTGTTTGGATGTGGTTGGAATTACGTAGAAAGTGCTTCGAAGCATCATCAAAAGTGTTTGGATGTGGTTGGAATTACATAGAAAGTGCTTCGAAGCATCATCAAAAGTGTTTGGATGTGGTTGGAATTACGTAGAAAGTGCTTCGAAGCATCACTAAAAGTGTTTGGATGTGGTTGGAATTACGTAGAAAGTGCTTCGAAGCATCACTAAAAGTGTTTGGATGTGGTTGGAATTACGTAGAAAGTGCTTCGAAGCATCACTAAAAGTGTTTGGATGTGGTTGGAATTACGTAGAAAGTGCTTCGAAGCATCATCAAAAGTGTTTGGATGTGGTTGGAATTACGTAGAAAGTGCTTCGAAGCATCACTAAAAGTGTTTGGATGTGGTTGGAATTACGTAGAAAGTGCTTCGAAGCATCATCAAAAGTGTTTGGATGTGGTTGGAATTACATAGAAAGTGCTTCGAAGCATCACCAAAGGTGTTTGGATGTGGTTGGAATTACATAGAAAGTGCTTCGAAGCATCACCAAAGGTGTTTGGATGTGGTTGGAATTACGTAGAAAGTGCTTCGAAGCATCACTAAAAGTGTTTGGATGTGGTTGGAATTACGTAGAAAGTGCTTCGAAGCATCACCAAAAGTGTTTGGATGTGGTTGGAATTACGTAGAAAGTGCTTCGAAGCATCACTAAAAGTGTTTGGATGTGGTTGGAATTACGTAGAAAGTGCTTCGAAGCATCACTAAAAGTGTTTGGATGTGGTTGGAATTACGTAGAAAGTGCTTCGAAGCATCACTAAAAGTGTTTGGATGTGGTTGGAATTACGTAGAAAGTGCTTCGAAGCATCATCAAAAGTGTTTGGATGTGGTTGGAATTACGTAGAAAGTGCTTCGAAGCATCACTAAAAGTGTTTGGATGTGGTTGGAATTACGTAGAAAGTGCTTCGAAGCATCATCAAAAGTGTTTGGATGTGGTTGGAATTACATAGAAAGTGCTTCGAAGCATCACCAAAGGTGTTTGGATGTGGTTGGAATTACATAGAAAGTGCTTCGAAGCATCACCAAAGGTGTTTGGATGTGGTTGGAATTACGTAGAAAGTGCTTCGAAGCATCACTAAAAGTGTTTGGATGTGGTTGGAATTACGTAGAAAGTGCTTCGAAGCATCACTAAAAGTGTTTGGATGTGGTTGGAATTACATAGAAAGTGCTTCGAAGCATCACCAAAGGTGTTTGGACGTGGTTGGAATTACGTAGAAAGTGCTTCGAAGCATCACTAAAAGTGTTTGGATGTGGTTGGAATTACGTAGAAAGTGCTTCGAAGCATCATCAAAAGTGTTTGGATGTGGTTGGAATTACATAGAAAGTGCTTCGAAGCATCATCAAAAGTGTTTGGATGTGGTTGGAATTACGTAGAAAGTGCTTCGAAGCATCACTAAAAGTGTTTGGATGTGGTTGGAATTACGTAGAAAGTGCTTCGAAGCATCACTAAAAGTGTTTGGATGTGGTTGGAATTACGTAGAAAGTGCTTCGAAGCATCACTAAAAGTGTTTGGATGTGGTTGGAATTACGTAGAAAGTGCTTCGAAGCATCATCAAAAGTGTTTGGATGTGGTTGGAATTACGTAGAAAGTGCTTCGAAGCATCACTAAAAGTGTTTGGATGTGGTTGGAATTACGTAGAAAGTGCTTCGAAGCATCATCAAAAGTGTTTGGATGTGGTTGGAATTACATAGAAAGTGCTTCGAAGCATCACCAAAGGTGTTTGGATGTGGTTGGAATTACATAGAAAGTGCTTCGAAGCATCACCAAAGGTGTTTGGATGTGGTTGGAATTACGTAGAAAGTGCTTCGAAGCATCACTAAAAGTGTTTGGATGTGGTTGGAATTACGTAGAAAGTGCTTCGAAGCATCACTAAAAGTGTTTGGATGTGGTTGGAATTACGTAGAAAGTGCTTCGAAGCATCACTAAAAGTGTTTGGATGTGGTTGGAATTACATAGAAAGTGCTTCGAAGCATCACCAAAGGTGTTTGGACGTGGTTGGAATTACGTAGAAAGTGCTTCGAAGCATCACTAAAAGTGTTTGGATGTGGTTGGAATTACGTAGAAAGTGCTTCGAAGCATCATCAAAAGTGTTTGGATGTGGTTGGAATTACATAGAAAGTGCTTCGAAGCATCACTAAAAGTGTTTGGATGTGGTTGGAATTACGTAGAAAGTGCTTCGAAGCATCACCAAAGGTGTTTGGATGTGGTTGGAATTACGTAGAAAGTGCTTCGAAGCATCACTAAAAGTGTTTGGATGTGGTTGGAATTACGTAGAAAGTGTTTCGAAGCATCACCAAAAGTGTTTGGATGTGGTTGGAATTACGTAGAAAGTGCTTCGAAGCATCACTAAAAGTGTTTGGATGTGGTTGGAATTACGTAGAAAGTGCTTCGAAGCATCACTAAAAGTGTTTGGATGTGGTTGGAATTACGTAGAAAGTGCTTCGAAGCATCACTAAAAGTGTTTGGATGTGGTTGGAATTACGTAGAAAGTGTTTCGAAGCATCACTAAAAGTGTTTGGATGTGGTTGGAATTACGTAGAAAGTGCTTCGAAGCATCATCAAAAGTGTTTGGATGTGGTTGGAATTACATAGAAAGTGCTTCGAAGCATCACCAAAGGTGTTTGGATGTGGTTGGAATTACGTAGAAAGTGCTTCGAAGCATCAACAAAAGTGTTTGGATGTGGTTGGAATTACGTAGAAAGTGCTTCGAAGCATCACCAAAAGTGTTTGGATGTGGTTGGAATTACGTAGAAAGTGCTTCGAAGCATCACTAAAAGTGTTTGGATGTGGTTGGAATTACGTAGAAAGTGCTTCGAAGCATCACCAAAAGTGTTTGGATGTGGTTGGAATTACGTAGAAAGTGCTTCGAAGCATCATCAAAAGTGTTTGGATGTGGTTGGAATTACGTAGAAAGTGTTTCGAAGCATCACCAAAAGTGTTTGGATGTGGTTGGAATTACGTAGAAAGTGCTTCGAAGCATCACTAAAAGTGTTTGGATGTGGTTGGAATTACGTAGAAAGTGCTTCGAAGCATCACTAAAAGTGTTTGGATGTGGTTGGAATTACGTAGAAAGTGTTTCGAAGCATCACCAAAAGTGTTTGGATGTGGTTGGAATTACGTAGAAAGTGCTTCGAAGCATCACTAAAAGTGTTTGGATGTGGTTGGAATTACGTAGAAAGTGCTTCGAAGCATCACTAAAAGTGTTTGGATGTGGTTGGAATTACGTAGAAAGTGCTTCGAAGCATCACTAAAAGTGTTTGGATGTGGTTGGAATTACGTAGAAAGTGCTTCGAAGCATCACTAAAAGTGTTTGGATGTGGTTGGAATTACATAGAAAGTGCTTCGAAGCATCACCAAAGGTGTTTGGACGTGGTTGGAATTACGTAGAAAGTGCTTCGAAGCATCACTAAAAGTGTTTGGATGTGGTTGGAATTACGTAGAAAGTGCTTCGAAGCATCACCAAAGGTGTTTGGATGTGGTTGGAATTACGTAGAAAGTGCTTCGAAGCATCACTAAAAGTGTTTGGATGTGGTTGGAATTACGTAGAAAGTGCTTCGAAGCATCACCAAAGGTGTTTGGACGTGGTTGGAATTACGTAGAAAGTGCTTCGAAGCATCACCAAAGGTGTTTGGATGTGGTTGGAATTACGTAGAAAGTGCTTCGAAGCATCACTAAAAGTGTTTGGATGTGGTTGGAATTACGTAGAAAGTGCTTCGAAGCATCACTAAAAGTGTTTGGATGTGGTTGGAATTACGTAGAAAGTGCTTCGAAGCATCACTAAAAGTGTTTGGATGTGGTTGGAATTACGTAGAAAGTGCTTCGAAGCATCACTAAAAGTGTTTGGATGTGGTTGGAATTACATAGAAAGTGCTTCGAAGCATCACCAAAGGTGTTTGGACGTGGTTGGAATTACGTAGAAAGTGCTTCGAAGCATCACTAAAAGTGTTTGGATGTGGTTGGAATTACGTAGAAAGTGCTTCGAAGCATCACCAAAGGTGTTTGGATGTGGTTGGAATTACGTAGAAAGTGCTTCGAAGCATCACTAAAAGTGTTTGGATGTGGTTGGAATTACGTAGAAAGTGCTTCGAAGCATCACTAAAAGTGTTTGGATGTGGTTGGAATTACATAGAAAGTGCTTCGAAGCATCACCAAAGGTGTTTGGATGTGGTTGGAATTACGTAGAAAGTGCTTCGAAGCATCACTAAAAGTGTTTGGATGTGGTTGGAATTACGTAGAAAGTGCTTCGAAGCATCACTAAAAGTGTTTGGATGTGGTTGGAATTACGTAGAAAGTGCTTCGAAGCATCATCAAAAGTGTTTGGATGTGGTTGGAATTACATAGAAAGTGCTTCGAAGCATCACCAAAGGTGTTTGGATGTGGTTGGAATTACATAGAAAGTGCTTCGAAGCATCACCAAAGGTGTTTGGATGTGGTTGGAATTACATAGAAAGTGCTTCGAAGCATCACTAAAAGTGTTTGGATGTGGTTGGAATTACGTAGAAAGTGCTTCGAAGCATCACCAAAAGTGTTTGGATGTGGTTGGAATTACGTAGAAAGTGCTTCGAAGCATCACTAAAAGTGTTTGGATGTGGTTGGAATTACGTAGAAAGTGCTTCGAAGCATCACCAAAAGTTTTTGGATGTGGTTGGAATTACGTAGAAAGTGCTTCGAAGCATCACTAATAGTGTTTGGATGTGGTTGGAATTACGTAGAAAGTGCTTCGAAGCATCATCAAAAGTGTTTGGATGTGGTTGGAATTACGTAGAAAGTGCTTCGAAGCATCACTAAAAGTGTTTGGATGTGGTTGGAATTACGTAGAAAGTGCTTCGAAGCATCATCAAAAGTGTTTGGATGTGGTTGGAATTACATAGAAAGTGCTTCGAAGCATCACTAAAAGTGTTTGGATGTGGTTGGAATTTACGTAGAAAGTGCTTCGAAGCATCATCAAAAGTGTTTGGATGTGGTTGGAATTACGTAGAAAGTGCTTCGAAGCATCACTAAAAGTGTTTGGATGTGGTTGGAATTACGTAGAAAGTGCTTCGAAGCATCATCAAAAGTGTTTGGATGTGGTTGGAATTACATAGAAAGTGCTTCGAAGCATCACCAAAGGTGTTTGGATGTGGTTGGAATTACATAGAAAGTGCTTCGAAGCATCACCAAAGGTGTTTGGATGTGGTTGGAATTACGTAGAAAGTGCTTCGAAGCATCACTAAAAGTGTTTGGATGTGGTTGGAATTACGTAGAAAGTGCTTCGAAGCATCATCAAAAGTGTTTGGATGTGGTTGGAATTACATAGAAAGTGCTTCGAAGCATCACCAAAGGTGTTTGGATGTGGTTGGAATTACATAGAAAGTGCTTCGAAGCATCACCAAAGGTGTTTGGACGTGGTTGGAATTACGTAGAAAGTGCTTCGAAGCATCACTAAAAGTGTTTGGATGTGGTTGGAATTACGTAGAAAGTGCTTCGAAGCATCACCAAAAGTTTTTGGATGTGGTTGGAATTACGTAGAAAGTGCTTCGAAGCATCACTAAAAGTGTTTGGATGTGGTTGGAATTACGTAGAAAGTGCTTCGAAGCATCACTAAAGTGTTTGGATGTGGTTGGAATTACATAGAAAGTGCTTCGAAGCATCACCAAAAGTGTTTGGATGTGGTTGGAATTACGTAGAAAGTGCTTCGAAGCATCACTAAAAGTGTTTGGATGTGGTTGGAATTACGTAGAAAGTGCTTCGAAGCATCACCAAAAGTGTTTGGATGTGGTTGGAATTACGTAGAAAGTGCTTCGAAGCATCATCAAAAGTGTTTGGATGTGGTTGGAATTACGTAGAAAGTGCTTCGAAGCATCACCAAAGGTGTTTGGATGTGGTTGGAATTACGTAGAAAGTGCTTCGAAGCATCACTAAAAGTGTTTGGATGTGGTTGGAATTACGTAGAAAGTGCTTCGAAGCATCATCAAAAGTGTTTGGATGTGGTTGGAATTACATAGAAAGTGCTTCGAAGCATCACCAAAGGTGTTTGGATGTGGTTGGAATTACATAGAAAGTGCTTCGAAGCATCACCAAAGGTGTTTGGATGTGGTTGGAATTACGTAGAAAGTGCTTCGAAGCATCACTTAAAGTGTTTGGATGTGGTTGGAATTACGTAGAAAGTGCTTCGAAGCATCACTAAAAGTGTTTGGATGTGGTTGGAATTACGTAGAAAGTGCTTCGAAGCATCACTAAAAGTGTTTGGATGTGGTTGGAATTACGTAGAAAGTGCTTCGAAGCATCACTAAAAGTGTTTGGATGTGGTTGGAATTACGTAGAAAGTGCTTCGAAGCATCATCAAAAGTGTTTGGATGTGGCTGGAATTACGTAGAAAGTGCTTCGAAGCATCACTAAAAGTGTTTGGATGTGGTTGGAATTACGTAGAAAGTGCTTCGAAGCATCACCAAAGGTGTTTGGATGTGGTTGGAATTACATAGAAAGTGCTTCGAAGCATCACCAAAGGTGTTTGGATGTGGTTGGAATTACATAGAAAGTGCTTCGAAGCATCACCAAAGGTGTTTGGATGTGGTTGGAATTACGTAGAAAGTGCTTCGAAGCATCACTTAAAGTGTTTGGATGTGGTTGGAATTACGTAGAAAGTGCTTCGAAGCATCACTAAAAGTGTTTGGATGTGGTTGGAATTACGTAGAAAGTGCTTCGAAGCATCACTAAAAGTGTTTGGATGTGGTTGGAATTACGTAGAAAGTGCTTCGAAGCATCATCAAAAGTGTTTGGATGTGGTTGGAATTACATAGAAAGTGCTTCGAAGCATCACCAAAGGTGTTTGGATGTGGTTGGAATTACATAGAAAGTGCTTCGAAGCATCACCAAAGGTGTTTGGATGTGGTTGGAATTACGTAGAAAGTGCTTCGAAGCATCACCAAAAGTGTTTGGATGTGGTTGGAATTACGTAGAAAGTGCTTCGAAGCATCACTAAAAGTGTTTGGATGTGGTTGGAATTACGTAGAAAGTGCTTCGAAGCATCACCAAAAGTTTTTGGATGTGGTTGGAATTACGTAGAAAGTGCTTCGAAGCATCACTAATAGTGTTTGGATGTGGTTGGAATTACGTAGAAAGTGCTTCGAAGCATCATCAAAAGTGTTTGGATGTGGTTGGAATTACGTAGAAAGTGCTTCGAAGCATCACTAAAAGTGTTTGGATGTGGTTGGAATTACGTAGAAAGTGCTTCGAAGCATCATCAAAAGTGTTTGGATGTGGTTGGAATTACATAGAAAGTGCTTCGAAGCATCACTAAAAGTGTTTGGATGTGGTTGGAATTACGTAGAAAGTGCTTCGAAGCATCATCAAAAGTGTTTGGATGTGGTTGGAATTACGTAGAAAGTGCTTCGAAGCATCACTAAAAGTGTTTGGATGTGGTTGGAATTACGTAGAAAGTGCTTCGAAGCATCATCAAAAGTGTTTGGATGTGGTTGGAATTACATAGAAAGTGCTTCGAAGCATCACCAAAGGTGTTTGGATGTGGTTGGAATTACATAGAAAGTGCTTCGAAGCATCACCAAAGGTGTTTGGATGTGGTTGGAATTACGTAGAAAGTGCTTCGAAGCATCACTAAAAGTGTTTGGATGTGGTTGGAATTACGTAGAAAGTGCTTCGAAGCATCATCAAAAGTGTTTGGATGTGGTTGGAATTACATAGAAAGTGCTTCGAAGCATCACCAAAGGTGTTTGGATGTGGTTGGAATTACATAGAAAGTGCTTCGAAGCATCACCAAAGGTGTTTGGACGTGGTTGGAATTACGTAGAAAGTGCTTCGAAGCATCACTAAAAGTGTTTGGATGTGGTTGGAATTACGTAGAAAGTGCTTCGAAGCATCACCAAAAGTTTTTGGATGTGGTTGGAATTACGTAGAAAGTGCTTCGAAGCATCACTAAAAGTGTTTGGATGTGGTTGGAATTACGTAGAAAGTGCTTCGAAGCATCACTAAAAGTGTTTGGATGTGGTTGGAATTACGTAGAAAGTGCTTCGAAGCATCACTAAAAGTGTTTGGATGTGGTTGGAATTACGTAGAAAGTGCTTCGAAGCATCACTAAAAGTGTTTGGATGTGGTTGGAATTACGTAGAAAGTGCTTCGAAGCATCACTAAAAGTGTTTGGATGTGGTTGGAATTACGTAGAAAGTGCTTCGAAGCATCACTAAAAGTGTTTGGATGTGGTTGGAATTACGTAGAAAGTGCTTCGAAGCATCATCAAAAGTGTTTGGATGTGGCTGGAATTACGTAGAAAGTGCTTCGAAGCATCACTAAAAGTGTTTGGATGTGGTTGGAATTACGTAGAAAGTGCTTCGAAGCATCACTAAAAGTGTTTGGATGTGGTTGGAATTACGTAGAAAGTGCTTCGAAGCATCACTAAAAGTGTTTGGATGTGGTTGGAATTACGTAGAAAGTGCTTCGAAGCATCACCAAAGGTGTTTGGATGTGGTTGGAATTACGTAGAAAGTGCTTCGAAGCATCACTAAAAGTGTTTGGATGTGGTTGGAATTACGTAGAAAGTGCTTCGAAGCATCACCAAAGGTGTTTGGACGTGGTTGGAATTACGTAGAAAGTGCTTCGAAGCATCACCAAAGGTGTTTGGATGTGGTTGGAATTACGTAGAAAGTGCTTCGAAGCATCACTAAAAGTGTTTGGATGTGGTTGGAATTACGTAGAAAGTGCTTCGAAGCATCACTAAAAGTGTTTGGATGTGGTTGGAATTACGTAGAAAGTGCTTCGAAGCATCACTAAAAGTGTTTGGATGTGGTTGGAATTACGTAGAAAGTGCTTCGAAGCATCACCAAAGGTGTTTGGACGTGGTTGGAATTACGTAGAAAGTGCTTCGAAGCATCACTAAAAGTGTTTGGATGTGGTTGGAATTACGTAGAAAGTGCTTCGAAGCATCACTAAAAGTGTTTGGATGTGGTTGGAATTACGTAGAAAGTGCTTCGAAGCATCACTAAAAGTGTTTGGATGTGGTTGGAATTACGTAGAAAGTGCTTCGAAGCATCACTAAAAGTGTTTGGACGTGGTTGGAATTACGTAGAAAGTGCTTCGAAGTATCACTAAAAGTGTTTGGATGTGGTTGAAATTACGTAGAAAGTGCTTCGAAGCATCATCAAAAGTGTTTGGATGTGGTTGGAATTACGTAGAAAGTGCTTCGAAGCATCACTAAAAGTGTTTGGATGTGGTTGGAATTACGTAGAAAGTGCTTCGAAGCATCATCAAAAGTGTTTGAAATGTGGTTGGAATTACGTAGAAAGTGCTTCGAAGCATCACTAAAAGTGTTTGGATGTGGTTGGAATTACATAGAAAGTGCTTCGAAGCATCACTAAAAGTGTTTGGATGTGGTTGGAATTACATAGAAAGTGCTTCGAAGCATCATCAAAAGTGTTTGAAATGTGGTTGGAATTACGTAGAAAGTGCTTCGAAGCATCACTAAAAGTGTTTGGATGTGGTTGGAATTACGTAGAAAGTGCTTCGAAGCATCACCAAAGGTGTTTGGACGTGGTTGGAATTACGTAGAAAGTGCTTCGAAGCATCACTAAAAGTGTTTGGATGTGGTTGGAATTACGTAGAAAGTGCTTCGAAGCATCACTAAAAGTGTTTGGATGTGGTTGGAATTACGTAGAAAGTGCTTCGAAGCATCACTAAAAGTGTTTGGATGTGGTTGGAATTACGTAGAAAGTGCTTCGAAGCATCACTAAAAGTGTTTGGACGTGGTTGGAATTACGTAGAAAGTGCTTCGAAGTATCACTAAAAGTGTTTGGATGTGGTTGAAATTACGTAGAAAGTGCTTCGAAGCATCATCAAAAGTGTTTGGATGTGGTTGGAATTACGTAGAAAGTGCTTCGAAGCATCACTAAAAGTGTTTGGATGTGGTTGGAATTACGTAGAAAGTGCTTCGAAGCATCATCAAAAGTGTTTGAAATGTGGTTGGAATTACGTAGAAAGTGCTTCGAAGCATCACTAAAAGTGTTTGGATGTGGTTGGAATTACGTAGAAAGTGCTTCGAAGCATCATCAAAAGTGTTTGGATGTGGTTGGAATTACATAGAAAGTGCTTCGAAGCATCACCAAAGGTGTTTGGACGTGGTTGGAATTACGTAGAAAGTGCTTCGAAGCATCACTAAAAGTGTTTGGATGTGGTTGGAATTACGTAGAAAGTGCTTCGAAGCATCACTAAAAGTGTTTGGATGTGGTTGGAATTACGTAGAAAGTGCTTCGAAGCATCACTAAAAGTGTTTGGATGTGGTTGGAATTACATAGAAAGTGCTTCGAAGCATCATCAAAAGTGTTTGAAATGTGGTTGGAATTACGTAGAAAGTGCTTCGAAGCATCACTAAAAGTGTTTGGATGTGGTTGGAATTACGTAGAAAGTGCTTCGAAGCATCACCAAAGGTGTTTGGACGTGGTTGGAATTACGTAGAAAGTGCTTCGAAGCATCACTAAAAGTGTTTGGATGTGGTTGGAATTACGTAGAAAGTGCTTCGAAGCATCACTAAAAGTGTTTGGATGTGGTTGGAATTACGTAGAAAGTGCTTCGAAGCATCACTAAAAGTGTTTGGATGTGGTTGGAATTACGTAGAAAGTGCTTCGAAGCATCACTAAAAGTGTTTGGACGTGGTTGGAATTACGTAGAAAGTGCTTCGAAGTATCACTAAAAGTGTTTGGATGTGGTTGAAATTACGTAGAAAGTGCTTCGAAGCATCATCAAAAGTGTTTGGATGTGGTTGGAATTACGTAGAAAGTGCTTCGAAGCATCACTAAAAGTGTTTGGATGTGGTTGGAATTACGTAGAAAGTGCTTCGAAGCATCATCAAAAGTGTTTGAAATGTGGTTGGAATTACGTAGAAAGTGCTTCGAAGCATCACTAAAAGTGTTTGGATGTGGTTGGAATTACGTAGAAAGTGCTTCGAAGCATCATCAAAAGTGTTTGGATGTGGTTGGAATTACATAGAAAGTGCTTCGAAGCATCACCAAAGGTGTTTGGACGTGGTTGGAATTACGTAGAAAGTGCTTCGAAGCATCACTAAAAGTGTTTGGATGTGGTTGGAATTACGTAGAAAGTGCTTCGAAGCATCACTAAAAGTGTTTGGATGTGGTTGGAATTACGTAGAAAGTGCTTCGAAGCATCACTAAAAGTGTTTGGATGTGGTTGGAATTACATAGAAAGTGCTTCGAAGCATCATCAAAAGTGTTTGAAATGTGGTTGGAATTACGTAGAAAGTGCTTCGAAGCATCACTAAAAGTGTTTGGATGTGGTTGGAATTACGTAGAAAGTGCTTCGAAGCATCACCAAAGGTGTTTGGACGTGGTTGGAATTACGTAGAAAGTGCTTCGAAGCATCACTAAAAGTGTTTGGATGTGGTTGGAATTACGTAGAAAGTGCTTCGAAGCATCACTAAAAGTGTTTGGATGTGGTTGGAATTACGTAGAAAGTGCTTCGAAGCATCACTAAAAGTGTTTGGATGTGGTTGGAATTACGTAGAAAGTGCTTCGAAGCATCACTAAAAGTGTTTGGACGTGGTTGGAATTACGTAGAAAGTGCTTCGAAGTATCACTAAAAGTGTTTGGATGTGGTTGAAATTACGTAGAAAGTGCTTCGAAGCATCATCAAAAGTGTTTGGATGTGGTTGGAATTACGTAGAAAGTGCTTCGAAGCATCACTAAAAGTGTTTGGATGTGGTTGGAATTACGTAGAAAGTGCTTCGAAGCATCATCAAAAGTGTTTGAAATGTGGTTGGAATTACGTAGAAAGTGCTTCGAAGCATCACTAAAAGTGTTTGGATGTGGTTGGAATTACGTAGAAAGTGCTTCGAAGCATCATCAAAAGTGTTTGGATGTGGTTGGAATTACATAGAAAGTGCTTCGAAGCATCACCAAGGTGTTTGGACGTGGTTGGAATTACGTAGAAAGTGCTTCGAAGCATCACTAAAAGTGTTTGGATGTGGTTGGAATTACGTAGAAAGTGCTTCGAAGCATCACTAAAAGTGTTTGGATGTGGTTGGAATTACGTAGAAAGTGCTTCGAAGCATCACTAAAAGTGTTTGGATGTGGTTGGAATTACGTAGAAAGTGCTTCGAAGTATCACTAAAAGTGTTTGGATGTGGTTGAAATTACGTAGAAAGTGCTTCGAAGCATCATCAAAAGTGTTTGGATGTGGATTTAATTACGTAGAAAGTGCTTCGAAGCATCACTAAAAGTGTTTGGATGTGGTTGGAATTACGTAGAAAGTGCTTCGAAGCATCATCAAAAGTGTTTGAAATGTGGTTGGAATTACGTAGAAAGTGCTTCGAAGCATCACTAAAAGTGTTTGGATGTGGTTGGAATTACGTAGAAAGTGCTTCGAAGCATCATCAAAAGTGTTTGGATGTGGTTGGAATTACATAGAAAGTGCTTCGAAGCATCACTAAAAGTGTTTGGATGTGGTTGGAATTACGTAGAAAGTGCTTCGAAGCATCACTAAAAGTGTTTGGATGTGGTTGGAATTACGTAGAAAGTGCTTCGAAGCATCACTAAAAGTGTTTGGATGTGGTTGGAATTACGTAGAAAGTGCTTCGAAGCATCACTAAAAGTGTTTGGATGTGGTTGGAATTACGTAGAAAGTGCTTCGAAGCATCACTAAAAGTGTTTGGATGTGGTTGGAATTACGTAGAAAGTGCTTCGAAGCATCACTAAAAGTGTTTGGACGTGGTTGGAATTACGTAGAAAGTGCTTCGAAGCATCACTAAAAGTGTTTGGATGTGGTTGGAATTACGTAGAAAGTGCTTCGAAGCATCACTAAAAGTGTTTGGATGTGGTTGGAATTACGTAGAAAGTGCTTCGAAGCATCACTAAAAGTGTTTGGATGTGGTTGGAATTACATAGAAAGTGCTTCGAAGCATCATCAAAAGTGTTTAAAATGTGGTTGGAATTACGTAGAAAGTGCTTCGAAGCATCACTAAAAGTGTTTGGATGTGGTTGGAATTACGTAGAAAGTGCTTCGAAGCATCACCAAAAGTGTTTGGATGTGGTTGGAATTACGTAGAAAGTGCTTCGAAGCACCACCAAAAGTGTTTGGATGTGGTTGGAATTACGTAGAAAGTGCTTCGAAGCATCACTAAAAGTGTTTGGATGTGGTTGGAATTACGTAGAAAGTGCTTCGAAGCATCATCAAAAGTGTTTGGATGTGGTTGGAATTACATAGAAAGTGCTTCGAAGCATCACCAAAGGTGTTTGGACGTGGTTGGAATTACGTAGAAAGTGCTTCGAAGCATCACTAAAAGTGTTTGGATGTGGTTGGAATTACGTAGAAAGTGCTTCGACGCATCACTAAAAGTGTTTGGATGTGGTTGGAATTACGTAGAAAGTGTTTCGAAGCATCACTAAAAGTGTTTGGATGTGGTTGGAATTACGTAGAAAGTGCTTCGACGCATCACCAAAGGTGTTTGGATGTGGTTGGAATTACGTAGAAAGTGCTTCGAAGCATCACCAAAAGTGTTTGGATGTGGTTGGAATTACGTAGAAAGTGCTTCGAAGCATCACTAAAAGTGTTTGGATGTGGTTGGAATTACGTAGAAAGTGCTTCGAAGCATCATCAAAAGTGTTTGGATGTGGTTGGAATTACATAGAAAGTGCTTCGAAGCATCACCAAAGGTGTTTGGACGTGGTTGGAATTACATAGAAAGTGCTTCGAAGCATCACCAAAAGTGTTTGGATGTGGTTGGAATTACGTAGAAAGTGCTTCGAAGCATCACTAAAAGTGTTTGGATGTGGTTGGAATTACATAGAAAGTGCTTCGAAGCATCACCAAAAGTGTTTGGATGTGGTTGGAATTACGTAGAAAGTGCTTCGAAGCATCACTAAAAGTGTTTGGATGTGGTTGGAATTACGTAGAAAGTGCTTCGAAGCATCACTAAAAGTGTTTGGATGTGGTTGGAATTACGTAGAAAGTGCTTCGAAGCATCACTAAAAGTGTTTGGATGTGGTTGGAATTACATAGAAAGTGCTTCGAAGCATCACCAAAAGTGTTTGGATGTGGTTGGAATTACGTAGAAAGTGCTTCGAAGCATCACTAAAAGTGTTTGGATGTGGTTGGAATTACGTAGAAAGTGCTTCAAAGCATCACTAAAAGTGTTTGGATGTGGTTGGAATTACATAGAAAGTGCTTCGAAGCATCATCAAAAGTGTTTAAAATGTGGTTGGAATTACGTAGAAAGTGCTCCGAAGCATCACTAAAAGTGTTTGGATGTGGTTGGAATTACGTAGAAAGTGCTTCGAAGCATCACTAAAAGTGTTTGGATGTGGTTGGAATTACATAGAAAGTGCTTCGAAGCATCATCAAAAGTGTTTAAAATGTGGTTGGAATTACGTAGAAAGTGCTTCGAAGCATCACTAAAAGTGTTTGGATGTGGTTGGAATTACGTAGAAAGTGCTTCGACGCATCACTAAAAGTGTTTGGATGTGGTTGGAATTACGTAGAAAGTGTTTCGAAGCATCACTAAAAGTGTTTGGATGTGGTTGGAATTACGTAGAAAGTGCTTCGAAGCATCACTAAAAGTGTTTGGATGTGGTTGGAATTACGTAGAAAGTGCTTCGAAGCATCACTAAAAGTGTTTGGATGTGGTTGGAATTACGTAGAAAGTGCTTCGAAGCATCACTAAAAGTGTTTGGATGTGGTTGGAATTACGTAGAAAGTGCTTCGACGCATCACTAAAAGTGTTTGGATGTGGTTGGAATTACGTAGAAAGTGTTTCGAAGCATCACTAAAAGTGTTTGGATGTGGTTGGAATTACGTAGAAAGTGCTTCGACGCATCACCAAAGGTGTTTGGATGTGGTTGGAATTACGTAGAAAGTGCTTCGAAGCATCACCAAAAGTGTTTGGATGTGGTTGGAATTACGTAGAAAGTGCTTCGAAGCATCACTAAAAGTGTTTGGATGTGGTTGGAATTACGTAGAAAGTGCTTCGAAGCATCACTAAAAGTGTTTGGATGTGGTTGGAATTACATAGAAAGTGCTTCGAAGCATCACTAAAAGTGTTTGGATGTGGTTGGAATTACATAGAAAGTGCTTCGAAGCATCATCAAAAGTGTTTAAAATGTGGTTGGAATTACGTAGAAAGTGCTTCGAAGCATCACTAAAAGTGTTTGGATGTGGTTGGAATTACGTAGAAAGTGCTTCGAAGCATCACCAAAAGTGTTTGGATGTGGTTGGAATTACGTAGAAAGTGCTTCGAAGCACCACCAAAAGTGTTTGGATGTGGTTGGAATTACGTAGAAAGTGCTTCGAAGCATCACTAAAAGTGTTTGGATGTGGTTGGAATTACGTAGAAAGTGCTTCGAAGCATCACTAAAAGTGTTTGGATGTGGTTGGAATTACGTAGAAAGTGCTTCGAAGCATCACTAAAAGTGTTTGGATGTGGTTGGAATTACGTAGAAAGTGCTTCGAAGCATCACCAAAAGTGTTTGGATGTGGTTGGAATTACGTAGAAAGTGCTTCGAAGCACCACCAAAAGTGTTTGGATGTGGTTGGAATTACGTAGAAAGTGCTTCGAAGCATCACTAAAAGTGTTTGGATGTGGTTGGAATTACGTAGAAAGTGCTTCGAAGCATCACTAAAAGTGTTTGGATGTGGTTGGAATTACGTAGAAAGTGCTTCGAAGCATCACTAAAAGTGTTTGGATGTGGTTGGAATTACATAGAAAGTGCTTCGAAGCATCATCAAAAGTGTTTAAAATGTGGTTGGAATTACGTAGAAAGTGCTTCGAAGCATCACTAAAAGTGTTTGGATGTGGTTGGAATTACGTAGAAAGTGCTTCGAAGCATCACTAAAAGTGTTTGGATGTGGTTGGAATTACGTAGAAAGTGCTTCGAAGCATCACTAAAAGTGTTTGGATGTGGTTGGAATTACATAGAAAGTGCTTCGAAGCATCATCAAAAGTGTTTAAAATGTGGTTGGAATTACGTAGAAAGTGCTTCGAAGCATCACTAAAAGTGTTTGGATGTGGTTGGAATTACGTAGAAAGTGCTTCGAAGCATCACCAAAAGTGTTTGGATGTGGTTGGAATTACGTAGAAAGTGCTTCGAAGCACCACCAAAAGTGTTTGGATGTGGTTGGAATTACGTAGAAAGTGCTTCGAAGCATCACTAAAAGTGTTTGGATGTGGTTGGAATTACGTAGAAAGTGCTTCGAAGCATCACTAAAAGTGTTTGGATGTGGTTGGAATTACGTAGAAAGTGCTTCGAAGCATCACTAAAAGTGTTTGGATGTGGTTGGAATTACATAGAAAGTGCTTCGAAGCATCATCAAAAGTGTTTGGATGTGGTTGGAATTACGTAGAAAGTGCTTCGAAGCATCATCAAAAGTGTTTAAAATGTGGTTGGAATTACGTAGAAAGTGCTTCGAAGCATCACTAAAAGTGTTTGGATGTGGTTGGAATTACGTAGAAAGTGCTTCGAAGCATCACTAAAAGTGTTTGGATGTGGTTGGAATTACGTAGAAAGTGCTTCGAAGCATCACTAAAAGTGTTTGGATGTGGTTGGAATTACATAGAAAGTGCTTCGAAGCATCATCAAAAGTGTTTAAAATGTGGTTGGAATTACGTAGAAAGTGCTTCGAAGCATCACTAAAAGTGTTTGGATGTGGTTGGAATTACGTAGAAAGTGCTTCGAAGCATCACCAAAAGTGTTTGGATGTGGTTGGAATTACGTAGAAAGTGCTTCGAAGCACCACCAAAAGTGTTTGGATGTGGTTGGAATTACGTAGAAAGTGCTTCGAAGCATCACTAAAAGTGTTTGGATGTGGTTGGAATTACGTAGAAAGTGCTTCGAAGCATCACTAAAAGTGTTTGGATGTGGTTGGAATTACGTAGAAAGTGCTTCGAAGCATCACTAAAAGTGTTTGGATGTGGTTGGAATTACGTAGAAAGTGCTTCGACGCATCACTAAAAGTGTTTGGATGTGGTTGGAATTACGTAGAAAGTGTTTCGAAGCATCACTAAAAGTGTTTGGATGTGGTTGGAATTACGTAGAAAGTGCTTCGACGCATCACCAAAGGTGTTTGGATGTGGTTGGAATTACGTAGAAAGTGCTTCGAAGCATCACCAAAAGTGTTTGGATGTGGTTGGAATTACGTAGAAAGTGCTTCGAAGCATCACTAAAAGTGTTTGGATGTGGTTGGAATTACGTAGAAAGTGCTTCGAAGCATCATCAAAAGTGTTTGGATGTGGTTGGAATTACATAGAAAGTGCTTCGAAGCATCACCAAAGGTGTTTGGACGTGGTTGGAATTACGTAGAAAGTGCTTCGAAGCATCACTAAAAGTGTTTGGATGTGGTTGGAATTACGTAGAAAGTGCTTCGAAGCATCACTAAAAGTGTTTGGATGTGGTTGGAATTACATAGAAAGTGCTTCGAAGCATCACCAAAAGTGTTTGGATGTGGTTGGAATTACGTAGAAAGTGCTTCGAAGCATCACTAAAAGTGTTTGGATGTGGTTGGAATTACGTAGAAAGTGCTTCGAAGCATCACTAAAAGTGTTTGGATGTGGTTGGAATTACGTAGAAAGTGCTTCGAAGCATCACTAAAAGTGTTTGGATGTGGTTGGAATTACATAGAAAGTGCTTCGAAGCATCACCAAAAGTGTTTGGATGTGGTTGGAATTACGTAGAAAGTGCTTCGAAGCATCACTAAAAGTGTTTGGATGTGGTTGGAATTACGTAGAAAGTGCTTCAAAGCATCACTAAAAGTGTTTGGATGTGGTTGGAATTACATAGAAAGTGCTTCGAAGCATCACCAAAAGTGTTTGGATGTGGTTGGAATTACGTAGAAAGTGCTCCGAAGCATCACTAAAAGTGTTTGGATGTGGTTGGAATTACGTAGAAAGTGCTTCGAAGCATCACTAAAAGTGTTTGGATGTGGTTGGAATTACATAGAAAGTGCTTCGACGCATCACTAAAAGTGTTTGGATGTGGTTGGAATTACGTAGAAAGTGTTTCGAAGCATCACTAAAAGTGTTTGGATGTGGTTGGAATTACGTAGAAAGTGCTTCGACGCATCACCAAAGGTGTTTGGATGTGGTTGGAATTACGTAGAAAGTGCTTCGAAGCATCACTAAAAGTGTTTGGATGTGGTTGGAATTACGTAGAAAGTGCTTCGAAGCATCACTAAAAGTGTTTGGATGTGGTTGGAATTACATAGAAAGTGCTTCGAAGCATCACCAAAAGTGTTTGGATGTGGTTGGAATTACGTAGAAAGTGCTTCGAAGCATCACCAAAAGTGTTTGGATGTGGTTGGAATTACGTAGAAAGTGCTTCGAAGCATCACCAAAGGTGTTTGGATGTGGTTGGAATTACGTAGAAAGTGTTTCGAAGCATCCTCAAAGGTATTTATATGTGGTTGGAATTACGTAGAAAGTGCTTCGAAGCATCACCCAAGGTGTTTGGATGTGGTTGGAATTACGTAGAAAGTGCTTCGAAGCATCACTAAAAGTGTTTGGATGTGGTTGGAATTACGTATAAAGTGCTTCGAAGCATCACTAAAAGTGTTTGGATGTGGTTGGAATTACGTAGAAAGTACTTCGAAGCATCACCAAAATTGTTTGGATGTGGTTGGAATTACGTATAAAGTGCTTCGAAGCATCACTAAAAGTGTTTGGATGTGGTTGGAATTACGTATAAAGTGCTTCGAAGCATCATCAAAAGTGTTTGGATGTGGTTGGAATTACGTAGAAAGTGCTTCGAAGCACCTCAAATGGTGTTTGGATGTGGTTGGAATTACGTAGAAAGTGCTTCGAAGCATCACTAAATGTGTTTGGATGTGGTTGGAATTACGTAGAAAGTGCTTCGAAGCATCACCAAAAGTGTTTGGATGTGGTTGGAATTACGTAGAAAGTGTTTCGAAGCATCACCA
This sequence comes from Anopheles coustani, assembly GCF_943734705.1. Classification (NCBI taxonomy): domain Eukaryota; kingdom Metazoa; phylum Arthropoda; class Insecta; order Diptera; family Culicidae; genus Anopheles; species Anopheles coustani. The sequence continues at coordinate 251,021 of NW_026525403.1, read as the reverse complement.
AAAGTGTTTGGATGTGGTTGGAATTACATAGAAAGTGCTTCGAAGCATCACCAAAAGTGTTTGGATGTGGTTGGAATTACGTAGAAAGTGCTTCGAAGCATCACTAAAAGTGTTTGGATGTGGTTGGAATTACGTAGAAAGTGCTTCGAAGCATCACTAAAAGTGTTTGGATGTGGTTGGAATTACATAGAAAGTGCTTCGAAGCATCACCAAAAGTGTTTGGATGTGGTTGGAATTACGTAGAAAGTGCTTCGAAGCATCACCAAAAGTGTTTGGATGTGGTTGGAATTACGTAGAAAGTGCTTCGAAGCATCACTAAAAGTGTTTGGATGTGGTTGGAATTACGTAGAAAGTGCTTCGAAGCATCACTAAAAGTGTTTGGATGTGGTTGGAATTACGTAGAAAGTGCTTCGAAGCATCACTAAAAGTGTTTGGATGTGGTTGGAATTACGTAGAAAGTGCTTCGAAGCATCACTAAATGTGTTTGGATGTGGTTGGAATTACGTAGAAAGTGCTTCGAAGCATCACCAAAAGTGTTTGGATGTGGTTGGAATTACGTAGAAAGTGTTTCGAAGCATCACCAAAAGTGTTTGGATGTGGTTGGAATTACATAGAAAGTGCTTCGAAGCATCACTAAATGTGTTTGGATGTGGTTGGAATTACGTAGAAAGTGCTTCGAAGCATCACCAAAAGTGTTTGGATGTGGTTGGAATTACGTAGAAAGTGTTTCGAAGCATCACCAAAAGTGTTTGGATGTGGTTGGAATTACATAGAAAGTGCTTCGAAGCATCACCAAAAGTGTTTGGATGTGGTTGGAATTACGTAGAAAGTGCTTCGAAGCATCACTAAAAGTGTTTGGATGTGGTTGGAATTACGTAGAAAGTGCTTCGAAGCATCACTAAAAGTGTTTGGATGTGGTTGGAATTACATAGAAAGTGCTTCGAAGCATCACCAAAAGTGTTTGGATGTGGTTGGAATTACATAGAAAGTGCTTCGAAGCATCACTAAAAGTGTTTGGATGTGGTTGGAATTACGTAGAAAGTGCTTCGAAGCATCACTAAAAGTGTTTGGATGTGGTTGGAATTACGTAGAAAGTGCTTCGAAGCATCACTAAAAGTGTTTGGATGTGGTTGGAATTACGTAGAAAGTGCTTCGAAGCACCTCAAATGGTGTTTGGATGTGGTTGGAATTACGTAGAAAGTGCTTCGAAGCATCACTAAATGTGTTTGGATGTGGTTGGAATTACGTAGAAAGTGCTTCGAAGCATCACCAAAAGTGTTTGGATGTGGTTGGAATTACGTAGAAAGTGTTTCGAAGCATCACCAAAAGTGTTTGGATGTGGTTGGAATTACATAGAAAGTGCTTCGAAGCATCACCAAAAGTGTTTGGATGTGGTTGGAATTACGTAGAAAGTGCTTCGAAGCATCACTAAAAGTGTTTGGATGTGGTTGGAATTACGTAGAAAGTGCTTCGAAGCATCACTAAAAGTGTTTGGATGTGGTTGGAATTACATAGAAAGTGCTTCGAAGCATCACCAAAAGTGTTTGGATGTGGTTGGAATTACGTAGAAAGTGCTTCGAAGCATCACCAAAAGTGTTTGGATGTGGTTGGAATTACGTAGAAAGTGCTTCGAAGCATCACTAAAAGTGTTTGGATGTGGTTGGAATTACGTAGAAAGTGCTTCGAAGCATCACTAAAAGTGTTTGGATGTGGTTGGAATTACGTAGAAAGTGCTTCGAAGCATCACTAAAAGTGTTTGGATGTGGTTGGAATTACGTAGAAAGTGCTTCGAAGCATCACTAAATGTGTTTGGATGTGGTTGGAATTACGTAGAAAGTGCTTCGAAGCATCACCAAAAGTGTTTGGATGTGGTTGGAATTACGTAGAAAGTGCTTCGAAGCATCACTAAAAGTGTTTGGATGTGGTTGGAATTACGTAGAAAGTGCTTCGAAGCATCACTAAATGTGTTTGGATGTGGTTGGAATTACGTAGAAAGTGCTTCGAAGCATCACCAAAAGTGTTTGGATGTGGTTGGAATTACGTAGAAAGTGTTTCGAAGCATCACCAAAAGTGTTTGGATGTGGTTGGAATTACATAGAAAGTGCTTCGAAGCATCACCAAAAGTGTTTGGATGTGGTTGGAATTACGTAGAAAGTGCTTCGAAGCATCACTAAAAGTGTTTGGATGTGGTTGGAATTACGTAGAAAGTGCTTCGAAGCATCACTAAAAGTGTTTGGATGTGGTTGGAATTACATAGAAAGTGCTTCGAAGCATCACCAAAAGTGTTTGGATGTGGTTGGAATTACATAGAAAGTGCTTCGAAGCATCACTAAAAGTGTTTGGATGTGGTTGGAATTACGTAGAAAGTGCTTCGAAGCATCACTAAAAGTGTTTGGATGTGGTTGGAATTACGTAGAAAGTGCTTCGAAGCATCACTAAAAGTGTTTGGATGTGGTTGGAATTACATAGAAAGTGCTTCGAAGCATCACTAAAAGTGTTTGGATGTGGTTGGAATTACGTAGAAAGTGCTTCGAAGCATCACTAAAAGTGTTTGGATGTGGTTGGAATTACGTAGAAAGTGCTTCGAAGCATCATCAAAAGTGTTTGGATGTGGTTGGAATTACATAGAAAGTGCTTCGAAGCATCACCAAAGGTGTTTGGACGTGGTTGGAATTACGTAGAAAGTGCTTCGAAGCATCACTAAAAGTGTTTGGATGTGGTTGGAATTACGTAGAAAGTGCTTCGAAGCATCACCAAAAGTGTTTGGATGTGGTTGGAATTACGTAGAAAGTGCTTCGAAGCATCACTAAAAGTGTTTGGATGTGGTTGGAATTACATAGAAAGTGCTTCGAAGCATCACCAAAAGTGTTTGGATGTGGTTGGAATTACGTAGAAAGTGCTTCGAAGCATCACTAAAAGTGTTTGGATGTGGTTGGAATTACGTAGAAAGTGCTTCGACGCATCACTAAAAGTGTTTGGATGTGGTTGGAATTACGTAGAAAGTGTTTCGAAGCATCACTAAAAGTGTTTGGATGTGGTTGGAATTACGTAGAAAGTGCTTCGACGCATCACCAAAGGTGTTTGGATGTGGTTGGAATTACGTAGAAAGTGCTTCGAAGCATCACCAAAAGTGTTTGGATGTGGTTGGAATTACGTAGAAAGTGCTTCGAAGCATCACTAAATGTGTTTGGATGTGGTTGGAATTACGTAGAAAGTGCTTCGAAGCATCACCAAAAGTGTTTGGATGTGGTTGGAATTACGTAGAAAGTGTTTCGAAGCATCACCAAAAGTGTTTGGATGTGGTTGGAATTACATAGAAAGTGCTTCGAAGCATCACCAAAAGTGTTTGGATGTGGTTGGAATTACGTAGAAAGTGCTTCGAAGCATCACTAAAAGTGTTTGGATGTGGTTGGAATTACGTAGAAAGTGCTTCGAAGCATCACTAAAAGTGTTTGGATGTGGTTGGAATTACATAGAAAGTGCTTCGAAGCATCACCAAAAGTGTTTGGATGTGGTTGGAATTACATAGAAAGTGCTTCGAAGCATCACTAAAAGTGTTTGGATGTGGTTGGAATTACGTAGAAAGTGCTTCGAAGCATCACTAAAAGTGTTTGGATGTGGTTGGAATTACGTAGAAAGTGCTTCGAAGCATCACTAAAAGTGTTTGGATGTGGTTGGAATTACATAGAAAGTGCTTCGAAGCATCACTAAAAGTGTTTGGATGTGGTTGGAATTACGTAGAAAGTGCTTCGAAGCATCACTAAAAGTGTTTGGATGTGGTTGGAATTACGTAGAAAGTGCTTCGAAGCATCATCAAAAGTGTTTGGATGTGGTTGGAATTACATAGAAAGTGCTTCGAAGCATCACCAAAGGTGTTTGGACGTGGTTGGAATTACGTAGAAAGTGCTTCGAAGCATCACTAAAAGTGTTTGGATGTGGTTGGAATTACGTAGAAAGTGCTTCGAAGCATCACTAAAAGTGTTTGGATGTGGTTGGAATTACGTAGAAAGTGCTTCGAAGCATCACCAAAAGTGTTTGGATGTGGTTGGAATTACGTAGAAAGTGCTTCGAAGCATCACTAAAAGTGTTTGGATGTGGTTGGAATTACATAGAAAGTGCTTCGAAGCATCACCAAAAGTGTTTGGATGTGGTTGGAATTACGTAGAAAGTGCTTCGAAGCATCACTAAAAGTGTTTGGATGTGGTTGGAATTACATAGAAAGTGCTTCGAAGCATCATCAAAAGTGTTTGGATGTGGTTGGAATTACATAGAAAGTGCTTCGAAGCATCACCAAAAGTGTTTGGATGTGGTTGGAATTACGTAGAAAGTGTTTCGAAGCATCCTCAAAGGTATTTATATGTGGTTGGAATTACGTAGAAAGTGCTTCGAAGCATCACCCAAGGTGTTTGGATGTGGTTGGAATTACGTAGAAAGTGCTTCGAAGCATCACTAAAAGTGTTTGGATGTGGTTGGAATTACGTATAAAGTGCTTCGAAGCATCACTAAAAGTGTTTGGATGTGGTTGGAATTACGTAGAAAGTACTTCGAAGCATCACCAAAATTGTTTGGATGTGGTTGGAATTACGTATAAAGTGCTTCGAAGCATCACTAAAAGTGTTTGGATGTGGTTGGAATTACGTATAAAGTGCTTCGAAGCATCATCAAAAGTGTTTGGATGTGGTTGGAATTACGTAGAAAGTGCTTCGAAGCACCTCAAATGGTGTTTGGATGTGGTTGGAATTACGTAGAAAGTGTTTCGAAGCATCACTAAAAGTGTTTGGATGTGGTTGGAATTACGTAGAAAGTGCTTCGAAGCATCACCAAAAGTGTTTGGATGTGGTTGGAATTACGTAGAAAGTGTTTCGAAGCATCACCAAAAGTGTTTGGATGTGGTTGGAATTACATAGAAAGTGCTTCGAAGCATCACCAAAAGTGTTTGGATGTGGTTGGAATTACGTAGAAAGTGCTTCGAAGCATCACTAAAAGTGTTTGGATGTGGTTGGAATTACGTAGAAAGTGCTTCGAAGCATCACTAAAAGTGTTTGGATGTGGTTGGAATTACGTAGAAAGTGCTTCGAAGCATCACTAAAAGTGTTTGGATGTGGTTGGAATTACGTAGAAAGTGCTTCGAAGCATCACTAAAAGTGTTTGGATGTGGTTGGAATTACATAGAAAGTGCTTCGAAGCATCACCAAAAGTGTTTGGATGTGGTTGGAATTACGTAGAAAGTGCTTCGAAGCATCACTAAAAGTGTTTGGATGTGGTTGGAATTACGTAGAAAGTGCTTCGAAGCATCACTAAAAGTGTTTGGATGTGGTTGGAATTACGTAGAAAGTGCTTCGACGCATCACTAAAAGTGTTTGGATGTGGTTGGAATTACGTAGAAAGTGTTTCGAAGCATCACTAAAAGTGTTTGGATGTGGTTGGAATTACGTAGAAAGTGCTTCGACGCATCACCAAAGGTGTTTGGATGTGGTTGGAATTACGTAGAAAGTGCTTCGAAGCATCACCAAAAGTGTTTGGATGTGGTTGGAATTACGTAGAAAGTGCTTCGAAGCATCACTAAAAGTGTTTGGATGTGGTTGGAATTACGTAGAAAGTGCTTCGAAGCATCACTAAAAGTGTTTGGATGTGGTTGGAATTACATAGAAAGTGCTTCGAAGCATCACCAAAAGTGTTTGGATGTGGTTGGAATTACGTAGAAAGTGCTTCGAAGCATCACCAAAGGTGTTTGGACGTGGTTGGAATTACGTAGAAAGTGCTTCGAAGCATCATCAAAAGTGTTTGGATGTGGTTGGAATTACGTAGAAAGTGCTTCGAAGCATCACTAAAAGTGTTTGGATGTGGTTGGAATTACGTAGAAAGTGCTTCGAAGCATCACTAAAAGTGTTTGGATGTGGTTGGAATTACATAGAAAGTGCTTCGAAGCATCACCAAAAGTGTTTGGATGTGGTTGAAATTACGTAGAAAGTGCTTCGAAGCATCACCAAAGGTGTTTGGACGTGGTTGGAATTACTTAGAAAGTGCTTCGAAGCATCATCAAAAGTGTTTGGATGTGGTTGGAATTACGTAGAAAGTGCTTCGAAGCATCACTAAAAGTGTTTGGATGTGGTTGGAATTACGTAGAAAGTGCTTCGAAGCATCACCAAAAGTTTTTGGATGTGGTTGGAATTACGTAGAAAGTGCTTCGAAGCATCATCAAAAGTGTTTGGATGTGGTTGGAATTACATAGAAAGTGCTTCGAAGCATCACCAAAGGTGTTTGGACGTGGTTGGAATTACGTAGAAAGTGCTTCGAAGCATCACTAAAAGTGTTTGGATGTGGTTGGAATTACGTAGAAAGTGCTTCGAAGCATCACTAAAAGTGTTTGGATGTGGTTGGAATTACATAGAAAGTGCTTCGAAGCATCACCAAAAGTGTTTGGATGTGGTTGGAATTACGTAGAAAGTGCTTCGAAGCATCACCAAAAGTGTTTGGATGTGGTTGGAATTACGTAGAAAGTGCTTCGAAGCATCACTAAAAGTGTTTGGATGTGGTTGGAATTACGTAGAAAGTGCTTCGAAGCATCACTAAAAGTGTTTGGATGTGGTTGGAATTACGTAGAAAGTGCTTCGAAGCATCATCAAAAGTGTTTGGATGTGGTTGGAATTACATAGAAAGTGCTTCGAAGCATCACCAAAGGTGTTTGGACGTGGTTGGAATTACGTAGAAAGTGCTTCGAAGCATCACTAAAAGTGTTTGGATGTGGTTGGAATTACGTAGAAAGTGCTTCGACGCATCACTAAAAGTGTTTGGATGTGGTTGGAATTACGTAGAAAGTGCTTCGAAGCATCACTAAAAGTGTTTGGATGTGGTTGGAATTACGTAGAAAGTGCTTCGACGCATCACCAAAAGTGTTTGGATGTGGTTGGAATTACGTAGAAAGTGCTTCGAAGCATCACCAAAGGTGTTTGGACGTGGTTGGAATTACGTATAAAGTGCTTCGAAGCATCACTAAAAGTGTTTGGATGTGGTTGGAATTACGTAGAAAGTGCTTCGAAGCATCACTAAAAGTGTTTGGATGTGGTTGGAATTACGTAGAAAGTGCTTCGAAGCATCACTAAAAGTGTTTGGATGTGGTTGGAATTACGTAGAAAGTGCTTCGAAGCATCATCAAAAGTGTTTGGATGTGGTTGGAATTACATAGAAAGTGCTTCGAAGCATCACCAAAGGTGTTTGGACGTGGTTGGAATTACGTAGAAAGTGCTTCGAAGCATCACTAAAAGTGTTTGGATGTGGTTGGAATTACGTAGAAAGTGCTTCGAAGCATCACTAAAAGTGTTTGGATGTGGTTGGAATTACGTAGAAAGTGCTTCGAAGCATCACTAAAAGTGTTTGGATGTGGTTGGAATTACGTAGAAAGTGCTTCGACGCATCACCAAAAGTGTTTGGATGTGGTTGGAATTACGTAGAAAGTGCTTCGAAGCATCACTAAAAGTGTTTGGATGTGGTTGGAATTACGTAGAAAGTGCTTCGAAGCATCATCAAAAGTGTTTGGATGTGGTTGGAATTACATAGAAAGTGCTTCGAAGCATCACCAAAGGTGTTTGGACGTGGTTGGAATTACGTATAAAGTGCTTCGAAGCATCACTAAAAGTGTTTGGATGTGGTTGGAATTACGTAGAAAGTGCTTCGACGCATCACCAAAGGTGTTTGGATGTGGTTGGAATTACGTAGAAAGTGCTTCGAAGCATCACCAAAGGTGTTTGGACGTGGTTGGAATTACGTATAAAGTGCTTCGAAGCATCACTAAAAGTGTTTGGATGTGGTTGGAATTACGTAGAAAGTGCTTCGAAGCATCACTAAAAGTGTTTGGATGTGGTTGGAATTACGTAGAAAGTGCTTCGAAGCATCATCAAAAGTGTTTGGATGTGGTTGGAATTACATAGAAAGTGCTTCGAAGCATCACCAAAGGTGTTTGGACGTGGTTGGAATTACGTAGAAAGTGCTTCGAAGCATCACTAAAAGTGTTTGGATGTGGTTGGAATTACGTAGAAAGTGCTTCGACGCATCACTAAAAGTGTTTGGATGTGGTTGGAATTACGTAGAAAGTGCTTCGAAGCATCACTAAAAGTGTTTGGATGTGGTTGGAATTACGTAGAAAGTGCTTCGAAGCATCACTAAAAGTGTTTGGATGTGGTTGGAATTACGTAGAAAGTGCTTCGAAGCATCACTAAAAGTGTTTGGATGTGGTTGGAATTACGTAGAAAGTGCTTCGACGCATCACTAAAAGTGTTTGGATGTGGTTGGAATTACGTAGAAAGTGCTTCGAAGCATCACTAAAAGTGTTTGGATGTGGTTGGAATTACGTAGAAAGTGCTTCGACGCATCACCAAAAGTGTTTGGATGTGGTTGGAATTACGTAGAAAGTGCTTCGAAGCATCACCAAAGGTGTTTGGACGTGGTTGGAATTACGTATAAAGTGCTTCGAAGCATCACTAAAAGTGTTTGGATGTGGTTGGAATTACGTAGAAAGTGCTTCGAAGCATCACTAAAAGTGTTTGGATGTGGTTGGAATTACGTAGAAAGTGCTTCGAAGCATCATCAAAAGTGTTTGGATGTGGTTGGAATTACATAGAAAGTGCTTCGAAGCATCACCAAAGGTGTTTGGACGTGGTTGGAATTACGTAGAAAGTGCTTCGAAGCATCACTAAAAGTGTTTGGATGTGGTTGGAATTACGTAGAAAGTGCTTCGACGCATCACTAAAAGTGTTTGGATGTGGTTGGAATTACGTAGAAAGTGCTTCGAAGCATCACTAAAAGTGTATGGATGTGGTTGGAATTACGTAGAAAGTGCTTCGACGCATCACTAAAAGTGTTTGGATGTGGTTGGAATTACGTAGAAAGTGTTTCGAAGCATCACTAAAAGTGTTTGGATGTGGTTGGAATTACGTAGAAAGTGCTTCGACGCATCACTAAAAGTGTTTGGATGTGGTTGGAATTACGTAGAAAGTGCTTCGAAGCATCACTAAAAGTGTTTGGATGTGGTTGGAATTACGTAGAAAGTGCTTCGAAGCATCACTAAAAGTGTTTGGATGTGGTTGGAATTACGCAGAAAGTGTTTCGAAGCATCACTAAAAGTGTTTGGATGTGGTTGGAATTACGTAGAAAGTGCTTCGACGCATCACCAAAGGTGTTTGGATGTGGTTGGAATTACGTAGAAAGTGCTTCGAAGCATCACTAAAAGTGTTTGGATGTGGTTGGAATTACGTAGAAAGTGCTTCGAAGCATCACTAAAAGTGTTTGGATGTGGTTGGAATTACGTAGAAAGTGCTTCGAAGCATCACCAAAGGTGTTTGGACGTGGTTGGAATTACGTAGAAAGTGCTTCGAAGCATCACTAAAAGTGTTTGGATGTGGTTGGAATTACGTAGAAAGTGCTTCGAAGCATCACTAAAAGTGTTTGGATGTGGTTGGAATTACGTAGAAAGTGCTTCGAAGCATCACTAAAAGTGTTTGGATGTGGTTGGAATTACGTAGAAAGTGCTTCGAAGCATCATCAAAAGTGTTTGGATGTGGTTGGAATTACATAGAAAGTGCTTCGAAGCATCACCAAAGGTGTTTGGACGTGGTTGGAATTACGTAGAAAGTGCTTCGAAGCATCACTAAAAGTGTTTGGATGTGGTTGGAATTACGTAGAAAGTGCTTCGACGCATCACTAAAAGTGTTTGGATGTGGTTGGAATTACGTAGAAAGTGCTTCGAAGCATCACTAAAAGTGTTTGGATGTGGTTGGAATTACGTAGAAAGTGCTTCGACGCATCACTAAAAGTGTTTGGATGTGGTTGGAATTACGTAGAAAGTGTTTCGAAGCATCACTAAAAGTGTTTGGATGTGGTTGGAATTACGTAGAAAGTGCTTCGAAGCATCACTAAAAGTGTTTGGATGTGGTTGGAATTACGTAGAAAGTGCTTCGACGCATCACTAAAAGTGTTTGGATGTGGTTGGAATTACGTAGAAAGTGCTTCGAAGCATCACTAAAAGTGTTTGGATGTGGTTGGAATTACATAGAAAGTGCTTCGAAGCATCACTAAAAGTGTTTGGATGTGGTTGGAATTACGTAGAAAGTGCTTCGAAGCATCACCAAAGGTGTTTGGACGTGGTTGGAATTACGTAGAAAGTGCTTCGAAGCATCACTAAAAGTGTTTGGATGTGGTTGGAATTACGTAGAAAGTGCTTCGACGCATCACTAAAAGTGTTTGGATGTGGTTGGAATTACGTAGAAAGTGCATCGAAGCATCACTAAAAGTGTTTGGATGTTGTAGGAATTACGTAGAAAGTGCTTCGACGCATCACTAAAAGTGTTTGGATGTGGTTGGAATTACGTAGAAAGTGTTTCGAAGCATCACTAAAAGTGTTTGGATGTGGTTGGAATTACGTAGAAAGTGCTTCGAAGCATCACTAAAAGTGTTTGGATGTGGTTGGAATTACGTAGAAAGTGCTTCGACGCATCACTAAAAGTGTTTGGATGTGGTTGGAATTACGTAGAAAGTGCTTCGAAGCATCACTAAAAGTGTTTGGATGTGGTTGGAATTACGTAGAAAGTGCTTCGAAGCATCATCAAAAGTGTTTGGATGTGGTTGGAATTACATAGAAAGTGCTTCGAAGCATCACCAAAGGTGTTTGGACGTGGTTGGAATTACGTAGAAAGTGCTTCGAAGCATCACTAAAAGTGTTTGGATGTGGTTGGAATTACGTAGAAAGTGCTTCGAAGCATCACTAAAAGTGTTTGGATGTGGTTGGAATTACGTAGAAAGTGCTTCGAAGCATCACTAAAAGTGTTTGGATGTGGTTGGAATTACGTAGAAAGTGCTTCGACGCATCACTAAAAGTGTTTGGATGTGGTTGGAATTACGTAGAAAGTGTTTCGAAGCATCACTAAAAGTGTTTGGATGTGGTTGGAATTACGTAGAAAGTGCTTCGACGCATCACTAAAAGTGTTTGGATGTGGTTGGAATTACGTAGAAAGTGCTTCGAAGCATCACTAAAAGTGTTTGGATGTGGTTGGAATTACGTAGAAAGTGCTTCGACGCATCACTAAAAGTGTTTGGATGTGGTTGGAATTACGTAGAAAGTGCTTCGAAGCATCACTAAAAGTGTTTGGATGTGGTTGGAATTACGTAGAAAGTGCTTCGACGCATCACTAAAAGTGTTTGGATGTGGTTGGAATTACGTAGAAAGTGCTTCGAAGCATCACTAAAAGTGTTTGGATGTGGTTGGAATTACGTAGAAAGTGCTTCGAAGCATCACTAAAAGTGTTTGGATGTGGTTGGAATTACGTAGAAAGTGCTTCGAAGCATCATCAAAAGTATTTGGATGTGGTTGGAATTACATAGAAAGTGCTTCGAAGCATCACCAAAGGTGTTTGGATGTGGTTGGAATTACGTAGAAAGTGCTTCGAAGCATCACTAAAAGTGTTTGGATGTGGTTGGAATTACGTAGAAAGTGCTTCGAAGCATCACTAAAAGTGTTTGGATGTGGTTGGAATTACGTAGAAAGTGCTTCGAAGCATCACTAAAAGTGTTTGGATGTGGTTGGAATTACGTAGAAAGTGTTTCGAAGCATCACTAAAAGTGTTTGGATGTGGTTGGAATTACGTAGAAAGTGCTTCGACGCATCACTAAAAGTGTTTGGATGTGGTTGGAATTACGTAGAAAGTGCTTCGAAGCATCACTAAAAGTGTTTGGATGTGGTTGGAATTACGTAGAAAGTGCTTCGACGCATCACTAAAAGTGTTTGGATGTGGTTGGAATTACGTAGAAAGTGTTTCGAAGCATCACTAAAAGTGTTTGGATGTGGTTGGAATTACGTAGAAAGTGCTTCGAAGCATCATCAAAAGTGTTTGGATGTGGTTGGAATTACATAGAAAGTGCTTCGAAGCATCACCAAAGGTGTTTGGACGTGGTTGGAATTACGTAGAAAGTGCTTCGAAGCATCACTAAAAGTGTTTGGATGTGGTTGGAATTACGTAGAAAGTGCTTCGACGCATCACTCAAAGTGTTTGGATGTGGTTGGAATTACGTAGAAAGTGCTTCGAAGCATCACTAAAAGTGTTTGGATGTGGTTGGAATTACGTAGAAAGTGCTTCGACGCATCACTAAAAGTGTTTGGATGTGGTTGGAATTACGTAGAAAGTGTTTCGAAGCATCACTAAAAGTGTTTGGATGTGGTTGGAATTACGTAGAAAGTGCTTCGACGCATCACCAAAGGTGTTTGGATGTGGTTGGAATTACGTAGAAAGTGCTTCGAAGCATCACCAAAAGTGTTTGGATGTGGTTGGAATTACATAGAAAGTGCTTCGAAGCATCACCAAAGGTGTTTGGACGTGGTTGGAATTACGTAGAAAGTGCTTCGAAGCATCACTAAAAGTGTTTGGATGTGGTTGGAATTACGTAGAAAGTGCTTCGAAGCATCACTAAAAGTGTTTGGATGTGGTTGGAATTACGTAGAAAGTGCTTCGAAGCATCACTAAAAGTGTTTGGATGTGGTTGGAATTACGTAGAAAGTGCTTCGAAGCATCACCAAAAGTGTTTGGATGTGGTTGGAATTACGTAGAAAGTGCTTCGAAGCATCATCAAAAGTGTTTGGATGTGGTTGGAATTACGTAGAAAGTGCTTCGACGCATCACTAAAAGTGTTTGGATGTGGTTGGAATTACATAGAAAGTGCTTCGAAGCATCACTAAAAGTGTTTGGATGTGGTTGGAATTACGTAGAAAGTGCTTCGAAGCATCACTAAAAGTGTTTGGATGTGGTTGGAATTACGTAGAAAGTGCTTCGACGCATCACTAAAAGTGTTTGGATGTGGTTGGAATTACGTAGAAAGTGTTTCGAAGCATCACTAAAAGTGTTTGGATGTGGTTGGAATTACGTAGAAAGTGCTTCGAAGCATCACTAAAAGTGTTTGGATGTGGTTGGAATTACGTAGAAAGTGCTTCGACGCATCACTAAAAGTGTTTGGATGTGGTTGGAATTACGTAGAAAGTGCTTCGAAGCATCACTAAAAGTGTTTGGATGTGGTTGGAATTACGTAGAAAGTGCTTCGAAGCATCATCAAAAGTGTTTGGATGTGGTTGGAATTACATAGAAAGTGCTTCGAAGCATCACCAAAGGTGTTTGGACGTGGTTGGAATTACGTAGAAAGTGCTTCGAAGCATCACTAAAAGTGTTTGGATGTGGTTGGAATTACGTAGAAAGTGCTGCGACGCATCACTAAAAGTGTTTGGATGTGGTTGGAATTTTGTAGAAAGTGCTTCGAAGCATCACTAAAAGTGTTTGGATGTGGTTGGAATTACGTAGAAAGTGCTTCGAAGCATCACTAAAAGTGTTTGGATGTGGTTGGAATTACGTAGAAAGTGTTTCGAAGCATCACTAAAAGTGTTTGGATGTGGTTGGAATTACGTAGAAAGTGCTTCGACGCATCACTAAAAGTGTTTGGATGTGGTTGGAATTACGTAGAAAGTGCTTCGAAGCATCACTAAAAGTGTTTGGATGTGGTTGGAATTACGTAGAAAGTGTTTCGAAGCATCACTAAAAGTGTTTGGATGTGGTTGGAATTACGTAGAAAGTGCTTCGACGCATCACTAAAAGTGTTTGGATGTGGTTGGAATTACGTAGAAAGTGTTTCGAAGCATCACTAAAAGTGTTTGGATGTGGTTGGAATTACGTAGAAAGTGCTTCGAAGCATCACTAAAAGTGTTTGGATGTGGTTGGAATTACGTAGAAAGTGCTTCGAAGCATCACTAAAAGTGTTTGGATGTGGTTGGAATTACATAGAAAGTGCTTCGAAGCATCACCAAAGGTGTTTGGACGTGGTTGGAATTACGTAGAAAGTGCTTCGAAGCATCACTAAAAGTGTTTGGATGTGGTTGGAATTACGTAGAAAGTGCTGCGACGCATCACTAAAAGTGTTTGGATGTGGTTGGAATTTTGTAGAAAGTGCTTCGAAGCATCACTAAAAGTGTTTGGATGTGGTTGGAATTACGTAGAAAGTGCTTCGAAGCATCACTAAAAGTGTTTGGATGTGGTTGGAATTACGTAGAAAGTGCTTCGAAGCATCACTAAAAGTGTTTGGATGTGGTTGGAATTACGTAGAAAGTGCTTCGACGCATCACTAAAAGTGTTTGGATGTGGTTGGAATTACGTAGAAAGTGCTTCGAAGCATCACTAAAAGTGTTTGGATGTGGTTGGAATTACGTAGAAAGTGTTTCGAAGCATCACTAAAAGTGTTTGGATGTGGTTGGAATTACGTAGAAAGTGCTTCGACGCATCACTAAAAGTGTTTGGATGTGGTTGGAATTACGTAGAAAGTGTTTCGAAGCATCACTAAAAGTGTTTGGATGTGGTTGGAATTACGTAGAAAGTGCTGCGACGCATCACTAAAAGTGTTTGGATGTGGTTGGAATTTTGTAGAAAGTGCTTCGAAGCATCACTAAAAGTGTTTGGATGTGGTTGGAATTACGTAGAAAGTGCTTCGAAGCATCACTAAAAGTGTTTGGATGTGGTTGGAATTACGTAGAAAGTGCTTCGAAGCATCACTAAAAGTGTTTGGATGTGGTTGGAATTACGTAGAAAGTGCTTCGACGCATCACTAAAAGTGTTTGGATGTGGTTGGAATTACGTAGAAAGTGCTTCGAAGCATCACTAAAAGTGTTTGGATGTGGTTGGAATTACGTAGAAAGTGTTTCGAAGCATCACTAAAAGTGTTTGGATGTGGTTGGAATTACGTAGAAAGTGCTTCGAAGCATCACTAAAAGTGTTTGGATGTGGTTGGAATTACGTAGAAAGTGCTTCGAAGCATCACCAAAAGTGTTTGGATGTGGTTGGAATTACGTAGAAAGTGCTTCGAAGCATCATCAAAAGTGTTTGGATGTGGTTGGAATTACGTAGAAAGTGCTTCGACGCATCACTAAAAGTGTTTGGATGTGGTTGGAATTACATAGAAAGTGCTTCGAAGCATCACTAAAAGTGTTTGGATGTGGTTGGAATTACGTAGAAAGTGCTTCGAAGCATCACTAAAAGTGTTTGGATGTGGTTGGAATTACGTAGAAAGTGCTTCGACGCATCACTAAAAGTGTTTGGATGTGGTTGGAATTACGTAGAAAGTGCTTCGAAGCATCACTAAAAGTGTTTGGATGTGGTTGGAATTACGTAGAAAGTGCTTCGAAGCATCATCAAAAGTGTTTGGATGTGGTTGGAATTACATGGAAAGTGCTTCGAAGCATCACCAAAGGTGTTTGGACGTGGTTGGAATTACGTAGAAAGTGCTTCGAAGCATCACTAAAAGTGTTTGGATGTGGTTGGAATTACGTAGAAAGTGCTGCGACGCATCACTAAAAGTGTTTGGATGTGGTTGGAATTTTGTAGAAAGTGCTTCGAAGCATCACTAAAAGTGTTTGGATGTGGTTGGAATTACGTAGAAAGTGCTTCGAAGCATCACTAAAAGTGTTTGGATGTGGTTGGAATTACGTAGAAAGTGTTTCGAAGCATCACTAAAAGTGTTTGGATGTGGTTGGAATTACGTAGAAAGTGCTTCGACGCATCACTAAAAGTGTTTGGATGTGGTTGAAATTACGTAGAAAGTGCTTCGAAGCATCATCAAAAGTGTTTGGATGTGGTTGGAATTACATAGAAAGTGCTTCGAAGCATCACCAAAGGTGTTTGGACGTGGTTGGAATTACGTATAAAGTGCTTCGAAGCATCACTAAAAGTGTTTGGATGTGGTTGGAATTACGTAGAAAGTGCTTCGAAGCATCACTAAAAGTGTTTGGATGTGGTTGGAATTACGTAGAAAGTGCTTCGAAGCATCATCAAAAGTGTTTGGATGTGGTTGGAATTACATAGAAAGTGCTTCGAAGCATCACCAAAGGTGTTTGGACGTGGTTGGAATTACGTAGAAAGTGCTTCGAAGCATCACTAAAAGTGTTTGGATGTGGTTGGAATTACGTAGAAAGTGCTTCGAAGCATCACCAAAGGTGTTTTAACGTGGTTGGAATTACGTATAAAGTGCTTCGAAGCATCACTAAAAGTGTTTGGATGTGGTTGGAATTACGTAGAAAGTGCTTCGAAGCATCACTAAAAGTGTTTGGATGTGGTTGGAATTACGTAGAAAGTGCTTCGAAGCATCATCAAAAGTGTTTTAATGTGGTTGGAATTACATAGAAAGTGCTTCGAAGCATCACCAAAGGTGTTTGGACGTGGTTGGAATTACGTAGAAAGTGCTTCGAAGCATCACTAAAAGTGTTTGGATGTGGTTGGAATTACGTAGAAAGTGCTTCGACGCATCACTAAAAGTGTTTGGATGTGGTTGGAATTACGTAGAAAGTGCTTCGAAGCATCACTAAAAGTGTTTGGATGTGGTTGGAATTACGTAGAAAGTGCTTCGACGCATCACTAAAAGTGTTTGGATGTGGTTGGAATTACGTAGAAAGTGTTTCGAAGCATCACTAAAAGTGTTTGGATGTGGTTGGAATTACGTAGAAAGTGCTTCGACGCATCACTAAAAGTGTTTGGATGTGGTTGGAATTACGTAGAAAGTGCTTCGAAGCATCACCAAAGGTGTTTGGACGTGGTTGGAATTACGTAGAAAGTGCTTCGAAGCATCACTAAAAGTGTTTGGATGTGGTTGGAATTACGTAGAAAGTGCTTCGAAGCATCACCAAAGGTGTTTGGACGTGGTTGGAATTACGTATAAAGTGCTTCGAAGCATCACTAAAAGTGTTTGGATGTGGTTGGAATTACGTAGAAAGTGCTTCGAAGCATCACTAAAAGTGTTTGGATGTGGTTGGAATTACGTAGAAAGTGCTTCGAAGCATCATCAAAAGTGTTTGGATGTGGTTGGAATTACATAGAAAGTGCTTCGAAGCATCACCAAAGGTGTTTGGACGTGGTTGGAATTACGTAGAAAGTGCTTCGAAGCATCACTAAAAGTGTTTGGATGTGGTTGGAATTACGTAGAAAGTGCTTCGAAGCATCATCAAAAGTGTTTGGATGTGGTTGGAATTACATAGAAAGTGCTTCGAAGCATCACCAAAGGTGTTTGGACGTGGTTGGAATTACGTAGAAAGTGCTTCGAAGCATCACTAAAAGTGTTTGGATGTGGTTGGAATTACGTAGAAAGTGCTTCGACGCATCACTAAAAGTGTTTGGATGTGGTTGGAATTACGTAGAAAGTGCTTCGACGCATCACTAAAAGTGTTTGGATGTGGTTGGAATTACGTAGAAAGTGCTTCGACGCATCACTAAAAGTGTTTGGATGTGGTTGGAATTACGTAGAAAGTGTTTCGAAGCATCACTAAAAGTGTTTGGATGTGGTTGGAATTACGTAGAAAGTGCTTCGACGCATCACTAAAAGTGTTTGGATGTGGTTGGAATTACGTAGAAAGTGCTTCGAAGCATCACCAAAGGTGTTTGGACGTGGTTGGAATTACGTAGAAAGTGCTTCGAAGCATCACTAAAAGTGTTTGGATGTGGTTGGAATTACGTAGAAAGTGCTTCGAAGCATCACCAAAGGTGTTTGGACGTGGTTGGAATTACGTATAAAGTGCTTCGAAGCATCACTAAAAGTGTTTGGATGTGGTTGGAATTACGTAGAAAGTGCTTCGAAGCATCACTAAAAGTGTTTGGATGTGGTTGGAATTACGTAGAAAGTGCTTCGACGCATCACTAAAAGTGTTTGGATGTGGTTGGAATTACGTAGAAAGTGCTTCGAAGCATCACTAAAAGTGTTTGGATGTGGTTGGAATTACGTAGAAAGTGCTTCGAATCATCACTAAAAGTGTTTGGATGTGGTTGGAATTACGTAGAAAGTGTTTCGAAGCATCACTAAAAGTGTTTGGATGTGGTTGGAATTACGTAGAAAGTGCTTCGACGCATCACTAAAAGTGTTTGGATGTGGTTGGAATTACGTAGAAAGTGCTTCGAAGCATCACTAAAAGTGTTTGGATGTGGTTGGAATTACGTAGAAAGTGTTTCGAAGCATCACTAAAAGTGTTTGGATGTGGTTGGAATTACGTAGAAAGTGCTTCGACGCATCACTAAAAGTGTTTGGATGTGGTTGGAATTACGTAGAAAGTGTTTCGAAGCATCACTAAAAGTGTTTGGATGTGGTTGGAATTACGTAGAAAGTGCTTCGAAGCATCACTAAAAGTGTTTGGATGTGGTTGGAATTACGTAGAAAGTGCTTCGAAGCATCATCAAAAGTGTTTGGATGTGGTTGGAATTACATAGAAAGTGCTTCGAAGCATCACCAAAGGTGTTTGGACGTGGTTGGAATTACGTAGAAAGTGCTTCGAAGCATCACTAAAAGTGTTTGGATGTGGTTGGAATTACGTAGAAAGTGCTTCGAAGCATCACCAAAGGTGTTTGGACGTGGTTGGAATTACGTATAAAGTGCTTCGAAGCATCACTAAAAGTGTTTGGATGTGGTTGGAATTACGTAGAAAGTGCTTCGAAGCATCACTAAAAGTGTTTGGATGTGGTTGGAATTACGTAGAAAGTGCTTCGAAGCATCATCAAAAGTGTTTGGATGTGGTTGGAATTACATAGAAAGTGCTTCGAAGCATCACTAAAAGTGTTTGGATGTGGTTGGAATTACGTAGAAAGTGCTTCGACGCATCACTAAAAGTGTTTGGATGTGGTTGGAATTACGTAGAAAGTGCTTCGAAGCATCACCAAAGGTGTTTGGACGTGGTTGGAATTACGTAGAAAGTGCTTCGAAGCATCACTAAAAGTGTTTGGATGTGGTTGGAATTACGTAGAAAGTGCTTCGACGCATCACTAAAAGTGTTTGGATGTGGTTGGAATTACGTAGAAAGTGCTTCGAAGCATCACTAAAAGTGTTTGGATGTGGTTGGAATTACGTAGAAAGTGCTTCGACGCATCACTAAAAGTGTTTGGATGTGGTTGGAATTACGTAGAAAGTGTTTCGAAGCATCACTAAAAGTGTTTGGATGTGGTTGGAATTACGTAGAAAGTGCTTCGACGCATCACTAAAAGTGTTTGGATGTGGTTGGAATTACGTAGAAAGTGCTTCGAAGCATCACTAAAAGTGTTTGGATGTGGTTGGAATTACGTAGAAAGTGCTTCGAAGCATCACTAAAAGTGTTTGGATGTGGTTGGAATTACGTAGAAAGTGTTTCGAAGCATCACTAAAAGTGTTTGGATGTGGTTGGAATTACGTAGAAAGTGCTTCGACGCATCACTAAAAGTGTTTGGATGTGGTTGGAATTACATAGAAAGTGCTTCGAAGCATCACTAAAAGTGTTTGGATGTGGTTGGAATTACGTAGAAAGTGCTTCGAAGCATCATCAAAAGTGTTTGGATGTGGTTGGAATTACATAGAAAGTGCTTCGAAGCATCACCAAAGGTGTTTGGACGTGGTTGGAATTACGTAGAAAGTGCTTCGAAGCATCACTAAAAGTGTTTGGATGTGGTTGGAATTACGTAGAAAGTGTTTCGAAGCATCACTAAAAGTGTTTGGATGTGGTTGGAATTACGTAGAAAGTGCTTCGACGCATCACTAAAAGTGTTTGGATGTGGTTGGAATTACATAGAAAGTGTTTCGAAGCATCACTAAAAGTGTTTGGATGTGGTTGGAATTACGTAGAAAGTGCTTCGACGCATCACTAAAAGTGTTTGGATGTGGTTGGAATTACATAGAAAGTGTTTCGAAGCATCACTAAAAGTGTTTGGATGTGGTTGGAATTACGTAGAAAGTGCTTCGAAGCATCACTAAAAGTGTTTGGATGTGGTTGGAATTACATAGAAAGTGCTTCGAAGCATCACTAAAAGTGTTTGGATGTGGTTGGAATTACGTAGAAAGTGCTGCGACGCATCACTAAAAGTGTTTGGATGTGGTTGGAATTTTGTAGAAAGTGCTTCGAAGCATCACTAAAAGTGTTTGGATGTGGTTGGAATTACGTAGAAAGTGCTTCGAAGCATCACTAAAAGTGTTTGGATGTGGTTGGAATTACGTAGAAAGTGTTTCGAAGCATCACTAAAAGTGTTTGGATGTGGTTGGAATTACGTAGAAAGTGCTTCGACGCATCACTAAAAGTGTTTGGATGTGGTTGGAATTACGTAGAAAGTGCTTCGAAGCATCACTAAAAGTGTTTGGATGTGGTTGGAATTACGTAGAAAGTGCTTCGAAGCATCATCAAAAGTGTTTGGATGTGGTTGGAATTACATAGAAAGTGCTTCGAAGCATCACCAAAGGTGTTTGGACGTGGTTGGAATTACGTAGAAAGTGCTTCGAAGCATCACTAAAAGTGTTTGGATGTGGTTGGAATTACGTAGAAAGTGCTGCGACGCATCACTAAAAGTGTTTGGATGTGGTTGGAATTTTGTAGAAAGTGCTTCGAAGCATCACTAAAAGTGTTTGGATGTGGTTGGAATTACGTAGAAAGTGCTTCGAATCATCACTAAAAGTGTTTGGATGTGGTTGGAATTACGTAGAAAGTGTTTCGAAGCATCACTAAAAGTGTTTGGATGTGGTTGGAATTACGTAGAAAGTGCTTCGACGCATCACTAAAAGTGTTTGGATGTGGTTGGAATTACGTAGAAAGTGCTTCGAAGCATCACTAAAAGTGTTTGGATGTGGTTGGAATTACGTAGAAAGTGTTTCGAAGCATCACTAAAAGTGTTTGGATGTGGTTGGAATTACGTAGAAAGTGCTTCGACGCATCACTAAAAGTGTTTGGATGTGGTTGGAATTACGTAGAAAGTGTTTCGAAGCATCACTAAAAGTGTTTGGATGTGGTTGGAATTACGTAGAAAGTGCTTCGAAGCATCACTAAAAGTGTTTGGATGTGGTTGGAATTACGTAGAAAGTGCTTCGAAGCATCATCAAAAGTGTTTGGATGTGGTTGGAATTACATAGAAAGTGCTTCGAAGCATCACCAAAGGTGTTTGGACGTGGTTGGAATTACGTAGAAAGTGCTTCGAAGCATCACTAAAAGTGTTTGGATGTGGTTGGAATTACGTAGAAAGTGCTGCGACGCATCACTAAAAGTGTTTGGATGTGGTTGGAATTTTGTAGAAAGTGCTTCGAAGCATCACTAAAAGTGTTTGGATGTGGTTGGAATTACGTAGAAAGTGCTTCGAAGCATCACTAAAAGTGTTTGGATGTGGTTGGAATTACGTAGAAAGTGTTTCGAAGCATCACTAAAAGTGTTTGGATGTGGTTGGAATTACGTAGAAAGTGCTTCGACGCATCACTAAAAGTGTTTGGATGTGGTTGGAATTACGTAGAAAGTGCTTCGAAGCATCACTAAAAGTGTTTGGATGTGGTTGGAATTACGTAGAAAGTGTTTCGAAGCATCACTAAAAGTGTTTGGATGTGGTTGGAATTACGTAGAAAGTGCTTCGACGCATCACTAAAAGTGTTTGGATGTGGTTGGAATTACGTAGAAAGTGTTTCGAAGCATCACTAAAAGTGTTTGGATGTGGTTGGAATTACGTAGAAAGTGCTTCGAAGCATCACTAAAAGTGTTTGGATGTGGTTGGAATTACGTAGAAAGTGCTTCGAAGCATCACTAAAAGTGTTTGGATGTGGTTGGAATTACGTAGAAAGTGCTTCGACGCATCACTAAAAGTGTTTGGATGTGGTTGGAATTACGTAGAAAGTGTTTCGAAGCATCACTAAAAGTGTTTGGATGTGGTTGGAATTACGTAGAAAGTGCTTCGAAGCATCACTAAAAGTGTTTGGATGTGGTTGGAATTACGTAGAAAGTGCTTCGAAGCATCACTAAAAGTGTTTGGATGTGGTTGGAATTACATAGAAAGTGCTTCGAAGCATCACTAAAAGTGTTTGGATGTGGTTGGAATTACGTAGAAAGTGCTTCGAAGCATCACTAAAAGTGTTTGGATGTGGTTGGAATTACGTAGAAAGTGCTTCGAAGCATCACCAAAAGTGTTTGGATGTGGTTGGAATTACGTAGAAAGTGCTTCGAAGCATCACCAAAGGTGTTTGGACGTAGTTGGAATTACGTAGAAAGTGCTTCGAAGCATCACCAAAGGTGTTTGGACGTGGTTGGAATTACGTAGAAAGTGCTTCGACGCATCACTAAAAGTGTTTGGATGTGGTTGGAATTACGTAGAAAGTGCTTCGACGCATCACTAAAAGTGTTTGGATGTGGTTGGAATTACGTAGAAAGTGTTTCGAAGCATCACTAAAAGTGTTTGGATGTGGTTGGAATTACGTAGAAAGTGCTTCGAAGCATCACTAAAAGTGTTTGGATGTGGTTGGAATTACATAGAAAGTGCTTCGAAGCATCACTAAAAGTGTTTGGATGTGGTTGGAATTACGTAGAAAGTGCTTCGAAGCATCACTAAAAGTGTTTGGATGTGGTTGGAATTACGTAGAAAGTGCTTCGAAGCATCATCAAAAGTGTTTGGATGTGGTTGGAATTACATAGAAAGTGCTTCGAAGCATCACCAAAGGTGTTTGGACGTGGTTGGAATTACGTAGAAAGTGCTTCGAAGCATCACTAAAAGTGTTTGGATGTGGTTGGAATTACGTAGAAAGTGCTTCGACGCATCACTAAAAGTGTTTGGATGTGGTTGGAATTTTGTAGAAAGTGCTTCGAAGCATCACTAAAAGTGTTTGGATGTGGTTGGAATTACGTAGAAAGTGCTTCGAAGCATCACTAAATGTGTTTGGATGTGGTTGGAATTACGTAGAAAGTGTTTCGAAGCATCACTAAAAGTGTTTGGATGTGGTTGGAATTACGTAGAAAGTGCTTCGACGCATCACTAAAAGTGTTTGGATGTGGTTGGAATTACGTAGAAAGTGCTTCGAAGCATCACTAAAAGTGTTTGGATGTGGTTGGAATTACGTAGAAAGTGCTTCGACGCATCACTAAAAGTGTTTGGATGTGGTTGGAATTACGTAGAAAGTGCTTCGAAGCATCACTAAAAGTGTTTGGATGTGGTTGGAATTACGTAGAAAGTGCTTCGACGCATCACTAAAAGTGTTTGGATGTGGTTGGAATTACGTAGAAAGTGTTTCGAAGCATCACTAAAAGTGTTTGGATGTGGTTGGAATTACATAGAAAGTGCTTCGAAGCATCACTAAAAGTGTTTGGATGTGGTTGGAATTACGTAGAAAGTGCTTCGAAGCATCACTAAAAGTGTTTGGATGTGGTTGGAATTACGTAGAAAGTGCTTCGACGCATCACCAAAGGTGTTTGGATGTGGTTGGAATTACGTAGAAAGTGCTTCGAAGCATCACCAAAAGTGTTTGGATGTGGTTGGAATTACATAGAAAGTGCTTCGAAGCATCACTAAAAGTGTTTGGATGTGGTTGGAATTTTGTAGAAAGTGCTTCGAAGCATCACTAAAAGTGTTTGGATGTGGTTGGAATTACATAGAAAGTGCTTCGAAGCATCACTAAAAGTGTTTGGATGTGGTTGGAATTACGTAGAAAGTGCTTCGAAGCATCACTAAAAGTGTTTGGATGTGGTTGGAATTACGTAGAAAGTGCTTCGACGCATCACTAAAAGTGTTTGGATGTGGTTGGAATTACGTAGGAAGTGTTTCGAAGCATCACTAAAAGTGTTTGGATGTGGTTGGAATTACATAGAAAGTGCTTCGAAGCATCACTAAAAGTGTTTGGATGTGGTTGGAATTACGTAGAAAGTGCTTCGAAGCATCACTAAAAGTGTTTGGATGTGGTTGGAATTACGTAGAAAGTGCTTCGACGCATCACCAAAGGTGTTTGGATGTGGTTGGAATTACGTAGAAAGTGCTTCGAAGCATCACCAAAAGTGTTTGGATGTGGTTGGAATTACATAGAAAGTGCTTCGAAGCATCACCAAAGGTGTTTGGACGTGGTTGGAATTACGTAGAAAGTGCTTCGAAGCATCACTAAAAGTGTTTGGATGTGGTTGGAATTACGTAGAAAGTGCTTCGAAGCATCACTAAAAGTGTTTGGATGTGGTTGGAATTACGTAGAAAGTGCTTCGAAGCATCACCAAAAGTGTTTGGATGTGGTTGGAATTACGTAGAAAGTGCTTCGAAGCATCACCAAAGGTGTTTGGACGTGGTTGGAATTACATAGAAAGTGCTTCGAAGCATCACTAAAAGTGTTTGGATGTGGTTGGAATTACGTAGAAAGTGCTTCGAAGCATCACTAAAAGTGTTTGGATGTGGTTGGAATTACGTAGAAAGTGCTTCGAAGCATCACCAAAAGTGTTTGGATGTGGTTGGAATTACGTAGAAAGTGCTTCGAAGCATCACCAAAGGTGTTTGGACGTGGTTGGAATTACGTAGAAAGTGCTTCGAAGCATCACCAAAGGTGTTTGGACGTGGTTGGAATTACGTATAAAGTGCTTCGAAGCATCACTAAAAGTGTTTGGATGTGGTTGGAATTACGTAGAAAGTGCTTCGAAGCATCACTAAAAGTGTTTGGATGTGGTTGGAATTACGTAGAAAGTGCTTCGAAGCATCATCAAAAGTGTTTGGATGTGGTTGGAATTACATAGAAAGTGCTTCGAAGCATCACCAAAGGTGTTTGGACGTGGTTGGAATTACGTAGAAAGTGCTTCGAAGCATCACTAAAAGTGTTTGGATGTGGTTGGAATTACGTAGAAAGTGCTTCGACGCATCACTAAAAGTGTTTGGATGTGGTTGGAATTACGTAGAAAGTGCTTCGAAGCATCACTAAAAGTGTTTGGATGTGGTTGGAATTACGTAGAAAGTGCTTCGACGCATCACTAAAAGTGTTTGGATGTGGTTGGAATTACGTAGAAAGTGTTTCGAAGCATCACTAAAAGTGTTTGGATGTGGTTGGAATTACGTAGAAAGTGCTTCGACGCATCACCAAAGGTGTTTGGATGTGGTTGGAATTACGTAGAAAGTGCTTCGAAGCATCACCAAAAGTGTTTGGGTGTGGTTGGAATTACATAGAAAGTGCTTCGAAGCATCACCAAAGGTGTTTGGACGTGGTTGGAATTACGTAGAAAGTGCTTCGAAGCATCACTAAAAGTGTTTGGATGTGGTTGGAATTACGTAGAAAGTGCTTCGAAGCATCACCAAAAGTGTTTGGATGTGGTTGGAATTACGTAGAAAGTGCTTCGAAGCATCATCAAAAGTGTTTGGATGTGGTTGGAATTACGTAGAAAGTGCTTCGAAGCATCACCAAAGGTGTTTGGACGTGGTTGGAATTACGTAGAAAGTGCTTCGAAGCATCACTAAAAGTGTTTGGATGTGGTTGGAATTACGTAGAAAGTGCTTCGAAGCATCACTAAAAGTGTTTGGATGTGGTTGGAATTACGTAGAAAGTGCTTCGAAGCATCACTAAAAGTGTTTGGATGTGGTTGGAATTACGTAGAAAGTGCTTCGAAGCATCACTAAAAGTGTTTGGATGTGGTTGGAATTACGTAGAAAGTGCTTCGACGCATCACCAAAGGTGTTTGGATGTGGTTGGAATTACGTAGAAAGTGCTTCGAAGCATCACTAAAAGTGTTTGGATGTGGTTGGAATTACATAGAAAGTGCTTCGAAGCATCACTAAAAGTGTTTGGATGTGGTTGGAATTACGTAGAAAGTGCTTCGAAGCATCACTAAAAGTGTTTGGATGTGGTTGGAATTACGTAGAAAGTGCTTCGAAGCATCACCAAAAGTCTTTGGATGTGGTTGGAATTACGTAGAAAGTGCTTCGAAGCATCTCCAAAAAAGTTTGTATGTGGTTGGAATTACGTAGACAGTGCTTCGAAGCATCACCAAAGGTGTTTGGACGTGGTTGGAATTACGTAGAAAGTGCTTCGAAGCATCACTAAAAGTGTTTGGATGTGGTTGGAATTACGTAGAAAGTGCTTCGAAGCATCACTAAAAGTGTTTGGATGTGGTTGGAATTACGTAGAAAGTGCTTCGAAGCATCACTAAAAGTGTTTGGATGTGGTTGGAATTACGTAGAAAGTGCTTCGAAGCATCACTAAAAGTGTTTGGGTGTGGTTGGAATTACATAGAAAGTGCTTCGAAGCATCACCAAAGGTGTTTGGACGTGGTTGGAATTACGTAGAAAGTGCTTCGAAGCATCACTAAAAGTGTTTGGATGTGGTTGGAATTACGTAGAAAGTGCTTCGAAGCATCACTAAAAGTGTTTGGATGTGGTTGGAATTACGTAGAAAGTGCTTCGAAGCATCACTAAAAGTGTTTGGATGTGGTTGGAATTACGTAGAAAGTGCTTCGAAGCATCACCAAAAGTCTTTGGATGTGGTTGGAATTACGTAGAAAGTGCTTCGAAGCATCTCCAAAAAAGTTTGTATGTGGTTGGAATTACGTAGAAAGTGCTTCGAAGCATCACTAAAAGTGTTTGGATGTGGTTGGAATTACGTAGAAAGTGCTTCGAAGCATCACCAAAAGTGTTTGGATGTGGTTGGAATTACGTAGAAAGTGCTTCGAAGCATCACCAAAGGTGTTTGGACGTGGTTGGAATTACGTAGAAAGTGCTTCGAAGCATCACTAAAAGTGTTTGGACGTGGTTGGAATTACGTATAAAGTGCTTCGAAGCATCACTAAAAGTGTTTGGATGTGGTTGGAATTACGTAGAAAGTGCTTCGAAGCATCACTAAAAGTGTTTGGATGTGGTTGGAATTACGTAGAAAGTGCTTCGAAGCATCATCAAAAGTGTTTGGATGTGGTTGGAATTACATAGAAAGTGCTTCGAAGCATCACCAAAGGTGTTTGGACGTGGTTGGAATTACGTAGAAAGTGCTTCGAAGCATCACTAAAAGTGTTTGGATGTGGTTGGAATTACGTAGAAAGTGCTTCGACGCATCACTAAAAGTGTTTGGATGTGGTTGGAATTACGTAGAAAGTACTTCGAAGCATCTC
Organism: Anopheles coustani; assembly: GCF_943734705.1. Lineage (NCBI taxonomy): Eukaryota > Metazoa > Arthropoda > Insecta > Diptera > Culicidae > Anopheles > Anopheles coustani. Next base: position 224,152 of record NW_026525403.1, on the reverse strand, counting down.
CAAAAGTGTTTGGATGTGGTTGGAATGACGTAAAAAGTGCTTCAAAGCATCACCAAAAGTGTTTGGATGTGGTTGGAATTACGTAGAAAGTGCTTCGAAGCATCTCCAAAAGTGTTTGTATGTGGTTGGAATTACGTAGAAAGTGCTTCGAAGCATCACCAAAAGTGTTTGGATGTGGTTGGAATTACGTAGAAAGTGCTTCGAAGCATCTCCAAAAGTGTTTGTATTTGGTTGGAATTACGTAGAAAGTGCTTCGAAGCATCACCAAAAGTTTTTGTATGTGGTTGGAATTACGTAGAAAGTGCTTCAAAGCATCTCCAAAAGTGTTTGTATGTGGTTGGAATTACGTAGAAAGTACTTCGAAGCATCTCCAAAAGTGTTTGGATGTGGTTGGAATTACGTAGAAAGTGCTTCGAAGCATCACCAAAAGTGTTTGGATGTGGTTGGAATTACGTAGAAAGTGCTTCGAAGCTTCTCCAAAAGTGTTTGGATGTGGTTGGAATTACGTAGAAAGTGCTTCGAAGCATCTCCAAAAGTGTTTGGATGTGGTTGGAATTACGTAGAAAGTGCTTCGAAGCATTACTAAAAGTGTTTCGATGTGGTTGGAATTACGTAGAAAGTGCTTCGAAGCATCTCCAAAAGTGTGTGTATGTGGTTGGAATTACGTAGAAAGTGCTTCGAAGCTTCTCCAAAAGTGTTTGGATGTGGTTGGAATTACGTAGAAAGTGCTTCGAAGCATCACCAAAAGTGTTTAACTGTGGTTGGAATTACGAAGAAAGTGCTTCGAAGCATTACTAAAAAAGTTTTAATGTGGTTGGAATTACGTAGAAAGTGCTTCGAAGCATCACCAAAAGTTTTTGTATGTGGTTGGAATTACGTAGAAAGTGCTTCAAAGCATCTCCAAAAGTGTTTGTATGTGGTTGGAATTACGTATAAAGTACTTCGAAGCATCTCCAAAAGTGTTTGGATGTGGTTGGAATTACGTAGAAAGTGCTTCGAAGCATCACCAAAAGTGTTTAACTGTGGTTGGAATTACGTAGAAAGTGCTTCGAAGCATCACCAAAAGTTTTTGTATGTGGTTGGAATTACGTAGAAAGTGCTTCAAAGCATCTCCAAAAGTGTTTGTATGTGGTTGGAATTACGTAGAAAGTACTTCGAAGCATCTCCAAAAGTGTTTGGATGTGGTTGGAATTACGTAGAAAGTGCTTCGAAGCATCACCAAAAGTGTTTGGATGTGGTTGGAATTACGTAGAAAGTGCTTCGAAGCATCACTAAAAGTGTTTGGATGTGGTTGGAATTACATAGAAAGTGCTTCGAAGCATCACCAAAGGTGTTTGGACGTGGTTGGAATTACGTAGAAAGTGCTTCGAAGCATCACCAAAAGTGTTTGGATGTGGTTGGAATTACGTGGAAAGTGCTTCGAAGCATCTCCAAAAGTGTGTGTATGTGGTTGGAATTACGTAGAAAGTGCTTCGAAGCTTCTCCAAAAGTGTTTGGATGTGGTTGGAATTACGTAGAAAGTGCTTCGAAGCATCACCAAAAGTGTTTAACTGTGGTTGGAATTACGAAGAAAGTGCTTCGAAGCATTACTAAAAAAGTTTTAATGTGGTTGGAATTACGTAGAAAGTGCTTCGAAGCATCACCAAAAGTGTTTGGATGTGGTTGGAATTACGTAGAAAGTGCTTCGAAGCATCTCCAAAAGTGTTTGGATGTGGTTGTAATTACGTAGAAAGTGCTTCGAAGCATTACTAAAAGTGTTTCGATGTGGTTGGAATTACGTAGAAAGTGCTTCGAAGCATCACTAAAAGTGTTTGGATGTGGTTGGAATTACGTAGAAAGTGCTTCGAAGCATCTCCAAAAGTGTTTAAATGTGGTTGGAATTACGTAGAAAGTACTTCGAAGCATCACCAAAAGTTTTTGTATGTGGTTGGAATTACGTAGAAAGTGCTTCAAAGCATCTCCAAAAGTGTTTGTATGTGGTTGGAATTACGTATAAAGTACTTCGAAGCAACTCCAAAAGTGTTTGGATGTGGTTGGAATTACGTAGAAAGTGCTTCGAAGCATCACCAAAAGTGTTTAACTGTGGTTGGAATTACGTAGAAAGTGCTTCGAAGCATCTACAAAAGTGTTTGGATGTGGTTGTAATTACGTAGAAAGTGCTTCGAAGCATTACTAAAAGTGTTTGGATGTGGTTGGAATTACGTAGAAAGTGCTTCGAAGCATCACCAAAAGTCTTTGGATGTGGTTGGAATTACGTAGAAAGTGCTTCGAAGCATCTCCAAAAAAGTTTGTATGTGGTTGGAATTACGTAGAAAGTTCTTCGAAGCATCACCAAAAGTGTTTGTATGTGGGTGGAATTACGAAGAAAGTGCTTCGAAGCATTACTAAAAGTGTTTTAATGTGGTTGGAATTACGTAGAAAGTGCTTCGAAGCATCACCAAAAGTGTTTGGATGTGGTTGTAATTACGTAGAAAGTGCTTCGAAGCATTACTAAAAGTGTTTGGATGTGGTTGGAATTACGTAGAAAGTGCTTCGAAGCATCACCAAAAGTGTTTGGATGTGGTTGGAATTACGTAGGAAGTGCTTCGAAGCATCTCCAAAAGTGTTTGTATGTGGTTGGAATTACGAAGAAAGTACTTCGAAGCATCACCAAAAGTTTTTGTATGTGGTTGGAATTACGTAGAAAGTGCTTCAAAGCATCTCCAAAAGTGTTTGTATGTGGTTGGAATTACGTAGAAAGTACTTCGAAGCATCTCCAAAAGTGTTTGGATGTGGTTGGAATTACGTAGAAAGTGCTTCGAAGCATCTCCAAAAGTGTTTGGATGTGGTTGGAATTACGTAGAAAGTGCTTCGAAGCATCACCAAAAGTGTTTAACTGTGGTTGGAATTACGTAGAAAGTGCTTCGAAGCATCTCCAAAAGTGTTTGGATGTGGTTGTAATTACGTAGAAAGTGCTTCGAAGCATTACTAAAAGTGTTTGGATGTGGTTGGAATTACGTAGAAAGTGCTTCGAAGCATCACCAAAAGTGTTTGGATGTGGTTGGAATTACGTAGGAAGTGCTTCGAAGCATCTCCAAAAGTGTTTGTATGTGGTTGGAATTACGTAGAAAGTGCTTCGAAGCTTCTCCAAAAGTGTTTGGATGTGGTTGGAATTACGTAGAAAGTGCTTCGAAGCATCTCCAAAAGTGTTTGGATGTGGTTGTAATTACGTAGAAAGTGCTTCGAAGCATTACTAAAAGTGTTTCGATGTGGTTGGAATTACGTAGAAAGTGCTTCGAAGCATCACCAAAAGTGTTTGGATGTGGTTGGAATTACGTAGAAAGTGCTTCGAAGCATCACCAAAAGTGTTTGGATGTGGTTGGAATTACGTAGAAAGTGCTTCGAAGCATCTCCAAAAGTGTTTGTATGTGGTTGGAATTACGTAGAAAGTGCTTCGAAGCATCTCCAAAAGTGTTTGGATGTGGTTGTAATTACGTAGAAAGTGCTTCGAAGCACTACTAAAAGTGTTTCGATGTGGTTGGAATTACGTAGAAAGTGCTTCGAAGCATCTCCAAAAAAATTTGGATGTGGTTGGAATTACGTAGAAAGTGCTTCGAAGCATCTCCAAAATTGTTTGTATGTGATTGGAATTACGTAGAAAGTGCTTCGAAGCATCTCCAAAAGTGTTTGGATGTGGTTGGAATTACGTAGAAAGTGCTTCGAAGCATCTCCAAAAGTGTTTGGATGTGGTTGGAATTACGTAGAAAGTGCTTCGAAGCATCTCCAAAAGTGTTTGGATGTGGTTGGAATTACGTAGAAAGTGCTTCAAAGCATCACCAAAAGTGTTTAACTGTGGTTGGAATTACGTAGAAAGTGCTTCGAAGCATCTCCAAAAGTGTTTGGATGTGGTTGTAATTACGTAGAAAGTGCTTCGAAGCATTACTAAAAGTGTTTGGATGTGGTTGGAATTACGTAGAAAGTGCTTCGAAGCATCACCAAAAGTCTTTGGATGTGGTTGGAATTACGTAGAAAGTGCTTCGAAGCATCTCCAAAAAAGTTTGTATGTGGTTGGAATTACGTAGAAAGTGCTTCGAAGCTTCTCCAAAAGTGTTTGGATGTGGTTGGAATTACGTAGAAAGTTCTTCGAAGCATCACCAAAAGTGTTTAACTGTGGTTGGAATTACGAAGAAAGTGCTTCGAAGCATTACTAAAAGTGTTTTAATGTGGTTGGAATTACGTAGAAAGTGCTTCGAAGCATCACCAAAAGTGTTTGGATGTGGTTGTAATTACGTAGAAAGTGCTTCAAAGCATCTCCAAAAAAATTTGGATGTGGTTGGAATTACGTAGAAAGTGCTTCGAAGCATCTCCAAAAGTGTTTGGATGTGGTTGGAATTACGTAGAAAGTGCTTCGAAGCATCACCAAAAGTTTTTGTATGTGGTTGGAATTACGTAGAAAGTACTTCGAAGCATCTCCAAAAGTGTTTGGATGTGGTTGTAATTACGTAGAAAGTGCTTCGAAGCATTACTAAAAGTGTTTCGATGTGGTTGGAATTACGTAGAAAGTGCTTCGAAGCATCTCCAAAAAAGTTTGGATGTGGTTGGAATTACGTAGAAAGTGCTTCGAAGCATCTCCAAAAGTGTTTGTATGTGGTTGGAATTACGTAGAAAGTGCTTCGAAGCATCTCCAAAAGTGTTTAAATGTGGTTGGAATTACGTAGAAAGTACTTTGAAGCATCTCCAAAAGTGTTTGTATGTGGTTGGAATTACGTAGAAAGTGCTTCAAAGCATCTCCAAAAGTGTTTGTATGTGGTTGGAATTACGTAGAAAGTGCTTCGAAGCATCACTAAAAGTGTTTGGATGTGGTTGGAATTACGTAGAAAGTGCTTCGAAGCATCTCCAAAAGTGTTTGGATGTGGTTGGAATTACGTAGAAAGTGCTTCGAAGCATCTCCAAAAGTGTTTGTATGTGGTTGGAATTACGTAGAAAGTGCTTCGAAGCATCACCAAAAGTGTTTGGATGTGGTTGGAATTACGTAGAAAGTGCTTCGAAGCATCTCCAAAAGTGTTTGGATGTGGTTGGAATTACGTAGAAAGTGCTTCGAAGCATCACAAAAAGTGTTTGGATGTGGTTGGAATTACGTAAAAAGTGCTTCGTTGCATCACCAAAAGTGTTTTTATGTGGATGGAATTACTAAGAAAGTGCTTCGAAGCATCTCCAAAAGTGTTTGGATGTGGTTGGAATTACGTAGAAAGTGCTTCAAAGCATCACCAAAAGTGTTTGGATGTGGTTGGAATTACGTAAAAAGTGCTTCGAAGCATCTCCAAAAGTGTTTTTATGTGGTTGGAATTACGTAGAAAGTGCTTCGAAGCATCACCAAAAGTGTTTGGATGTGGTTGGAATTACGTAGAAAGTGCTTCGAAGCATCACCAAAAGTTTTTGTATGTGGTTGGAATTACGTAGAAAGTGCTTCAAAGCATCTCCAAAAGTGTTTGTATGTGGTTGGAATTACGTAGAAAGTACTTCGAAGCATCTCCAAAAGTGTTTGGATGTGGTTGGAATTACGTAGAAAGTGCTTCGAAGCATCACCAAAAGTGTTTGGATGTGGTTGGAATTACGTAGAAAGTGCTTCGAAGCATCTCCAAAAGTGTTTGTATTTGGTTGGAATTACGTAGAAAGTGCTTCGAAGCATCACCAAAAGTTTTTGTATGTGGTTGGAATTACTTAGAAAGTGCTTCGAAGCATCTCCAAAAGTGTTTGGATGTGGTTGGAATTACGTAGAAAGTGCTTCAAAGCATCACCAAAAGTGTTTGGATGTGGTTGGAATTACGTAAAAAGTGCTTCGAAGCATCTCCAAAAGTGTTTTTATGTGGTTGGAATTACGTAGAAAGTGCTTCGAAGCATCACCAAAAGTGTTTGGATGTGGTTGGAATTACGTAGAAAGTGCTTCGAAGCATCTCCAAAAGTGTTTGTATTTGGTTGGAATTACGTAGAAAGTGCTTCGAAGCATCACCAAAAGTTTTTGTATGTGGTTGGAATTACGTAGAAAGTGCTTCAAAGCATCTCCAAAAGTGTTTGTATGTGGTTGGAATTACGTAGAAAGTACTTCGAAGCATCTCCAAAAGTGTTTGGATGTGGTTGGAATTACGTAGAAAGTGCTTCGAAGCATCTCCAAAAGTGTTTGTATTTGGTTGGAATTACGTAGAAAGTGCTTCGAAGCATTACTAAAAGTGTTTGGATGTGGTTGGAATTACGTAGAAAGTGCTTCGAAGCTTCTCCAAAAGTGTTTGGATGTGGTTGGAATTACGTAGAAAGTGCTTCGAAGCATCTCCAAAAGTGTTTGTATGTGGTTGGAATTACGTAGAAAGTGCTTCGAAGCATTACTAAAAGTGTTTTAATGTGGTTGGAATTACGTAGAAAGTGCTTCGAAGCATCTCCAAAAGTGTTTGGATGTGGTTGTAATTACGTAGAAAGTGCTTCGAAGCATTACTAAAAGTGTTTGGATGTGGTTGGAATTACGTAGAAAGTGCTTCGAAGCTTCACCAAAAGTGTTTGGATGTGGTTGGAATTACGTAGAAAGTGCTTCGAAGCATCTCCAAAAAAGTTTGGATGTGGTTGGAATTACGTAGAAAGTGCTTCGAAGCATCTCCAAAAGTGTTTGTATGTGGTTGGAATTACGTAGAAAGTGCTTCGAAGCATCTCCAAAAGTGTTTAAATGTGGTTGGAATTACGTAGAAAGTACTTTGAAGCATCTCCAAAAGTGTTTGTATGTGGTTGGAATTACGTAGAAAGTGCTTCAAAGCATCTCCAAAAGTGTTTGTATGTGGTTGGAATTACGTAGAAAGTGCTTCGAAGCATCACTAAAAGTGTTTGGATGTGGTTGGAATTACGTAGAAAGTGCTTCGAAGCATCTCCAAAAGTGTTTGGATGTGGTTGGAATTACGTAGAAAGTGCTTCGAAGCATCTCCAAAAGTGTTTGTATGTGGTTGGAATTACGTAGAAAGTGCTTCGAAGCATCACCAAAAGTGTTTGGATGTGGTTGGAATTACGTAGAAAGTGCTTCGAAGCATCTCCAAAAGTGTTTGGATGTGGTTGGAATTACGTAGAAAGTGCTTCGAAGCATCACAAAAAGTGTTTGGATGTGGTTGGAATTACGTAAAAAGTGCTTCGTTGCATCACCAAAAGTGTTTTTATGTGGATGGAATTACTAAGAAAGTGCTTCGAAGCATCTCCAAAAGTGTTTGGATGTGGTTGGAATTACGTAGAAAGTGCTTCAAAGCATCACCAAAAGTGTTTGGATGTGGTTGGAATTACGTAAAAAGTGCTTCGAAGCATCTCCAAAAGTGTTTTTATGTGGTTGGAATTACGTAGAAAGTGCTTCGAAGCATCACCAAAAGTGTTTGGATGTGGTTGGAATTACGTAGAAAGTGCTTCGAAGCATCACCAAAAGTTTTTGTATGTGGTTGGAATTACGTAGAAAGTGCTTCAAAGCATCTCCAAAAGTGTTTGTATGTGGTTGGAATTACGTAGAAAGTACTTCGAAGCATCTCCAAAAGTGTTTGGATGTGGTTGGAATTACGTAGAAAGTGCTTCGAAGCATCACCAAAAGTGTTTGGATGTGGTTGGAATTACGTAGAAAGTGCTTCGAAGCATCTCCAAAAGTGTTTGTATTTGGTTGGAATTACGTAGAAAGTGCTTCGAAGCATTACTAAAAGTGTTTGGATGTGGTTGGAATTACTTAGAAAGTGCTTCGAAGCATCTCCAAAAGTGTTTGGATGTGGTTGGAATTACGTAGAAAGTGCTTCAAAGCATCACCAAAAGTGTTTGGATGTGGTTGGAATTACGTAAAAAGTGCTTCGAAGCATCTCCAAAAGTGTTTTTATGTGGTTGGAATTACGTAGAAAGTGCTTCGAAGCATCACCAAAAGTGTTTGGATGTGGTTGGAATTACGTAGAAAGTGCTTCGAAGCATCTCCAAAAGTGTTTGTATTTGGTTGGAATTACGTAGAAAGTGCTTCGAAGCATCACCAAAAGTTTTTGTATGTGGTTGGAATTACGTAGAAAGTGCTTCAAAGCATCTCCAAAAGTGTTTGTATGTGGTTGGAATTACGTAGAAAGTACTTCGAAGCATCTCCAAAAGTGTTTGGATGTGGTTGGAATTACGTAGAAAGTGCTTCGAAGCATCTCCAAAAGTGTTTGTATTTGGTTGGAATTACGTAGAAAGTGCTTCGAAGCATTACTAAAAGTGTTTGGATGTGGTTGGAATTACGTAGAAAGTGCTTCGAAGCTTCTCCAAAAGTGTTTGGATGTGGTTGGAATTACGTAGAAAGTGCTTCGAAGCATCTCCAAAAGTGTTTGTATGTGGTTGGAATTACGTAGAAAGTGCTTCGAAGCATTACTAAAAGTGTTTTAATGTGGTTGGAATTACGTAGAAAGTGCTTCGAAGCATCTCCAAAAGTGTTTGGATGTGGTTGTAATTACGTAGAAAGTGCTTCGAAGCATTACTAAAAGTGTTTGGATGTGGTTGGAATTACGTAGAAAGTGCTTCGAAGCTTCACCAAAAGTGTTTGGATGTGGTTGGAATTACGTAGAAAGTGCTTCGAAGCATCACCAAAAGTGTTTGGATGTGGTTGGAATTACGTAGAAAGTGCTTCGAAGCTTCTCCAAAAGTGTTTGGATGTGGTTGTACTTACGTAGAAAGTGCTTCGAAGCATTACTAAAAGTGTTTTAATGTGGTTGGAATTACGTAGAAAGTGCTTCGAAGCATCACCAAAAGTGTTTGGATGTGGTTGGAATTACGTAGAAAGTGCTTCGAAGCATCACCAAAAGTGTTTGGATGTGGTTGGAATTACGTAGAAAGTGCTTCGAAGCTTCTCCAAAAGTGTTTGGATGTGGTTGTACTTACGTAGAAAGTGCTTCGAAGCATTACTAAAAGTGTTTTAATGTGGTTGGAATTACGTAGAAAGTGCTTCGAAGCATCACCAAAAGTGTTTGGATGTGGTTGGAATTACGTAGAAAGTGCTTCGAAGCATCTCCAAAAGTGTTTGGATGTGGTTGTAATTACGTAGAAAGTGCTTCGAAGCATTACTAAAAGTGTTTTAATGTGGTTGGAATTACGTAGAAAGTGCTTCGAAGCTTCACCAAAAGTGTTTGGATGTGGTTGGAATTACGTAGAAAGTGCTTCGAAGCATCACCAAAAGTGTTTGGATGTGGTTGGAATTACGTAGAAAGTGCTTCGAAGCTTCTCCAAAAGTGTTTGGATGTGGTTGTACTTACGTAGAAAGTGCTTCGAAGCATTACTAAAAGTGTTTTAATGTGGTTGGAATTACGTAGAAAGTGCTTCGAAGCATCACCAAAAGTGTTTGGATGTGGTTGGAATTACGTAGAAAGTGCTTCGAAGCATCTCCAAAAGTGTTTGTATGTGGTTGGAATTACGTAGAAAGTGCTTCGAAGCATCACCAAAAGTGTTTGGATGTGGTTGGAATTACGTAAAAAGTGCTTCGTAGCACCTTTTAAGTTGTTTGGATGCGGGTGGAATTACGTACAAAGTGCTACGTAGCACCTTCTAAGTTGTTTGGATGCGGGTGGAATTACGTACAAAGTGCTTCGTAGCACCTTTTAAGTTGTTTGGATGCGGGTGGAATTACGTACAAAGTGCTTCGTAGCACCTTCTTAGTTGTTTGGATGCGGGTGGAATTACGTACAAAGTGCTTCGTAGCACCTTTTAAGTTGTTTGGATGTGGGTGGAATTACGTACAAAGTGCTACGTAGCACCTTCTAAGTTGTTTGGATGCGGGTGGAATTACGTACAAAGTGCTTCGTAGCACCTTTTAAGTTGTTTGGATGCGGGTGGAATTACGTACAAAGTGCTTCGTAGCACCTTCTTAGTTGTTTGGATGCGGGTGGAATTACGTACAAAGTGCTTCGTAGCACCTTTTAAGTTGTTTGGATGTGGGTGGAATTACGTACAAAGTGCTTCGTAGCACCTTCTAAGTTGTTTGGATGCGGGTGGAATTACGTACAAAGTGCTTCGTAGCACCTTCTTAATTGTTTGGATGTGGGTGGAATTACGTACAAAGTGCTTCGTAGCACCTTCTTAGTTGTTTGGATGTGGGTGGAATTACGTACAAAGTGCTTCGTAGCACCTTCTAAGTTGTTTGGATGCGGGTGGAATTACGTACAAAGTGCTTCGTAGCACCTTCTAAGTTGTTTGGATGTGGGTGGAATTACGTACAAAGTGCTTCGTAGCACCTTTTAAGTTGTTTGGATGCGGGTGGAATTACGTACAAAGTGCTTCGTAGCACCTTTTAAGTTGTTTGGATGTGGGTGGAATTACGTACAAAGTGCTTCGTAGCACCTTTTAAGTTGTTTGGATGTGGGTGGAATTACGTACAAAGTGCTACGTAGCACCTTCTAAGTTGTTTGGATGCGGGTGGAATTACGTACAAAGTGCTTCGTAGCACCTTTTAAGTTGTTTGGATGCGGGTGGAATTACGTAGAAAGTGCTTCGAAGCATCTCCAAAAGTGTTTGGATGTGGTTTGAATTACGTAGAAAGTGCTTCGAAGCATCACCAAAAGTGTTTGGATGTGGTTGGAATTACGTAAAAAGTGCTTCGTAGCACCTTTTAAGTTGTTTGGATGCGGGTGGAATTACGAACAAAGTGCTTCGTAGCACCTTTTAAGTTGTTTGGATGCGGGTGGAATTACGTACAAAGTGCTTCGTAGCACCTTCTTAGTTGTTTGGATGCGGGTGGAATTACGTACAAAGTGCTTCGTAGCACCTTCTAAGTTGTTTGGATGCGGGTGGAATTACGTACAAAGTGCTTCGTAGCACCTTCTTAGTTGTTTGGATGTGCGTGGAATTACGTACAAAGTGCTTCGTAGCACCTTCTTAGTTGTTTGGATGTGCGTGGAATTACGTACAAAGTGCTTCGTAGCACCTTCTAAGTTGTTTGGATGTGGGTGGAATTACGTACAAAGTGCTACGTACCACCTTCTAAGTTGTTTGGATGCGGGTGGAATTACGTACAAAGTGCTTCGTAGCACCTTCTAAGTTGTTTGGATGCGGGTGGAATTACGTACAAAGTGCTACGTAGCACCTTCTTAGTTGTTTGGATGTGCGTGGAATTACGTACAAAGTGCTTCGTAGCACCTTCTAAGTTGTTTGGATGTGGGTGGAATTACGTACAAAGTGCTACGTACCACCTTCTAAGTTGTTTGGATGCGGGTGGAATTACGTACAAAGTGCTTCGTAGCACCTTCTAAGTTGTTTGGATGCGGGTGGAATTACGTGCAAAGTGCTTCGTAGCACCTTCTTAGTTGTTTGGATGTGCGTGGAATTACGTACAAAGTGCTTCGTAGCACCTTTTAAGTTGTTTGGATGCGGGTGGAATTACGTACAAAGTGCTTCGTAGCACCTTCTAAGTTGTTTGGATGCGGGTGGAATTACGTACAAAGTGCTTCGTAGCACCTTCTAAGTTGTTTGGATGCGGGTGGAATTACGTACAAAGTGCTTCGTAGCACCTTCTAAGTTGTTTGGATGCGGGTGGAATTACGTACAAAGTGCTTCGTAGCACCTTCTTAGTTGTTTGGATGTGCGTGGAATTACGTACAAAGTGCTTCGTAGCACCTTCTAAGTTGTTTGGATGTGCGTGGAATTACGTACAAAGTGCTTCGTAGCACCTTCTAAGTTGTTTGGATGTGGGTGGAATTACGTACAAAGTGCTTCGTAGCACCTTCTTAGTTGTTTGGATGTGCGTGGAATTACGTACAAAGTGCTTCGTAGCACCTTCTAAGTTGTTTGGATGCGGGTGGAATTACGTACAAAGTGCTTCGTAGCACCTTCTAAGTTGTTTGGATGTGGGTGGAATTACGTACAAAGTGCTTCGTAGCACCTTTTAAGTTGTTTGGATGCGGGTGGAATTACGTACAAAGTGCTACGTAGCACCTTCTAAGTTGTTTGGATGCGGGTGGAATTACGTACAAAGTGCTTCGTAGCACCTTCTAAGTTGTTTGGATGTGGGTGGAATTACGTACAAAGTGCTTCGTAGCACCTTTTAAGTTGTTTGGATGTGGGTGGAATTACGTACAAAGTGCTTCGTAGCACCTTTTAAGTTGTTTGGATGTGGGTGGAATTACGTACAAAGTGCTACGTAGCACCTTCTAAGTTGTTTGGATGCGGGTGGAATTACGTACAAAGTGCTTCGTAGCACCTTTTAAGTTGTTTGGATGCGGGTGGAATTACGTAGAAAGTGCTTCGAAGCATCTCCAAAAGTGTTTGGATGTGGTTTGAATTACGTAGAAAGTGCTTCGAAGCATCACCAAAAGTGTTTGGATGTGGTTGGAATTACGTAAAAAGTGCTTCGTAGCACCTTTTAAGTTGTTTGGATGCGGGTGGAATTACGAACAAAGTGCTTCGTAGCACCTTTTAAGTTGTTTGGATGCGGGTGGAATTACGTACAAAGTGCTTCGTAGCACCTTCTTAGTTGTTTGGATGCGGGTGGAATTACGTACAAAGTGCTTCGTAGCACCTTCTAAGTTGTTTGGATGCGGGTGGAATTACGTACAAAGTGCTTCGTAGCACCTTCTTAGTTGTTTGGATGTGCGTGGAATTACGTACAAAGTGCTTCGTAGCACCTTCTTAGTTGTTTGGATGTGCGTGGAATTACGTACAAAGTGCTTCGTAGCACCTTCTAAGTTGTTTGGATGTGGGTGGAATTACGTACAAAGTGCTACGTACCACCTTCTAAGTTGTTTGGATGCGGGTGGAATTACGTACAAAGTGCTTCGTAGCACCTTCTAAGTTGTTTGGATGCGGGTGGAATTACGTACAAAGTGCTACGTAGCACCTTCTTAGTTGTTTGGATGTGCGTGGAATTACGTACAAAGTGCTTCGTAGCACCTTCTAAGTTGTTTGGATGTGGGTGGAATTACGTACAAAGTGCTACGTACCACCTTCTAAGTTGTTTGGATGCGGGTGGAATTACGTACAAAGTGCTTCGTAGCACCTTCTAAGTTGTTTGGATGCGGGTGGAATTACGTGCAAAGTGCTTCGTAGCACCTTCTTAGTTGTTTGGATGTGCGTGGAATTACGTACAAAGTGCTTCGTAGCACCTTCTTAGTTGTTTGGATGTGCGTGGAATTACGTACAAAGTGCTTCGTAGCACCTTTTAAGTTGTTTGGATGCGGGTGGAATTACGTACAAAGTGCTTCGTAGCACCTTCTTAGTTGTTTGGATGCGGGTGGAATTACGTACAAAGTGCTTCGTAGCACCTTCTAAGTTGTTTGGATGCGGGTGGAATTACGTACAAAGTGCTTCGTAGCACCTTCTTAGTTGTTTGGATGTGCGTGGAATTACGTACAAAGTGCTTCGTAGCACCTTCTAAGTTGTTTGGATGTGCGTGGAATTACGTACAAAGTGCTTCGTAGCACCTTCTAAGTTGTTTGGATGTGGGTGGAATTACGTACAAAGTGCTTCGTAGCACCTTCTTAGTTGTTTGGATGTGCGTGGAATTACGTACAAAGTGCTTCGTAGCACCTTCTAAGTTGTTTGGATGCGGGTGGAATTACGTACAAAGTGCTTCGTAGCACCTTTTAAGTTGTTTGGATGTGGGTGGAATTACGTACAAAGTGCTTCGTAGCACCTTTTAAGTTGTTTGGATGTGCGTGGAATTACGTACAAAGTGCTTCGTAGCACCTTCTAAGTTGTTTGGATGCGGGTGGAATTACGTGCAAAGTGCTTCGTAGCACCTTCTAAGTTGTTTGGATGCGGGTGGAATTACGTGCAAAGTGCTTCGTAGCACCTTCTTAGTTGTTTGGATGTGCGTGGAATTACGTACAAAGTGCTTCGTAGCACCTTCTAAGTTGTTTGGATGCGGGTGGAATTACGTACAAAGTGCTTCGTAGCACCTTCTAAGTTGTTTGGATGTGGGTGGAATTACGTACAAAGTGCTACGTACCACCTTCTAAGTTGTTTGGATGCGGGTGGAATTACGTACAAAGTGCTTCGTAGCACCTTCTAAGTTGTTTGGGTGCGGGTGGAATTACGTGCAAAGTGCTTCGTAGCACCTTCTTAGTTGTTTGGATGTGCGTGGAATTACGTACAAAGTGCTTCGTAGCACCTTCTAAGTTGTTTGGATGCGGGTGGAATTACGTACAAAGTGCTTCGTAGCACCTTCTAAGTTGTTTGGATGCGGGTGGAATTACGTACAAAGTGCTTCGTAGCACCTTCTAAGTTGTTTGGATGTGGGTGGAATTACGTACAAAGTGCTTCGTAGCACCTTTTAAGTTGTTTGGATGTGCGTGGAATTACGTACAAAGTGCTTCGTAGCACCTTCTAAGTTGTTTGGATGCGGGTGGAATTACGTACAAAGTGCTTCGTAGCACCTTCTTAGTTGTTTGGATGTGGGTGGAATTACGTACAAAGTGCTTCGTAGCACCTTTTAAGTTGTTTGGATGTGCGTGGAATTACGTACAAAGTGCTTCGTAGCACCTTTTAAGTTGTTTGGATGTGCGTGGAATTACGTACAAAGTGCTTCGTAGCACCTTCTAAGTTGTTTGGATGCGGGTGGAATTACGTACAAAGTGCTTCGTAGCACCTTCTAAGTTGTTTGGATGCGGGTGGAATTACGTACAAAGTGCTTCGTAGCACCTTCTAAGTTGTTTGGATGCGGGTGGAATTACGTGCAAAGTGCTTCGTAGCACCTTCTTAGTTGTTTGGATGTGCGTGGAATTACGTACAAAGTGCTTCGTAGCACCTTTTAAGTTGTTTGGATGTGCGTGGAATTACGTACAAAGTGCTTCGTAGCACCTTTTAAGTTGTTTGGATGTGGGTGGAATTACGTACAAAGTGCTACGTACCACCTTCTAAGTTGTTTGGATGCGGGTGGAATTACGTACAAAGTGCTTCGTAGCACCTTCTAAGTTGTTTGGATGCGGGTGGAATTACGTACAAAGTGCTTCGTAGCACCTTCTAAATTGTTTGGATGTGCGTGGAATTACGTACAAAGTGCTTCGTAGCACCTTTTAAGTTGTTTGGATGCGGGTGGAATTACGTACAAAGTGCTTCGTAGCACCTTCTTAGTTGTTTGGATGTGGGTGGAATTACGTACAAAGTGCTTCGTAGCACCTTCTAAATTGTTTGGATGTGGGTGGAATTACGTACAAAGTGCTTCGTAGCACCTTCTAAATTGTTTGGATGTGCGTGGAATTACGTACAAAGTGCTTCGTAGCACCTTTTAAGTTGTTTGGATGCGGGTGGAATTACGTACAAAGTGCCTCGTAGCACCTTCTAAGTTGTTTGGATGCGGGTGGAATTACGTACAAAGTGCTTCGTAGCACCTTCTAAATTGTTTGGATGTGGGTGGAATTACGTACAAAGTGCTTCGTAGCACCTTCTAAATTGTTTGGATGTGGGTGGAATTACGTACAAAGTGCTTCGTAGCACCTTCTAAATTGTTTGGATGTGGGTGGAATTACGTACAAAGTGCTTCGTAGCACCTTTTAAGTTGTTTGGATGTGGGTGGAATTACGTACAAAGTGCTTCGTAGCACCTTTTAAGTTGTTTGGATGTGGGTGGAATTACGTACAAAGTGCTTCGTAGCACCTTCTAAGTTGTTTGGATGTGGGTGGAATTACGTACAAAGTGCTACGTAGCACCTTCTAAGTTGTTTGGATGTGGGTGGAATTACGTACAAAGTGCTTCGTAGCACCTTCTTAGTTGTTTGGATGTGGGTGGAATTACGTACAAAGTGCTTCGTAGCACCTTTTAAGTTGTTTGGATGCGGGTGGAATTACGAACAAAGTGCTTCGTAGCACCTTCTAAATTGTTTGGATGTGGGTGGAATTACGTACAAAGTGCTTCGTAGCACCTTTTAAGTTGTTTGGATGTGGGTGGAATTACGTACAAAGTGCTTCGTAGCACCTTTTAAGTTGTTTGGATGCGGGTGGAATTACGTACAAAGTGCTTCGTAGCACCTTCTAAGTTGTTTGGATGCGGGTGGAATTACGTACAAAGTGCTTCGTAGCACCTTCTAAATTGTTTGGATGTGGGTGGAATTACGTACAAAGTGCTTCGTAGCACCTTCTAAATTGTTTGGATGTGGGTGGAATTACGTACAAAGTGCTTCGTAGCACCTTTTAAGTTGTTTGGATGTGGGTGGAATTACGTACAAAGTGCTTCGTAGCACCTTTTAAGTTGTTTGGATGTGGGTGGAATTACGTACAAAGTGCTTCGTAGCACCTTCTAAGTTGTTTGGATGTGGGTGGAATTACGTACAAAGTGCTACGTAGCACCTTCTAAGTTGTTTGGATGTGGGTGGAATTACGTACAAAGTGCTACGTAGCACCTTTTAAGTTGTTTGGATGTGGGTGGAATTACGTACAAAGTGCTTCGTAGCACCTTCTTAGTTGTTTGGATGTGGGTGGAATTACGTACAAAGTGCTTCGTAGCACCTTTTAAGTTGTTTGGATGTGGGTGGAATTACGTACAAAGTGCTTCGTAGCACCTTTTAAGTTGTTTGGATGTGGGTGGAATTACGTACAAAGTGCTTCGTAGCACCTTTTAAGTTGTTTGGATGTGGGTGGAATTACGTACAAAGTGCTTCGTAGCACCTTCTAAGTTGTTTGGATGTGGGTGGAATTACGTACAAAGTGCTTCGTAGCACCTTCTAAATTGTTTGGATGTGGGTGGAATTACGTACAAAGTGCTACGTAGCACCTTTTAAGTTGTTTGGATGTGGGTGGAATTACGTACAAAGTGCTACGTAGCAATTTCTAAGTTGTTTGGATGTGGGTGGAATTACGTACAAAGTGCTTCGTAGCACCTTCTAAATTGTTTGGATGTGGGTGGAATTACGTACAAAGTGCTTCGTAGCACCTTTTAAGTTGTTTGGATGTGGGTGGAATTACGTACAAAGTGCTTCGTAGCACCTTTTAAGTTGTTTGGATGTGGGTGGAATTACGTACAAAGTGCTTCGTAGCACCTTCTAAGTTGTTTGGATGTGGGTGGAATTACGTACAAAGTGCTTCGTAGCACCTTCTAAATTGTTTGGATGTGGGTGGAATTACGTACAAAGTGCTACGTAGCACCTTTTAAGTTGTTTGGATGTGGGTGGAATTACGTACAAAGTGCTTCGTAGCACCTTCTAAGTTGTTTGGATGTGGGTGGAATTACGTACAAAGTGCTTCGTAGCACCTTCTAAATTGTTTGGATGTGGGTGGAATTACGTACAAAGTGCTTCGTAGCACCTTTTAAGTTGTTTGGATGTGGGTGGAATTACGTACAAAGTGCTTCGTAGCACCTTTTAAGTTGTTTGGATGTGGGTGGAATTACGTACAAAGTGCTTCGTAGCACCTTCTAAGTTGTTTGGATGTGGGTGGAATTACGTACAAAGTGCTTCGTAGCACCTTCTAAATTGTTTGGATGTGGGTGGAATTACGTACAAAGTGCTACGTAGCACCTTTTAAGTTGTTTGGATGTGGGTGGAATTACGTACAAAGTGCTTCGTAGCACCTTCTTAGTTGTTTGGATGTGGGTGGAATCACGTACAAAGTGCTACGTAGCAATTTCTAAGTTGTTTGGATGTGGGTGGAATTACGTACAAAGTGCTTCGTAGCACCTTCTAAATTGTTTGGATGTGGGTGGAATTACGTACAAAGTGCTTCGTAGCACCTTCTAAATTGTTTGGATGTGGGTGGAATTACGTACAAAGTGCTTCGTAGCACCTTTTAAGTTGTTTGGATGTGGGTGGAATTACGTACAAAGTGCTTCGTAGCACCTTCTAAGTTGTTTGGATGTGGGTGGAATTACGTACAAAGTGCTACGTAGCACCTTCTAAGTTGTTTGGATGTGGGTGGAATTACGTACAAAGTGCTTCGTAGCACCTTCTTAGTTGTTTGGATGTGGGTGGAATTACGTACAAAGTGCTTCGTAGCACCTTTTAAGTTGTTTGGATGCGGGTGGAATTACGTACAAAGTGCTTCGTAGCACCTTCTAAATTGTTTGGATGTGGGTGGAATTACGTACAAAGTGCTTCGTAGCACCTTTTAAGTTGTTTGGATGTGGGTGGAATTACGTACAAAGTGCTTCGTAGCACCTTCTTAGTTGTTTGGATGTGGGTGGAATTACGTACAAAGTGCTTCGTAGCACCTTTTAAGTTGTTTGGATGCGGGTGGAATTACGTACAAAGTGCTTCGTAGCACCTTTTAAGTTGTTTGGATGCGGGTGGAATTACGTACAAAGTGCTACGTAGCACCTTCTTAGTTGTTTGGATGCGGGTGGAATTACGTACAAAGTGCTACGTAGCACCTTCTTAGTTGTTTGGATGCGGGTGGAATTACGTACAAAGTGCTTCGTAGCACCTTCTAAGTTGTTTGGATGTGGGTGGAATTACGTACAAAGTGCTTCGTAGCACCTTCTTAGTTGTTTGGATGTGGGTGGAATTACGTACAAAGTGCTTCGTAGCACCTTCTTAGTTGTTTGGATGTGGGTGGAATTACGTACAAAGTGCTACGTAGCACCTTCTTAGTTGTTTGGATGTGGGTGGAATTACGTACAAAGTGCTTCGTAGCACCTTCTAAATTGTTTGGATGTGGGTGGAATTACGTACAAAGTGCTTCGTAGCACCTTTTAAGTTGTTTGGATGTGGGTGGAATTACGTACAAAGTGCTTCGTAGCACCTTCTTAGTTGTTTGGATGCGGGTGGAATTACGTACAAAGTGCTTCGTAGCACCTTCTAAGTTGTTTGGATGTGGGTGGAATTACGTACAAAGTGCTTCGTAGCACCTTCTTAGTTGTTTGGATGTGGGTGGAATTACGTACAAAGTGCTTCGTAGCACCTTCTAAATTGTTTGGATGTGGGTGGAATTACGTACAAAGTGCTTCGTAGCACCTTCTTAGTTGTTTGGATGCGGGTGGAATTACGTACAAAGTGCTTCGTAGCACCTTCTAAATTGTTTGGATGTGGGTGGAATTACGTACAAAGTGCTTCGTAGCACCTTCTAAATTGTTTGGATGTGCGTGGAATTACGTACAAAGTGCTTCGTAGCACCTTTTAAGTTGTTTGGATGCGGGTGGAATTACGTACAAAGTGCTTCGTAGCACCTTCTTAGTTGTTTGGATGCGGGTGGAATTACGTACAAAGTGCTTCGTAGCACCTTCTAAATTGTTTGGATGTGGGTGGAATTACGTACAAAGTGCTTCGTAGCACCTTCTAAATTGTTTGGATGTGGGTGGAATTACGTACAAAGTGCTTCGTAGCACCTTCTAAATTGTTTGGATGTGCGTGGAATTACGTACAAAGTGCTTCGTAGCACCTTCTAAGTTGTTTGGATGTGGGTGGAATTACGTACAAAGTGCTTCGTAGCACCTTCTTAGTTGTTTGGATGTGGGTGGAATTACGTACAAAGTGCTTCGTAGCACCTTCTAAATTGTTTGGATGTGGGTGGAATTACGTACAAAGTGCTTCGTAGCACCTTCTTAGTTGTTTGGATGTGGGTGGAATTACGTACAAAGTGCTTCGTAGCACCTTCTAAATTGTTTGGATGTGGGTGGAATTACGTACAAAGTGCTTCGTAGCACCTTCTTAGTTGTTTGGATGTGCGTGGAATTACGTACAAAGTGCTTCGTAGCACCTTCTAAATTGTTTGGATGTGGGTGGAATTACGTACAAAGTGCTTCGTAGCACCTTCTAAATTGTTTGGATGTGGGTGGAATTACGTACAAAGTGCTTCGTAGCACCTTCTAAATTGTTTGGATGTGCGTGGAATTACGTACAAAGTGCTTCGTAGCACCTTCTAAAGTGTTTGGATGTGGGTGGAATTACGTACAAAGTGCTTCGTAGCACCTTCTAAAGTGTTTGGATGTGCGTGGAATTACGTACAAAGTGCTTCGTAGCACCTTCTAAATTGTTTGGATGTGGGTGGAATTACGTACAAAGTGCTTCGTAGCACCTTCTAAAGTGTTTGGATGTGGGTGGAATTACGTACAAAGTGCTTCGTAGCACCTTCTAAATTGTTTGGATGTGCGTGGAATTACGTACAAAGTGCTTCGTAGCACCTTCTAAATTGTTTGGATGTGCGTGGAATTACGTACAAAGTGCTTCGTAGCACCTTCTTAGTTGTTTGGATGTGGGTGGAATTACGTACAAAGTGCTTCGTAGCACCTTCTAAATTGTTTGGATGTGGGTGGAATTACGTACAAAGTGCTTCGTAGCACCTTCTAAATTGTTTGGATGTGCGTGGAATTACGTACAAAGTGCTTCGTAGCACCTTCTAAAGTGTTTGGATGTGCGTGGAATTACGTACAAAGTGCTTCGTAGCACCTTCTAAATTGTTTGGATGTGGGTGGAATTACGTACAAAGTGCTTCGTAGCACCTTCTAAAGTGTTTGGATGTGGGTGGAATTACGTACAAAGTGCTTCGTAGCACCTTCTAAATTGTTTGGATGTGGGTGGAATTACGTACAAAGTGCTTCGTAGCACCTTCTAAATTGTTTGGATGTGCGTGGAATTACGTACAAAGTGCTTCGTAGCACCTTCTTAGTTGTTTGGATGAGGGTGGAATTACGTACAAAGTGCTTCGTAGCACCTTCTAAATTGTTTGGATGTGGGTGGAATTACGTACAAAGTGCTTCGTAGCACCTTCTAAATTGTTTGGATGTGCGTGGAATTACGTACAAAGTGCTTCGTAGCACCTTCTTAGTTGTTTGGATGAGGGTGGAATTACGTACAAAGTGCTTCGTAGCACCTTCTAAATTGTTTGGATGTGGGTGGAATTACGTACAAAGTGCTTCGTAGCACCTTCTTAGTTGTTTGGATGTGGGTGGAATTACGTACAAAGTGCTTCGTAGCACCTTCTTAGTTGTTTGGATGTGGGTGGAATTACGTACAAAGTGCTTCGTAGCACCTTCTTAGTTGTTTGGATGTGGGTGGAATTACGTACAAAGTGCTTCGTAGCACCTTCTAAATTGTTTGGATGTGGGTGGAATTACGTACAAAGTGCTTCGTAGCACCTTCTTAGTTGTTTGGATGTGCGTGGAATTACGTACAAAGTGCTTCGTAGCACCTTCTAAATTGTTTGGATGTGCGTGGAATTACGTACAAAGTGCTTCGTAGCACCTTCTTAGTTGTTTGGATGAGGGTGGAATTACGTACAAAGTGCTTCGTAGCACCTTCTAAGTTGTTTGGATGTGGGTGGAATTACGTACAAAGTGCTTCGTAGCACCTTCTTAGTTGTTTGGATGTGGGTGGAATTACGTACAAAGTGCTTCGTAGCACCTTCTAAATTGTTTGGATGTGGGTGGAATTACGTACAAAGTGCTTCGTAGCACCTTCTTAGTTGTTTGGATGTGGGTGGAATTACGTACAAAGTGCTTCGTAGCACCTTCTAAATTGTTTGGATGTGGGTGGAATTACGTACAAAGTGCTTCGTAGCACCTTCTAAATTGTTTGGATGTGCGTGGAATTACGTACAAAGTGCTTCGTAGCACCTTCTAAAGTGTTTGGATGTGCGTGGAATTACGTACAAAGTGCTTCGTAGCACCTTCTAAATTGTTTGGATGTGGGTGGAATTACGTACAAAGTGCTTCGTAGCACCTTCTAAAGTGTTTGGATGTGGGTGGAATTACGTACAAAGTGCTTCGTAGCACCTTCTAAATTGTTTGGATGTGGGTGGAATTACGTACAAAGTGCTTCGTAGCACCTTCTAAATTGTTTGGATGTGCGTGGAATTACGTACAAAGTGCTTCGTAGCACCTTCTTAGTTGTTTGGATGAGGGTGGAATTACGTACAAAGTGCTTCGTAGCACCTTCTAAGTTGTTTGGATGTGGGTGGAATTACGTACAAAGTGCTTCGTAGCACCTTCTAAATTGTTTGGATGTGCGTGGAATTACGTACAAAGTGCTTCGTAGCACCTTCTTAGTTGTTTGGATGAGGGTGGAATTACGTACAAAGTGCTTCGTAGCACCTTCTAAATTGTTTGGATGTGGGTGGAATTACGTACAAAGTGCTTCGTAGCACCTTCTTAGTTGTTTGGATGTGGGTGGAATTACGTACAAAGTGCTTCGTAGCACCTTCTTAGTTGTTTGGATGTGGGTGGAATTACGTACAAAGTGCTTCGTAGCACCTTCTTAGTTGTTTGGATGTGCGTGGAATTACGTACAAAGTGCTTCGTAGCACCTTCTTAGTTGTTTGGATGAGGGTGGAATTACGTACAAAGTGCTTCGTAGCACCTTCTAAATTGTTTGGATGTGGGTGGAATTACGTACAAAGTGCTTCGTAGCACCTTCTAAATTGTTTGGATGTGCGTGGAATTACGTACAAAGTGCTTCGTAGCACCTTCTTAGTTGTTTGGATGAGGGTGGAATTACGTACAAAGTGCTTCGTAGCACCTTCTAAGTTGTTTGGATGTGGGTGGAATTACGTACAAAGTGCTTCGTAGCACCTTCTTAGTTGTTTGGATGTGGGTGGAATTACGTACAAAGTGCTTCGTAGCACCTTCTAAATTGTTTGGATGTGGGTGGAATTACGTACAAAGTGCTTCGTAGCACCTTCTTAGTTGTTTGGATGTGGGTGGAATTACGTACAAAGTGCTTCGTAGCACCTTCTAAATTGTTTGGATGTGGGTGGAATTACGTACAAAGTGCTTCGTAGCACCTTCTTAGTTGTTTGGATGTGCGTGGAATTACGTACAAAGTGCTTCGTAGCACCTTCTAAATTGTTTGGATGTGGGTGGAATTACGTACAAAGTGCTTCGTAGCACCTTCTAAATTGTTTGGATGTGGGTGGAATTACGTACAAAGTGCTTCGTAGCACCTTCTAAATTGTTTGGATGTGCGTGGAATTACGTACAAAGTGCTTCGTAGCACCTTCTAAAGTGTTTGGATGTGGGTGGAATTACGTACAAAGTGCTTCGTAGCACCTTCTAAAGTGTTTGGATGTGCGTGGAATTACGTACAAAGTGCTTCGTAGCACCTTCTAAATTGTTTGGATGTGGGTGGAATTACGTACAAAGTGCTTCGTAGCACCTTCTAAAGTGTTTGGATGTGGGTGGAATTACGTACAAAGTGCTTCGTAGCACCTTCTAAATTGTTTGGATGTGCGTGGAATTACGTACAAAGTGCTTCGTAGCACCTTCTAAATTGTTTGGATGTGCGTGGAATTACGTACAAAGTGCTTCGTAGCACCTTCTTAGTTGTTTGGATGTGCGTGGAATTACGTACAAAGTGCTTCGTAGCACCTTCTAAATTGTTTGGATGTGGGTGGAATTACGTACAAAGTGCTTCGTAGCACCTTCTAAATTGTTTGGATGTGCGTGGAATTACGTACAAAGTGCTTCGTAGCACCTTCTTAGTTGTTTGGATGTGGGTGGAATTACGTACAAAGTGCTTCGTAGCACCTTCTAAATTGTTTGGATGTGGGTGGAATTACGTACAAAGTGCTTCGTAGCACCTTCTAAATTGTTTGGATGTGCGTGGAATTACGTACAAAGTGCTTCGTAGCACCTTCTAAAGTGTTTGGATGTGGGTGGAATTACGTACAAAGTGCTTCGTAGCACCTTCTAAAGTGTTTGGATGTGCGTGGAATTACGTACAAAGTGCTTCGTAGCACCTTCTTAGTTGTTTGGATGTGGGTGGAATTACGTACAAAGTGCTTCGTAGCACCTTCTAAATTGTTTGGATGTGGGTGGAATTACGTACAAAGTGCTTCGTAGCACCTTCTAAATTGTTTGGATGTGCGTGGAATTACGTACAAAGTGCTTCGTAGCACCTTCTTAGTTGTTTGGATGAGGGTGGAATTACGTACAAAGTGCTTCGTAGCACCTTCTAAATTGTTTGGATGTGGGTGGAATTACGTACAAAGTGCTTCGTAGCACCTTCTTAGTTGTTTGGATGTGGGTGGAATTACGTACAAAGTGCTTCGTAGCACCTTCTTAGTTGTTTGGATGTGGGTGGAATTACGTACAAAGTGCTTCGTAGCACCTTCTAAGTTGTTTGGATGTGGGTGGAATTACGTACAAAGTGCTTCGTAGCACCTTCTTAGTTGTTTGGATGTGGGTGGAATTACGTACAAAGTGCTTCGTAGCACCTTCTAAATTGTTTGGATGTGGGTGGAATTACGTACAAAGTGCTTCGTAGCACCTTCTTAGTTGTTTGGATGTGGGTGGAATTACGTACAAAGTGCTTCGTAGCACCTTCTAAATTGTTTGGATGTGGGTGGAATTACGTACAAAGTGCTTCGTAGCACCTTCTTAGTTGTTTGGATGTGGGTGGAATTACGTACAAAGTGCTTCGTAGCACCTTTTAAGTTGTTTGGATGCGGGTGGAATTACGTACAAAGTGCTACGTAGCACCTTCTAAATTGTTTGGATGTGGGTGGAATTACGTACAAAGTGCTTCGTAGCACCTTCTAAATTGTTTGGATGTGCGTGGAATTACGTACAAAGTGCTTCGTAGCACCTTCTAAAGTGTTTGGATGTGCGTGGAATTACGTACAAAGTGCTTCGTAGCACCTTCTTAGTTGTTTGGATGTGGGTGGAATTACGTACAAAGTGCTTCGTAGCACCTTCTAAATTGTTTGGATGTGGGTGGAATTACGTACAAAGTGCTTCGTAGCACCTTCTAAATTGTTTGGATGTGCGTGGAATTACGTACAAAGTGCTTCGTAGCACCTTCTTAGTTGTTTGGATGAGGGTGGAATTACGTACAAAGTGCTTCGTAGCACCTTCTAAATTGTTTGGATGTGGGTGGAATTACGTACAAAGTGCTTCGTAGCACCTTCTTAGTTGTTTGGATGTGGGTGGAATTACGTACAAAGTGCTTCGTAGCACCTTCTAAATTGTTTGGATGTGGGTGGAATTACGTACAAAGTGCTTCGTAGCACCTTCTAAGTTGTTTGGATGTGGGTGGAATTACGTACAAAGTGCTTCGTAGCACCTTCTTAGTTGTTTGAATGTGGGTGGAATTACGTACAAAGTGCTTCGTAGCACCTTCTAAATTGTTTGGATGTGCGTGGAATTACGTACAAAGTGCTTCGTAGCACCTTCTTAGTTGTTTGGATGTGGGTGGAATTACGTACAAAGTGCTTCGTAGCACCTTCTAAATTGTTTGGATGTGGGTGGAATTACGTACAAAGTGCTTCGTAGCACCTTCTTAGTTGTTTGGATGTGGGTGGAATTACGTACAAAGTGCTTCGTAGCACCTTCTTAGTTGTTTGGATGTGGGTGGAATTACGTACAAAGTGCTTCGTAGCACCTTCTAAATTGTTTGGATGTGGGTGGAATTACGTACAAAGTGCTTCGTAGCACCTTCTTAGTAGTTTGGATGTGGGTGGAATTACGTACAAAGTGCTTCGTAGCACCTTCTTAGTTGTTTGGATGTGGGTGGAATTACGTACAAAGTGCTTCGTAGCACCTTCTTAGTTGTTTGGATGTGGGTGGAATTACGTACAAAGTGCTTCGTAGCACCTTCTAAATTGTTTGGATGTGGGTGGAATTACGTACAAAGTGCTTCGTAGCACCTTCTAAATTGTTTGGATGTGCGTGGAATTACGTACAAAGTGCTTCGTAGCACCTTCTTAGTTGTTTGGATGTGGGTGGAATTACGTACAAAGTGCTTCGTAGCACCTTCTTAGTTGTTTGGATGTGGGTGGAATTACGTACAAAGTGCTTCGTAGCACCTTCTTAGTTGTTTGGATGTGGGTGGAATTACGTACAAAGTGCTTCGTAGCACCTTCTTAGTTGTTTGGATGTGGGTGGAATTACGTACAAAGTGCTTCGTAGCACCTTCTTAGTTGTTTGGATGTGGGTGGAATTACGTACAAAGTGCTTCGTAGCACCTTCTTAGTTGTTTGGATGTGGGTGGAATTACGTACAAAGTGCTTCGTAGCACCTTCTAAAGTGTTTGGATGTGGGTGGAATTACGTACAAAGTGCTTCGTAGCACCTTCTAAAGTGTTTGGATGTGCGTGGAATTACGTACAAAGTGCTTCGTAGCACCTTCTTAGTTGTTTGGATGTGGGTGGAATTACGTACAAAGTGCTTCGTAGCACCTTCTTAGTTGTTTGGATGTGGGTGGAATTACGTACAAAGTGCTTCGTAGCACCTTCTAAATTGTTTGGATGTGGGTGGAATTACGTACAAAGTGCTTCGTAGCACCTTCTTAGTAGTTTGGATGTGGGTGGAATTACGTACAAAGTGCTTCGTAGCACCTTCTTAGTTGTTTGGATGTGGGTGGAATTACGTACAAAGTGCTTCGTAGCACCTTCTTAGTTGTTTGGATGTGGGTGGAATTACGTACAAAGTGCTTCGTAGCACCTTCTAAATTGTTTGGATGTGGGTGGAATTACGTACAAAGTGCTTCGTAGCACCTTCTTAGTTGTTTGGATGTGGGTGGAATTACGTACAAAGTGCTTCGTAGCACCTTCTAAATTGTTTGGATGTGGGTGGAATTACGTACAAAGTGCTTCGTGGCACCTTCTAAATTGTTTGGATGTGCGTGGAATTACGTACAAAGTGCTTCGTAGCACCTTCTAAAGTGTTTGGATGTGGGTGGAATTACGTACAAAGTGCTTCGTAGCACCTTCTAAAGTGTTTGGATGTGCGTGGAATTACGTACAAAGTGCTTCGTAGCACCTTCTTAGTTGTTTGGATGTGGGTGGAATTACGTACAAAGTGCTTCGTAGCACCTTCTAAATTGTTTGGATGTGGGTGGAATTACGTACAAAGTGCTTCGTAGCACCTTCTAAATTGTTTGGATGTGCGTGGAATTACGTACAAAGTGCTTCGTAGCACCTTCTAAATTGTTTGGATGTGGGTGGAATTACGTACAAAGTGCTTCGTAGCACCTTCTAAATTGTTTGGATGTGGGTGGAATTACGTACAAAGTGCTTCGTAGCACCTTCTAAATTGTTTGGATGTGGGTGGAATTACGTACAAAGTGCTTCGTAGCACCTTCTAAATTGTTTGGATGTGCGTGGAATTACGTACAAAGTGCTTCGTAGCACCTTCTAAATTGTTTGGATGTGGGTGGAATTACGTACAAAGTGCTTCGTAGCACCTTCTAAATTGTTTGGATGTGGGTGGAATTACGTACAAAGTGCTTCGTAGCACCTTCTTAGTTGTTTGGATGTGGGTGGAATTACGTACAAAGTGCTTCGTAGCACCTTCTAAATTGTTTGGATGTGGGTGGAATTACGTACAAAGTGCTTCGTAGCACCTTCTTAGTTGTTTGGATGTGGGTGGAATTACGTACAAAGTGCTTCGTAGCACCTTCTTAGTTGTTTGGATGTGGGTGGAATTACGTACAAAGTGCTTCGTAGCACCTTCTAAATTGTTTGGATGTGGGTGGAATTACGTACAAAGTGCTTCGTAGCACCTTCTTAGTTGTTTGGATGTGGGTGGAATTACGTACAAAGTGCTTCGTAGCACCTTCTAAATTGTTTGGATGTGGGTGGAATTACGTACAAAGTGCTTCGTAGCACCTTCTAAATTGTTTGGATGTGCGTGGAATTACGTACAAAGTGCTTCGTAGCACCTTCTAAAGTGTTTGGATGTGCGTGGAATTACGTACAAAGTGCTTCGTAGCACCTTCTTAGTTGTTTGGATGTGGGTGGAATTACGTACAAAGTGCTTCGTAGCACCTTCTAAATTGTTTGGATGTGGGTGGAATTACGTACAAAGTGCTTCGTAGCACCTTCTAAATTGTTTGGATGTGCGTGGAATTACGTACAAAGTGCTTCGTAGCACCTTCTAAATTGTTTGGATGTGGGTGGAATTACGTACAAAGTGCTTCGTAGCACCTTCTTAGTTGTTTGGATGTGGGTGGAATTACGTACAAAGTGCTTCGTAGCACCTTCTTAGTTGTTTGGATGTGGGTGGAATTACGTACAAAGTGCTTCGTAGCACCTTCTAAATTGTTTGGATGTGGGTGGAATTACGTACAAAGTGCTTCGTAGCACCTTCTTAGTTGTTTGGATGTGGGTGGAATTACGTACAAAGTGCTTCGTAGCACCTTCTAAATTGTTTGGATGTGGGTGGAATTACGTACAAAGTGCTTCGTAGCACCTTCTAAATTGTTTGGATGTGGGTGGAATTACGTACAAAGTGCTTCGTAGCACCTTCTAAAGTGTTTGGATGTGGGTGGAATTACGTACAAAGTGCTTCGTAGCACCTTCTAAAGTGTTTGGATGTGCGTGGAATTACGTACAAAGTGCTTCGTAGCACCTTCTTAGTTGTTTGGATGTGGGTGGAATTACGTACAAAGTGCTTCGTAGCACCTTCTAAATTGTTTGGATGTGGGTGGAATTACGTACAAAGTGCTTCGTAGCACCTTCTTAGTTGTTTGGATGTGGGTGGAATTACGTACAAAGTGCTTCGTAGCACCTTCTAAATTGTTTGGATGTGGGTGGAATTACGTACAAAGTGCTTCGTAGCACCTTCTAAATTGTTTGGATGTGCGTGGAATTACGTACAAAGTGCTTCGTAGCACCTTCTAAAGTGTTTGGATGTGCGTGGAATTACGTACAAAGTGCTTCGTAGCACCTTCTTAGTTGTTTGGATGTGGGTGGAATTACGTACAAAGTGCTTCGTAGCACCTTCTAAATTGTTTGGATGTGCGTGGAATTACGTACAAAGTGCTTCGTAGCACCTTCTAAATTGTTTGGATGTGGGTGGAATTACGTACAAAGTGCTTCGTAGCACCTTCTAAATTGTTTGGATGTGGGTGGAATTACGTACAAAGTGCTTCGTAGCACCTTCTAAATTGTTTGGATGTGGGTGGAATTACGTACAAAGTGCTTCGTAGCACCTTCTAAATTGTTTGGATGTGCGTGGAATTACGTACAAAGTGCTTCGTAGCACCTTCTAAATTGTTTGGATGTGGGTGGAATTACGTACAAAGTGCTTCGTAGCACCTTCTAAAGTGTTTGGATGTGGGTGGAATTACGTACAAAGTGCTTCGTAGCACCTTCTAAATTGTTTGGATGTGCGTGGAATTACGTACAAAGTGCTTCGTAGCACCTTCTAAATTGTTTGGATGTGGGTGGAATTACGTACAAAGTGCTTCGTAGCACCTTCTAAAGTGTTTGGATGTGGGTGGAATTACGTACAAAGTGCTTCGTAGCACCTTCTAAAGTGTTTGGATGTGCGTGGAATTACGTACAAAGTGCTTCGTAGCACCTTCTTAGTTGTTTGGATGTGGGTGGAATTACGTACAAAGTGCTTCGTAGCACCTTCTAAAGTGTTTGGATGTGCGTGGAATTACGTACAAAGTGCTTCGTAGCACCTTCTTAGTTGTTTGGATGTGGGTGGAATTACGTACAAAGTGCTTCGTAGCACCTTCTAAAGTGTTTGGATGTGCGTGGAATTACGTACAAAGTGCTTCGTAGCACCTTCTTAGTTGTTTGGATGTGGGTGGAATTACGTACAAAGTGCTTCGTAGCACCTTCTAAAGTGTTTGGATGTGCGTGGAATTACGTACAAAGTGCTTCGTAGCACCTTCTAAATTGTTTGGATGTGGGTGGAATTACGTACAAAGTGCTTCGTAGCACCTTCTTAGTTGTTTGGATGTGGGTGGAATTACGTACAAAGTGCTTCGTAGCACCTTCTAAATTGTTTGGATGTGGGTGGAATTACGTACAAAGTGCTTCGTAGCACCTTCTTAGTTGTTTGGATGTGGGTGGAATTACGTACAAAGTGCTTCGTAGCACCTTCTAAATTGTTTGGATGTGGGTGGAATTACGTACAAAGTGCTTCGTAGCACCTTCTAAATTGTTTGGATGTGGGTGGAATTACGTACAAAGTGCTTCGTAGCACCTTCTAAAGTGTTTGGATGTGCGTGGAATTACGTACAAAGTGCTTCGTAGCACCTTCTTAGTTGTTTGGATGTGGGTGGAATTACGTACAAAGTGCTTCGTAGCACCTTCTAAAGTGTTTGGATGTGCGTGGAATTACGTACAAAGTGCTTCGTAGCACCTTCTTAGTTGTTTGGATGTGGGTGGAATTACGTACAAAGTGCTTCGTAGCACCTTCTAAATTGTTTGGATGTGCGTGGAATTACGTACAAAGTGCTTCGTAGCACCTTCTAAATTGTTTGGATGTGGGTGGAATTACGTACAAAGTGCTTCGTAGCACCTTCTTAGTTGTTTGGATGTGGGTGGAATTACGTACAAAGTGCTTCGTAGCACCTTCTAAGTTGTTTGGATGTGGGTGGAATTACGTACAAAGTGCTTCGTAGCACCTTCTTAGTTGTTTGGATGTGGGTGGAATTACGTACAAAGTGCTTCGTAGCACCTTCTAAATTGTTTGGATGTGGGTGGAATTACGTACAAAGTGCTTCGTAGCACCTTCTAAATTGTTTGGATGTGCGTGGAATTACGTACAAAGTGCTTCGTAGCACCTTCTTAGTTGTTTGGATGTGGGTGGAATTACGTACAAAGTGCTTCGTAGCACCTTCTAAAGTGTTTGGATGTGGGTGGAATTACGTACAAAGTGCTTCGTAGCACCTTCTAAAGTGTTTGGATGTGGGTGGAATTACGTACAAAGTGCTTCGTAGCACCTTCTTAGTTGTTTGGATGTGGGTGGAATTACGTACAAAGTGCTTCGTAGCACCTTCTTAGTTGTTTGGATGTGGGTGGAATTACGTACAAAGTGCTTCGTAGCACCTTCTTAGTTGTTTGGATGTGGGTGGAATTACGTACAAAGTGCTTCGTAGCACCTTCTAAATTGTTTGGATGTGGGTGGAATTACGTACAAAGTGCTTCGTAGCACCTTCTTAGTTGTTTGGATGTGGGTGGAATTACGTACAAAGTGCTTCGTAGCACCTTCTAAATTGTTTGGATGTGGGTGGAATTACGTACAAAGTGCTTCGTAGCACCTTCTTAGTTGTTTGGATGTGGGTGGAATTACGTACAAAGTGCTTCGTAGCACCTTCTTAGTTGTTTGGATGTGGGTGGAATTACGTACAAAGTGCTTCGTAGCACCTTCTAAATTGTTTGGATGTGGGTGGAATTACGTACAAAGTGCTTCGTAGCACCTTCTAAATTGTTTGGATGTGCGTGGAATTACGTACAAAGTGCTTCGTAGCACCTTCTAAATTGTTTGGATGTGGGTGGAATTACGTACAAAGTGCTTCGTAGCACCTTTTAAGTTGTTTGGATGTGGGTGGAATTACGTACAAAGTGCTTCGTAGCACCTTCTAAAGTGTTTGGATGTGGGTGGAATTACGTACAAAGTGCTTCGTAGCACCTTCTAAATTGTTTGGATGTGGGTGGAATTACGTACAAAGTGCTTCGTAGCACCTTCTAAATTGTTTGGATGTGGGTGGAATTACGTACAAAGTGCTTCGTAGCACCTTTTAAGTTGTTTGGATGTGGGTGGAATTACGTACAAAGTGCTTCGTAGCACCTTTTAAGTTGTTTGGATGTGGGTGGAATTACGTACAAAGTGCTACGTAGCACCTTCTAAGTTGTTTGGATGTGGGTGGAATTACGTACAAAGTGCTTCGTAGCACCTTCTTAGTTGTTTGGATGTGGGTGGAATTACGTACAAAGTGCTTCGTAGCACCTTTTAAGTTGTTTGGATGCGGGTGGAATTACATACAAAGTGCTTCGTAGCACCTTCTAAATTGTTTGGATGTGCGTGGAATTACGTACAAAGTGCTTCGTAGCACCTTCTAAGTTGTTTGGATGTGGGTGGAATTACGTACAAAGTGCTTCGTAGCACCTTTTAAGTTGTTTGGATGTGGGTGGAATTACGTACAAAGTGCTTCGTAGCACCTTTTAAGTTGTTTGGATGTGGGTGGAATTACGTACAAAGTGCTTCGTAGCACCTTCTTAGTTGTTTGGATGTGGGTGGAATTACGTACAAAGTGCTTCGTAGCACCTTTTAAGTTGTTTGGATGCGGGTGGAATTACGTACAAAGTGCTTCGTAGCACCTTCTAAATTGTTTGGATGTGGGTGGAATTACGTACAAAGTGCTTCGTAGCACCTTTTAAGTTGTTTGGATGTGGGTGGAATTACGTACAAAGTGCTTCGTAGCACCTTTTAAGTTGTTTGGATGTGGGTGGAATTACGTACAAAGTGCTACGTAGCACCTTCTAAGTTGTTTGGATGTGGGTGGAATTACGTACAAAGTGCTTCGTAGCACCTTCTTAGTTGTTTGGATGTGGGTGGAATTACGTACAAAGTGCTTCGTAGCACCTTTTAAGTTGTTTGGATGCGGGTGGAATTACGTACAAAGTGCTTCGTAGCACCTTTTAAGTTGTTTGGATGCGGGTGGAATTACGTACAAAGTGCTACGTAGCACCTTCTTAGTTGTTTGGATGCGGGTGGAATTACGTACAAAGTGCTACGTAGCACCTTCTTAGTTGTTTGGATGTGGGTGGAATTACGTACAAAGTGCTACGTAGCACCTTCTTAGTTGTTTGGATGTGGGTGGAATTACGTACAAAGTGCTTCGTAGCACCTTTTAAGTTGTTTGGATGCGGGTGGAATTACGTACAAAGTGCTTCGTAGCACCTTCTAAATTGTTTGGATGTGGGTGGAATTACGTACAAAGTGCTTCGTAGCACCTTCTAAATTGTTTGGATGTGGGTGGAATTACGTACAAAGTGCTTCGTAGCACCTTTTAAGTTGTTTGGATGCGGGTGGAATTACGTACAAAGTGCTTCGTAGCACCTTCTAAGTTGTTTGGATGTGGGTGGAATTACGTACAAAGTGCTACGTAGCACCTTCTAAGTTGTTTGGATGTGGGTGGAATTACGTACAAAGTGCTTCGTAGCACCTTCTTAGTTGTTTGGATGTGGGTGGAATTACGTACAAAGTGCTTCGTAGCACCTTTTAAGTTGTTTGGATGCGGGTGGAATTACGTACAAAGTGCTTCGTAGCACCTTCTAAGTTGTTTGGATGTGGGTGGAATTACGTACAAAGTGCTTCGTAGCACCTTCTAAATTGTTTGGATGTGGGTGGAATTACGTACAAAGTGCTTCGTAGCACCTTTTAAGTTGTTTGGATGTGGGTGGAATTACGTACAAAGTGCTTCGTAGCACCTTTTAAGTTGTTTGGATGTGGGTGGAATTACGTACAAAGTGCTTCGTAGCACCTTCTAAATTGTTTGGATGTGGGTGGAATTACGTACAAAGTGCTTCGTAGCACCTTTTAAGTTGTTTGGATGTGGGTGGAATTACGTACAAAGTGCTTCGTAGCACCTTCTTAGTTGTTTGGATGCGGGTGGAATTACGTACAAAGTGCTTCGTAGCACCTTCTAAGTTGTTTGGATGTGGGTGGAATTACGTACAAAGTGCTTCGTAGCACCTTCTTAGTTGTTTGGATGTGGGTGGAATTACGTACAAAGTGCTTCGTAGCACCTTCTAAATTGTTTGGATGTGGGTGGAATTACGTACAAAGTGCTTCGTAGCACCTTCTTAGTTGTTTGGATGCGGGTGGAATTACGTACAAAGTGCTTCGTAGCACCTTCTAAATTGTTTGGATGTGGGTGGAATTACGTACAAAGTGCTACGTAGCACCTTTTAAGTTGTTTGGATGTGGGTGGAATTACGTACAAAGTGCTTCGTAGCACCTTCTTAGTTGTTTGGATGCGGGTGGAATTACGTACAAAGTGCTTCGTAGCACCTTCTAAATTGTTTGGATGTGGGTGGAATTACGTACAAAGTGCTACGTAGCACCTTTTAAGTTGTTTGGATGTGGGTGGAATTACGTACAAAGTGCTTCGTAGCACCTTCTTAGTTGTTTGGATGTGGGTGGAATTACGTACAAAGTGCTTCGTAGCACCTTTTAAGTTGTTTGGATGCGGGTGGAATTACGTACAAAGTGCTACGTAGCACCTTCTTAGTTGTTTGGATGCGGGTGGAATTACGTACAAAGTGCTACGTAGCACCTTCTTAGTTGTTTGGATGTGGGTGGAATTACGTACAAAGTGCTACGTAGCACCTTCTTAGTTGTTTGGATGTGGGTGGAATTACGTACAAAGTGCTTCGTAGCACCTTCTAAATTGTTTGGATGTGGGTGGAATTACGTACAAAGTGCTACGTAGCACCTTTTAAGTTGTTTGGATGTGGGTGGAATTACGTACAAAGTGCTTCGTAGCACCTTCTTAGTTGTTTGGATGTGGGTGGAATTACGTACAAAGTGCTTCGTAGCACCTTTTAAGTTGTTTGGATGCGGGTGGAATTACGTACAAAGTGCTACGTAGCACCTTCTTAGTTGTTTGGATGCGGGTGGAATTACGTACAAAGTGCTACGTAGCACCTTCTTAGTTGTTTGGATGTGGGTGGAATTACGTACAAAGTGCTACGTAGCACCTTCTTAGTTGTTTGGATGTGGGTGGAATTACGTACAAAGTGCTTCGTAGCACCTTCTAAATTGTTTGGATGTGGGTGGAATTACGTACAAAGTGCTTCGTAGCACCTTTTAAGTTGTTTGGATGTGGGTGGAATTACGTACAAAGTGCTTCGTAGCACCTTCTTAGTTGTTTGGATGTGGGTGGAATTACGTACAAAGTGCTTCGTAGCACCTTCTAAATTGTTTGGATGTGGGTGGAATTACGTACAAAGTGCTTCGTAGCACCTTCTTAGTTGTTTGGATGCGGGTGGAATTACGTACAAAGTGCTTCGTAGCACCTTCTAAATTGTTTGGATGTGGGTGGAATTACGTACAAAGTGCTACGTAGCACCTTTTAAGTTGTTTGGATGTGGGTGGAATTACGTACAAAGTGCTTCGTAGCACCTTCTTAGTTGTTTGGATGTGGGTGGAATTACGTACAAAGTGCTTCGTAGCACCTTTTAAGTTGTTTGGATGCGGGTGGAATTACGTACAAAGTGCTACGTAGCACCT
The DNA here is from genome assembly GCF_943734705.1 of Anopheles coustani. Classification (NCBI taxonomy): domain Eukaryota; kingdom Metazoa; phylum Arthropoda; class Insecta; order Diptera; family Culicidae; genus Anopheles; species Anopheles coustani. Next base: position 189,332 of record NW_026525403.1, on the reverse strand, counting down.
TCTTAGTTGTTTGGATGCGGGTGGAATTACGTACAAAGTGCTACGTAGCACCTTCTTAGTTGTTTGGATGTGGGTGGAATTACGTACAAAGTGCTACGTAGCACCTTCTTAGTTGTTTGGATGTGGGTGGAATTACGTACAAAGTGCTTCGTAGCACCTTCTAAATTGTTTGGATGTGGGTGGAATTACGTACAAAGTGCTTCGTAGCACCTTCTAAGTTGTTTGGATGCGGGTGGAATTACGTACAAAGTGCTTCGTAGCACCTTCTAAGTTGTTTGGATGTGGGTGGAATTACGTACAAAGTGCTTCGTAGCACCTTCTTAGTTGTTTGGATGTGGGTGGAATTACGTACAAAGTGCTTCGTAGCACCTTCTAAATTGTTTGGATGTGGGTGGAATTACGTACAAAGTGCTTCGTAGCACCTTCTTAGTTGTTTGGATGCGGGTGGAATTACGTACAAAGTGCTTCGTAGCACCTTCTAAATTGTTTGGATGTGGGTGGAATTACGTACAAAGTGCTACGTAGCACCTTTTAAGTTGTTTGGATGTGGGTGGAATTACGTACAAAGTGCTTCGTAGCACCTTCTTAGTTGTTTGGATGCGGGTGGAATTACGTACAAAGTGCTTCGTAGCACCTTCTAAATTGTTTGGATGTGGGTGGAATTACGTACAAAGTGCTACGTAGCACCTTTTAAGTTGTTTGGATGTGGGTGGAATTACGTACAAAGTGCTTCGTAGCACCTTCTTAGTTGTTTGGATGTGGGTGGAATTACGTACAAAGTGCTTCGTAGCACCTTTTAAGTTGTTTGGATGCGGGTGGAATTACGTACAAAGTGCTACGTAGCACCTTCTTAGTTGTTTGGATGCGGGTGGAATTACGTACAAAGTGCTACGTAGCACCTTCTTAGTTGTTTGGATGTGGGTGGAATTACGTACAAAGTGCTTCGTAGCACCTTCTTAGTTGTTTGGATGCGGGTGGAATTACGTACAAAGTGCTTCGTAGCACCTTCTAAATTGTTTGGATGTGGGTGGAATTACGTACAAAGTGCTACGTAGCACCTTTTAAGTTGTTTGGATGTGGGTGGAATTACGTACAAAGTGCTTCGTAGCACCTTCTTAGTTGTTTGGATGTGGGTGGAATTACGTACAAAGTGCTTCGTAGCACCTTTTAAGTTGTTTGGATGCGGGTGGAATTACGTACAAAGTGCTTCGTAGCACCTTCTTAGTTGTTTGGATGCGGGTGGAATTACGTACAAAGTGCTACGTAGCACCTTCTTAGTTGTTTGGATGTGGGTGGAATTACGTACAAAGTGCTACGTAGCACCTTCTTAGTTGTTTGGATGTGGGTGGAATTACGTACAAAGTGCTTCGTAGCACCTTCTAAATTGTTTGGATGTGGGTGGAATTACGTACAAAGTGCTTCGTAGCACCTTTTAAGTTGTTTGGATGTGGGTGGAATTACGTACAAAGTGCTTCGTAGCACCTTTTAAGTTGTTTGGATGCGGGTGGAATTACGTACAAAGTGCTTCGTAGCACCTTCTAAATTGTTTGGATGTGGGTGGAATTACGTACAAAGTGCTACGTAGCACCTTTTAAGTTGTTTGGATGTGGGTGGAATTACGTACAAAGTGCTTCGTAGCACCTTCTTAGTTGTTTGGATGTGGGTGGAATTACGTACAAAGTGCTTCGTAGCACCTTTTAAGTTGTTTGGATGCGGGTGGAATTACGTACAAAGTGCTTCGTAGCACCTTCTAAGTTGTTTGGATGTGGGTGGAATTACGTACAAAGTGCTTCGTAGCACCTTCTTAGTTGTTTGGATGTGGGTGGAATTACGTACAAAGTGCTTCGTAGCACCTTCTTAGTTGTTTGGATGTGGGTGGAATTACGTACAAAGTGCTACGTAGCACCTTCTTAGTTGTTTGGATGTGGGTGGAATTACGTACAAAGTGCTTCGTAGCACCTTCTAAATTGTTTGGATGTGGGTGGAATTACGTACAAAGTGCTTCGTAGCACCTTTTAAGTTGTTTGGATGTGGGTGGAATTACGTACAAAGTGCTTCGTAGCACCTTCTTAGTTGTTTGGATGCGGGTGGAATTACGTACAAAGTGCTTCGTAGCACCTTCTAAATTGTTTGGATGTGGGTGGAATTACGTACAAAGTGCTACGAAGCACCTTTTAAGTTGTTTGGATGTGGGTGGAATTACGTACAAAGTGCTTCGTAGCACCTTCTTAGTTGTTTGGATGTGGGTGGAATTACGTACAAAGTGCTTCGTAGCACCTTTTAAGTTGTTTGGATGCGGGTGGAATTACGTACAAAGTGCTTCGTAGCACCTTTTAAGTTGTTTGGATGCGGGTGGAATTACGTACAAAGTGCTACGTAGCACCTTCTTAGTTGTTTGGATGCGGGTGGAATTACGTACAAAGTGCTACGTAGCACCTTCTTAGTTGTTTGGATGTGGGTGGAATTACGTACAAAGTGCTACGTAGCACCTTCTTAGTTGTTTGGATGTGGGTGGAATTACGTACAAAGTGCTTCGTAGCACCTTCTAAATTGTTTGGATGTGGGTGGAATTACGTACAAAGTGCTTCGTAGCACCTTTTAAGTTGTTTGGATGTGGGTGGAATTACGTACAAAGTGCTTCGTAGCACCTTTTAAGTTGTTTGGATGCGGGTGGAATTACGTACAAAGTGCTTCGTAGCACCTTCTAAATTGTTTGGATGTGGGTGGAATTACGTACAAAGTGCTACGTAGCACCTTTTAAGTTGTTTGGATGTGGGTGGAATTACGTACAAAGTGCTTCGTAGCACCTTCTTAGTTGTTTGGATGTGGGTGGAATTACGTACAAAGTGCTTCGTAGCACCTTCTAAGTTGTTTGGATGTGGGTGGAATTACGTACAAAGTGCTTCGTAGCACCTTCTAAATTGTTTGGATGTGGGTGGAATTACGTACAAAGTGCTTCGTAGCACCTTCTAAATTGTTTGGATGTGGGTGGAATTACGTACAAAGTGCTACGTAGCACCTTCTTAGTTGTTTGGATGTGGGTGGAATTACGTACAAAGTGCTTCGTAGCACCTTCTAAATTGTTTGGATGTGGGTGGAATTACGTACAAAGTGCTTCGTAGCACCTTTTAAGTTGTTTGGATGTGGGTGGAATTACGTACAAAGTGCTTCGTAGCACCTTCTTAGTTGTTTGGATGCGGGTGGAATTACGTACAAAGTGCTTCGTAGCACCTTCTAAGTTGTTTGGATGTGGGTGGAATTACGTACAAAGTGCTTCGTAGCACCTTCTTAGTTGTTTGGATGTGGGTGGAATTACGTACAAAGTGCTTCGTAGCACCTTCTAAGTTGTTTGGATGTGGGTGGAATTACGTACAAAGTGCTTCGTAGCACCTTCTTAGTTGTTTGGATGTGGGTGGAATTACGTACAAAGTGCTACGTAGCACCTTCTTAGTTGTTTGGATGTGGGTGGAATTACGTACAAAGTGCTTCGTAGCACCTTCTAAATTGTTTGGATGTGGGTGGAATTACGTACAAAGTGCTTCGTAGCACCTTTTAAGTTGTTTGGATGTGGGTGGAATTACGTACAAAGTGCTTCGTAGCACCTTCTTAGTTGTTTGGATGCGGGTGGAATTACGTACAAAGTGCTTCGTAGCACCTTCTAAGTTGTTTGGATGTGGGTGGAATTACGTACAAAGTGCTTCGTAGCACCTTCTTAGTTGTTTGGATGCGGGTGGAATTACGTACAAAGTGCTTCGTAGCACCTTCTAAATTGTTTGGATGTGGGTGGAATTACGTACAAAGTGCTTCGTAGCACCTTCTAAATTGTTTGGATGTGGGTGGAATTACGTACAAAGTGCTTCGTAGCACCTTCTAAATTGTTTGGATGTGGGTGGAATTACGTACAAAGTGCTTCGTAGCACCTTCTAAATTGTTTGGATGTGCGTGGAATTACGTACAAAGTGCTTCGTAGCACCTTTTAAGTTGTTTGGATGCGGGTGGAATTACGTACAAAGTGCTACGTAGCACCTTTTAAGTTGTTTGGATGCGGGTGGAATTACGTACAAAGTGCTTCGTAGCACCTTCTAAGTTGTTTGGATGCGGGTGGAATTACGTACAAAGTGCTTCGTAGCACCTTCTAAATTGTTTGGATGTGGGTGGAATTACGTACAAAGTGCTTCGTAGCACCTTCTAAATTGTTTGGATGTGCGTGGAATTACGTACAAAGTGCTTCGTAGCACCTTCTAAGTTGTTTGGATGTGGGTGGAATTACGTACAAAGTGCTTCGTAGCACCTTCTAAGTTGTTTGGATGTGGGTGGAATTACGTACAAAGTGCTTCGTAGCACCTTCTAAATTGTTTGGATGTGGGTGGAATTACGTACAAAGTGCTTCGTAGCACCTTCTTAGTTGTTTGGATGTGGGTGGAATTACGTACAAAGTGCTTCGTAGCACCTTCTAAATTGTTTGGATGTGGGTGGAATTACGTACAAAGTGCTTCGTAGCACCTTCTTAGTTGTTTGGATGTGGGTGGAATTACGTACAAAGTGCTTCGTAGCACCTTCTAAATTGTTTGGATGTGGGTGGAATTACGTACAAAGTGCTTCGTAGCACCTTCTAAATTGTTTGGATGTGGGTGGAATTACGTACAAAGTGCTTCGTAGCACCTTCTTAGTTGTTTGGATGTGGGTGGAATTACGTACAAAGTGCTTCGTAGCACCTTCTAAATTGTTTGGATGTGGGTGGAATTACGTACAAAGTGCTTCGTAGCACCTTCTTAGTTGTTTGGATGTGGGTGGAATTACGTACAAAGTGCTTCGTAGCACCTTCTAAATTGTTTGGATGTGGGTGGAATTACGTACAAAGTGCTTCGTAGCACCTTCTTAGTTGTTTGGATGTGGGTGGAATTACGTACAAAGTGCTTCGTAGCACCTTCTAAATTGTTTGGATGTGGGTGGAATTACGTACAAAGTGCTTCGTAGCACCTTCTTAGTTGTTTGGATGTGGGTGGAATTACGTACAAAGTGCTTCGTAGCACCTTCTAAATTGTTTGGATGTGGGTGGAATTACGTACAAAGTGCTTCGTAGCACCTTCTAAATTGTTTGGATGTGGGTGGAATTACGTACAAAGTGCTTCGTAGCACCTTCTTAGTTGTTTGGATGTGGGTGGAATTACGTACAAAGTGCTTCGTAGCACCTTCTAAATTGTTTGGATGTGGGTGGAATTACGTACAAAGTGCTTCGTAGCACCTTCTTAGTTGTTTGGATGTGGGTGGAATTACGTACAAAGTGCTTCGTAGCACCTTCTAAATTGTTTGGATGTGGGTGGAATTACGTACAAAGTGCTTCGTAGCACCTTCTTAGTTGTTTGGATGTGGGTGGAATTACGTACAAAGTGCTTCGTAGCACCTTCTAAATTGTTTGGATGTGCGTGGAATTACGTACAAAGTGCTTCGTAGCACCTTCTAAAGTGTTTGGATGTGGGTGGAATTACGTACAAAGTGCTTCGTAGCACCTTCTAAAGTGTTTGGATGTGCGTGGAATTACGTACAAAGTGCTTCGTAGCACCTTCTTAGTTGTTTGGATGTGGGTGGAATTACGTACAAAGTGCTTCGTAGCACCTTCTTAGTTGTTTGGATGTGGGTGGAATTACGTACAAAGTGCTTCGTAGCACCTTCTAAATTGTTTGGATGTGGGTGGAATTACGTACAAAGTGCTTCGTAGCACCTTCTTAGTAGTTTGGATGTGGGTGGAATTACGTACAAAGTGCTTCGTAGCACCTTCTAAATTGTTTGGATGTGGGTGGAATTACGTACAAAGTGCTTCGTAGCACCTTCTAAATTGTTTGGATGTGCGTGGAATTACGTACAAAGTGCTTCGTAGCACCTTCTAAAGTGTTTGGATGTGGGTGGAATTACGTACAAAGTGCTTCGTAGCACCTTCTAAAGTGTTTGGATGTGCGTGGAATTACGTACAAAGTGCTTCGTAGCACCTTCTTAGTTGTTTGGATGTGGGTGGAATTACGTACAAAGTGCTTCGTAGCACCTTCTAAATTGTTTGGATGTGGGTGGAATTACGTACAAAGTGCTTCGTAGCACCTTCTAAATTGTTTGGATGTGCGTGGAATTACGTACAAAGTGCTTCGTAGCACCTTCTAAAGTGTTTGGATGTGCGTGGAATTACGTACAAAGTGCTACGTAGCACCTTTTAAGTTGTTTGGATGCGGGTGGAATTACGTACAAAGTGCTTCGTAGCACCTTCTTAGTTGTTTGGATGCGGGTGGAATTACGTACAAAGTGCTTCGTAGCACCTTCTAAATTGTTTGGATGTGGGTGGAATTACGTACAAAGTGCTTCGTAGCACCTTCTAAATTGTTTGGATGTGCGTGGAATTACGTACAAAGTGCTTCGTAGCACCTTCTTAGTTGTTTGGATGTGGGTGGAATTACGTACAAAGTGCTTCGTAGCACCTTCTAAGTTGTTTGGATGTGGGTGGAATTACGTACAAAGTGCTTCGTAGCACCTTCTAAATTGTTTGGATGTGCGTGGAATTACGTACAAAGTGCTTCGTAGCACCTTTTAAGTTGTTTGGATGCGGGTGGAATTACGTACAAAGTGCTTCGTAGCACCTTTTAAGTTGTTTGGATGCGGGTGGAATTACGTACAAAGTGCTTCGTAGCACCTTCTAAGTTGTTTGGATGCGGGTGGAATTACGTACAAAGTGCTTCGTAGCACCTTCTAAATTGTTTGGATGTGGGTGGAATTACGTACAAAGTGCTTCGTAGCACCTTCTAAATTGTTTGGATGTGCGTGGAATTACGTACAAAGTGCTTCGTAGCACCTTCTAAGTTGTTTGGATGTGGGTGGAATTACGTACAAAGTGCTTCGTAGCACCTTCTTAGTTGTTTGGATGTGGGTGGAATTACGTACAAAGTGCTTCGTAGCACCTTCTAAATTGTTTGGATGTGGGTGGAATTACGTACAAAGTGCTTCGTAGCACCTTCTTAGTTGTTTGGATGTGGGTGGAATTACGTACAAAGTGCTTCGTAGCACCTTCTAAATTGTTTGGATGTGGGTGGAATTACGTACAAAGTGCTTCGTAGCACCTTCTTAGTAGTTTGGATGTGGGTGGAATTACGTACAAAGTGCTTCGTAGCACCTTCTAAATTGTTTGGATGTGGGTGGAATTACGTACAAAGTGCTTCGTAGCACCTTCTAAATTGTTTGGATGTGGGTGGAATTACGTACAAAGTGCTTCGTAGCACCTTCTAAAGTGTTTGGATGTGGGTGGAATTACGTACAAAGTGCTTCGTAGCACCTTCTAAATTGTTTGGATGTGGGTGGAATTACGTACAAAGTGCTTCGTAGCACCTTCTTAGTTGTTTGGATGTGGGTGGAATTACGTACAAAGTGCTTCGTAGCACCTTCTAAATTGTTTGGATGTGGGTGGAATTACGTACAAAGTGCTTCGTAGCACCTTCTTAGTTGTTTGGATGTGGGTGGAATTACGTACAAAGTGCTTCGTAGCACCTTCTAAATTGTTTGGATGTGGGTGGAATTACGTACAAAGTGCTTCGTAGCACCTTCTAAATTGTTTGGATGTGCGTGGAATTACGTACAAAGTGCTTCGTAGCACCTTTTAAGTTGTTTGGATGCGGGTGGAATTACGTACAAAGTGCTACGTAGCACCTTTTAAGTTGTTTGGATGCGGGTGGAATTACGTACAAAGTGCTTCGTAGCACCTTCTAAGTTGTTTGGATGCGGGTGGAATTACGTACAAAGTGCTTCGTAGCACCTTCTAAATTGTTTGGATGTGGGTGGAATTACGTACAAAGTGCTTCGTAGCACCTTCTAAATTGTTTGGATGTGCGTGGAATTACGTACAAAGTGCTTCGTAGCACCTTCTAAGTTGTTTGGATGTGGGTGGAATTACGTACAAAGTGCTTCGTAGCACCTTCTAAATTGTTTGGATGTGGGTGGAATTACGTACAAAGTGCTTCGTAGCACCTTCTTAGTAGTTTGGATGTGGGTGGAATTACGTACAAAGTGCTTCGTAGCACCTTCTTAGTTGTTTGGATGAGGGTGGAATTACGTACAAAGTGCTTCGTAGCACCTTCTAAATTGTTTGGATGTGGGTGGAATTACGTACAAAGTGCTTCGTAGCACCTTCTAAATTGTTTGGATGTGCGTGGAATTACGTACAAAGTGCTTCGTAGCACCTTCTTAGTTGTTTGGATGTGGGTGGAATTACGTACAAAGTGCTTCGTAGCACCTTCTAAATTGTTTGGATGTGGGTGGAATTACGTACAAAGTGCTTCGTAGCACCTTCTAAATTGTTTGGATGTGCGTGGAATTACGTACAAAGTGCTTCGTAGCACCTTCTAAGTTGTTTGGATGTGGGTGGAATTACGTACAAAGTGCTTCGTAGCACCTTCTAAATTGTTTGGATGTGGGTGGAATTACGTACAAAGTGCTTCGTAGCACCTTCTAAATTGTTTGGATGTGCGTGGAATTACGTACAAAGTGCTTCGTAGCACCTTCTAAGTTGTTTGGATGTGGGTGGAATTACGTACAAAGTGCTTCGTAGCACCTTCTTAGTTGTTTGGATGTGGGTGGAATTACGTACAAAGTGCTTCGTAGCACCTTCTTAGTAGTTTGGATGTGGGTGGAATTACGTACAAAGTGCTTCGTAGCACCTTCTAAATTGTTTGGATGTGGGTGGAATTACGTACAAAGTGCTTCGTAGCACCTTCTAAATTGTTTGGATGTGGGTGGAATTACGTACAAAGTGCTTCGTAGCACCTTCTAAATTGTTTGGATGTGGGTGGAATTACGTACAAAGTGCTTCGTAGCACCTTCTAAAGTGTTTGGATGTGGGTGGAATTACGTACAAAGTGCTTCGTAGCACCTTCTAAAGTGTTTGGATGTGCGTGGAATTACGTACAAAGTGCTTCGTAGCACCTTCTTAGTTGTTTGGATGTGGGTGGAATTACGTACAAAGTGCTTCGTAGCACCTTCTTAGTTGTTTGGATGTGGGTGGAATTACGTACAAAGTGCTTCGTAGCACCTTCTTAGTTGTTTGGATGTGCGTGGAATTACGTATAAAGTGCTTCGTAGCACCTTCTTAGTTGTTTGGATGTGGGTGGAATTACGTACAAAGTGCTTCGTAGCACCTTCTAAATTGTTTGGATGTGCGTGGAATTACGTACAAAGTGCTTCGTAGCACCTTCTTAGTTGTTTGGATGTGGGTGGAATTACGTACAAAGTGCTTCGTAGCACCTTCTAAATTGTTTGGATGTGGGTGGAATTACGTACAAAGTGCTTCGTAGCACCTTCTAAATTGTTTGGATGTGCGTGGAATTACGTACAAAGTGCTTCGTAGCACCTTCTTAGTTGTTTGGATGAGGGTGGAATTACGTACAAAGTGCTTCGTAGCACCTTCTAAATTGTTTGGATGTGGGTGGAATTACGTACAAAGTGCTTCGTAGCACCTTCTTAGTTGTTTGGATGAGGGTGGAATTACGTACAAAGTGCTTCGTAGCACCTTCTAAATTGTTTGGATGTGGGTGGAATTACGTACAAAGTGCTTCGTAGCACCTTCTTAGTTGTTTGGATGAGGGTGGAATTACGTACAAAGTGCTTCGTAGCACCTTCTAAATTGTTTGGATGTGGGTGGAATTACGTACAAAGTGCTTCGTAGCACCTTCTAAATTGTTTGGATGTGCGTGGAATTACGTACAAAGTGCTTCGTAGCACCTTCTTAGTTGTTTGGATGTGGGTGGAATTACGTACAAAGTGCTTCGTAGCACCTTCTAAATTGTTTGGATGTGGGTGGAATTACGTACAAAGTGCTTCGTAGCACCTTCTAAATTGTTTGGATGTGCGTGGAATTACGTACAAAGTGCTTCGTAGCACCTTCTAAGTTGTTTGGATGTGGGTGGAATTACGTACAAAGTGCTTCGTAGCACCTTCTTAGTTGTTTGGATGTGGGTGGAATTACGTACAAAGTGCTTCGTAGCACCTTCTAAATTGTTTGGATGTGGGTGGAATTACGTACAAAGTGCTTCGTAGCACCTTCTTAGTTGTTTGGATGTGGGTGGAATTACGTACAAAGTGCTTCGTAGCACCTTCTAAATTGTTTGGATGTGGGTGGAATTACGTACAAAGTGCTTCGTAGCACCTTCTTAGTTGTTTGGATGTGGGTGGAATTACGTACAAAGTGCTTCGTAGCACCTTCTAAATTGTTTGGATGTGGGTGGAATTACGTACAAAGTGCTTCGTAGCACCTTCTAAATTGTTTGGATGTGCGTGGAATTACGTACAAAGTGCTTCGTAGCACCTTCTTAGTTGTTTGGATGAGGGTGGAATTACGTACAAAGTGCTTCGTAGCACCTTCTAAATTGTTTGGATGTGGGTGGAATTACGTACAAAGTGCTTCGTAGCACCTTCTTAGTTGTTTGGATGTGGGTGGAATTACGTACAAAGTGCTTCGTAGCACCTTCTTAGTTGTTTGGATGTGGGTGGAATTACGTACAAAGTGCTTCGTAGCACCTTCTAAATTGTTTGGATGTGCGTGGAATTACGTACAAAGTGCTTCGTAGCACCTTCTAAGTTGTTTGGATGTGGGTGGAATTACGTACAAAGTGCTTCGTAGCACCTTCTAAATTGTTTGGATGTGGGTGGAATTACGTACAAAGTGCTTCGTAGCACCTTCTTAGTTGTTTGGATGTGGGTGGAATTACGTACAAAGTGCTTCGTAGCACCTTCTTAGTAGTTTGGATGTGGGTGGAATTACGTACAAAGTGCTTCGTAGCACCTTCTAAATTGTTTGGATGTGGGTGGAATTACGTACAAAGTGCTTCGTAGCACCTTCTAAGTTGTTTGGATGTGGGTGGAATTACGTACAAAGTGCTTCGTAGCACCTTCTTAGTAGTTTGGATGTGCGTGGAATTACGTACAAAGTGCTTCGTAGCACCTTCTTAGTTGTTTGGATGTGCGTGGAATTACGTACAAAGTGCTTCGTAGCACCTTCTAAGTTGTTTGGATGTGGGTGGAATTACGTACAAAGTGCTTCGTAGCACCTTCTTAGTTGTTTGGATGTGGGTGGAATTACGTACAAAGTGCTTCGTAGCACCTTCTAAATTGTTTGGATGTGGGTGGAATTACGTACAAAGTGCTTCGTAGCACCTTCTTAGTTGTTTGGATGTGGGTGGAATTACGTACAAAGTGCTTCGTAGCACCTTCTAAATTGTTTGGATGTGGGTGGAATTACGTACAAAGTGCTTCGTAGCACCTTCTTAGTTGTTTGGATGTGGGTGGAATTACGTACAAAGTGCTTCGTAGCACCTTCTAAATTGTTTGGATGTGGGTGGAATTACGTACAAAGTGCTTCGTAGCACCTTCTAAATTGTTTGGATGTGCGTGGAATTACGTACAAAGTGCTTCGTAGCACCTTCTTAGTTGTTTGGATGAGGGTGGAATTACGTACAAAGTGCTTCGTAGCACCTTCTAAGTTGTTTGGATGTGGGTGGAATTACGTACAAAGTGCTTCGTAGCACCTTCTTAGTTGTTTGGATGTGGGTGGAATTACGTACAAAGTGCTTCGTAGCACCTTCTTAGTTGTTTGGATGTGGGTGGAATTACGTACAAAGTGCTTCGTAGCACCTTCTAAATTGTTTGGATGTGCGTGGAATTACGTACAAAGTGCTTCGTAGCACCTTCTAAGTTGTTTGGATGTGGGTGGAATTACGTACAAAGTGCTTCGTAGCACCTTCTAAATTGTTTGGATGTGGGTGGAATTACGTACAAAGTGCTTCGTAGCACCTTCTTAGTAGTTTGGATGTGGGTGGAATTACGTACAAAGTGCTTCGTAGCACCTTCTAAATTGTTTGGATGTGGGTGGAATTACGTACAAAGTGCTTCGTAGCACCTTCTAAATTGTTTGGATGTGGGTGGAATTACGTACAAAGTGCTTCGTAGCACCTTCTAAAGTGTTTGGATGTGGGTGGAATTACGTACAAAGTGCTTCGTAGCACCTTCTAAAGTGTTTGGATGTGCGTGGAATTACGTACAAAGTGCTTCGTAGCACCTTCTTAGTTGTTTGGATGTGGGTGGAATTACGTACAAAGTGCTTCGTAGCACCTTCTAAATTGTTTGGATGTGGGTGGAATTACGTACAAAGTGCTTCGTAGCACCTTCTAAATTGTTTGGATGTGCGTGGAATTACGTACAAAGTGCTTCGTAGCACCTTCTAAGTTGTTTGGATGTGGGTGGAATTACGTACAAAGTGCTTCGTAGCACCTTCTAAATTGTTTGGATGTGGGTGGAATTACGTACAAAGTGCTTCGTAGCACCTTCTTAGTTGTTTGGATGTGGGTGGAATTACGTACAAAGTGCTTCGTAGCACCTTCTTAGTAGTTTGGATGTGGGTGGAATTACGTACAAAGTGCTTCGTAGCACCTTCTAAAGTGTTTGGATGTGGGTGGAATTACGTACAAAGTGCTTCGTAGCACCTTCTTAGTTGTTTGGATGTGGGTGGAATTACGTACAAAGTGCTTCGTAGCACCTTCTTAGTAGTTTGGATGTGGGTGGAATTACGTACAAAGTGCTTCGTAGCACCTTCTAAATTGTTTGGATGTGGGTGGAATTACGTACAAAGTGCTTCGTAGCACCTTCTAAATTGTTTGGATGTGGGTGGAATTACGTACAAAGTGCTTCGTAGCACCTTCTAAAGTGTTTGGATGTGGGTGGAATTACGTACAAAGTGCTTCGTAGCACCTTCTAAAGTGTTTGGATGTGCGTGGAATTACGTACAAAGTGCTTCGTAGCACCTTCTTAGTTGTTTGGATGTGGGTGGAATTACGTACAAAGTGCTTCGTAGCACCTTCTTCGTTGTTTGGATGTGGGTGGAATTACGTACAAAGTGCTTCGTAGCACCTTCTTAGTTGTTTGGATGTGGGTGGAATTACGTACAAAGTGCTTCGTAGCACCTTCTAAGTTGTTTGGATGTGGGTGGAATTACGTACAAAGTGCTTCGTAGCACCTTCTAAATTGTTTGGATGTGGGTGGAATTACGTACAAAGTGCTTCGTAGCACCTTCTTAGTTGTTTGGATGTGGGTGGAATTACGTACAAAGTGCTTCGTAGCACCTTCTTAGTAGTTTGGATGTGGGTGGAATTACGTACAAAGTGCTTCGTAGCACCTTCTAAATTGTTTGGATGTGGGTGGAATTACGTACAAAGTGCTTCGTAGCACCTTCTAAATTGTTTGGATGTGGGTGGAATTACGTACAAAGTGCTTCGTAGCACCTTCTAAAGTGTTTGGATGTGGGTGGAATTACGTACAAAGTGCTTCGTAGCACCTTCTAAAGTGTTTGGATGTGCGTGGAATTACGTACAAAGTGCTTCGTAGCACCTTCTTAGTTGTTTGGATGTGGGTGGAATTACGTACAAAGTGCTTCGTAGCACCTTCTAAATTGTTTGGATGTGGGTGGAATTACGTACAAAGTGCTTCGTAGCACCTTCTAAATTGTTTGGATGTGGGTGGAATTACGTACAAAGTGCTTCGTAGCACCTTCTTAGTTGTTTGGATGAGGGTGGAATTACGTACAAAGTGCTTCGTAGCACCTTCTAAATTGTTTGGATGTGGGTGGAATTACGTACAAAGTGCTTCGTAGCACCTTCTTAGTTGTTTGGATGTGGGTGGAATTACGTACAAAGTGCTTCGTAGCACCTTCTTAGTTGTTTGGATGTGGGTGGAATTACGTACAAAGTGCTTCGTAGCACCTTCTTAGTTGTTTGGATGTGCGTGGAATTACGTACAAAGTGCTTCGTAGCACCTTCTAAGTTGTTTGGATGTGGGTGGAATTACGTACAAAGTGCTTCGTAGCACCTTCTTAGTTGTTTGGATGTGGGTGGAATTACGTACAAAGTGCTTCGTAGCACCTTCTAAATTGTTTGGATGTGCGTGGAATTACGTACAAAGTGCTTCGTAGCACCTTCTTAGTTGTTTGGATGTGGGTGGAATTACGTACAAAGTGCTTCGTAGCACCTTCTAAATTGTTTGGATGTGGGTGGAATTACGCACAAAGTGCTTCGTAGCACCTTCTAAATTGTTTGGATGTGCGTGGAATTACGTACAAAGTGCTTCGTAGCACCTTCTTAGTTGTTTGGATGAGGGTGGAATTACGTACAAAGTGCTTCGTAGCACCTTCTAAATTGTTTGGATGTGGGTGGAATTACGTACAAAGTGCTTCGTAGCACCTTCTTAGTTGTTTGGATGTGGGTGGAATTACGTACAAAGTGCTTCGTAGCACCTTCTTAGTTGTTTGGATGTGGGTGGAATTACGTACAAAGTGCTTCGTAGCACCTTCTAAATTGTTTGGATGTGGGTGGAATTACGTACAAAGTGCTTCGTAGCACCTTCTAAATTGTTTGGATGTGCGTGGAATTACGTACAAAGTGCTTCGTAGCACCTTCTAAAGTGTTTGGATGTGGGTGGAATTACGTACAAAGTGCTTCGTAGCACCTTCTAAAGTGTTTGGATGTGCGTGGAATTACTTACAAAGTGCTTCGTAGCACCTTCTTAGTTGTTTGGATGTGGGTGGAATTACGTACAAAGTGCTTCGTAGCACCTTCTAAATTGTTTGGATGTGGGTGGAATTACGTACAAAGTGCTTCGTAGCACCTTCTAAATTGTTTGGATGTGCGTGGAATTACGTACAAAGTGCTTCGTAGCACCTTCTTAGTTGTTTGGATGAGGGTGGAATTACGTACAAAGTGCTTCGTAGCACCTTCTAAATTGTTTGGATGTGGGTGGAATTACGTACAAAGTGCTTCGTAGCACCTTCTTAGTTGTTTGGATGTGGGTGGAATTACGTACAAAGTGCTTCGTAGCACCTTCTAAATTGTTTGGATGTGGGTGGAATTACGTACAAAGTGCTTCGTAGCACCTTCTAAATTGTTTGGATGTGCGTGGAATTACGTACAAAGTGCTTCGTAGCACCTTCTAAATTGTTTGGATGTGGGTGGAATTACGTACAAAGTGCTTCGTAGCACCTTCTAAATTGTTTGGATGTGGGTGGAATTACGTACAAAGTGCTTCGTAGCACCTTCTAAAGTGTTTGGATGTGCGTGGAATTACGTACAAAGTGCTTCGTAGCACCTTCTTAGTTGTTTGGATGTGGGTGGAATTACGTACAAAGTGCTTCGTAGCACCTTCTAAATTGTTTGGATGTGGGTGGAATTACGTACAAAGTGCTTCGTAGCACCTTCTAAATTGTTTGGATGTGCGTGGAATTACGTACAAAGTGCTTCGTAGCACCTTCTTAGTTGTTTGGATGAGGGTGGAATTACGTACAAAGTGCTTCGTAGCACCTTCTAAATTGTTTGGATGTGGGTGGAATTACGTACAAAGTGCTTCGTAGCACCTTCTAAATTGTTTGGATGTGCGTGGAATTACGTACAAAGTGCTTCGTAGCACCTTCTAAATTGTTTGGATGTGGGTGGAATTACGTACAAAGTGCTTCGTAGCACCTTCTTAGTTGTTTGGATGTGGGTGGAATTACGTACAAAGTGCTTCGTAGCACCTTCTTAGTTGTTTGGATGTGGGTGGAATTACGTACAAAGTGCTTCGTAGCACCTTCTAAATTGTTTGGATGTGCGTGGAATTACGTACAAAGTGCTTCGTAGCACCTTCTTAGTTGTTTGGATGTGGGTGGAATTACGTACAAAGTGCTTCGTAGCACCTTCTAAATTGTTTGGATGTGGGTGGAATTACGTACAAAGTGCTTCGTAGCACCTTCTAAATTGTTTGGATGTGCGTGGAATTACGTACAAAGTGCTTCGTAGCACCTTCTAAATTGTTTGGATGTGGGTGGAATTACGTACAAAGTGCTTCGTAGCACCTTCTAAGTTGTTTGGATGTGGGTGGAATTACGTACAAAGTGCTTCGTAGCACCTTCTAAATTGTTTGGATGTGCGTGGAATTACGTACAAAGTGCTTCGTAGCACCTTCTTAGTTGTTTGGATGCGGGTGGAATTACGTACAAAGTGCTTCGTAGCACCTTCTAAATTGTTTGGATGTGCGTGGAATTACGTACAAAGTGCTTCGTAGCACCTTCTAAAGTGTTTGGATGTGGGTGGAATTACGTACAAAGTGCTTCGTAGCACCTTCTAAAGTGTTTGGATGTGGGTGGAATTACGTACAAAGTGCTTCGTAGCACCTTCTAAAGTGTTTGGATGTGGGTGGAATTACGTACAAAGTGCTTCGTAGCACCTTCTTAGTTGTTTGGATGTGGGTGGAATTACGTACAAAGTGCTTCGTAGCACCTTCTAAATTGTTTGGATGTGGGTGGAATTACGTACAAAGTGCTTCGTAGCACCTTCTAAATTGTTTGGATGTGCGTGGAATTACGTACAAAGTGCTTCGTAGCACCTTCTTAGTTGTTTGGATGCGGGTGGAATTACGTACAAAGTGCTTCGTAGCACCTTCTAAATTGTTTGGATGTGCGTGGAATTACGTACAAAGTGCTTCGTAGCACCTTCTAAAGTGTTTGGATGTGGGTGGAATTACGTACAAAGTGCTTCGTAGCACCTTCTAAAGTGTTTGGATGTGGGTGGAATTACGTACAAAGTGCTTCGTAGCACCTTCTAAATTGTTTGGATGTGCGTGGAATTACGTACAAAGTGCTTCGTAGCACCTTCTTAGTAGTTTGGATGTGGGTGGAATTACGTACAAAGTGCTTCGTAGCACCTTCTAAATTGTTTGGATGTGGGTGGAATTACGTACAAAGTGCTTCGTAGCACCTTCTAAATTGTTTGGATGTGGGTGGAATTACGTACAAAGTGCTTCGTAGCACCTTCTAAAGTGTTTGGATGTGGGTGGAATTACGTACAAAGTGCTTCGTAGCACCTTCTAAAGTGTTTGGATGTGGGTGGAATTACGTACAAAGTGCTTCGTAGCACCTTCTTAGTTGTTTGGATGTGGGTGGAATTACGTACAAAGTGCTTCGTAGCACCTTCTAAATTGTTTGGATGTGGGTGGAATTACGTACAAAGTGCTTCGTAGCACCTTCTAAATTGTTTGGATGTGCGTGGAATTACGTACAAAGTGCTTCGTAGCACCTTCTAAATTGTTTGGATGTGCGTGGAATTACGTACAAAGTGCTTCGTAGCACCTTCTAAATTGTTTGGATGTGGGTGGAATTACGTACAAAGTGCTTCGTAGCACCTTCTAAATTGTTTGGATGTGCGTGGAATTACGTACAAAGTGCTTCGTAGCACCTTCTTAGTTGTTTGGATGCGGGTGGAATTACGTACAAAGTGCTTCGTAGCACCTTCTAAATTGTTTTAATGTGCGTGGAATTACGTACAAAGTGCTTCGTAGCACCTTCTTAGTTGTTTGGATGTGGGTGGAATTACGTACAAAGTGCTTCGTAGCACCTTCTAAGTTGTTTGGATGTGGGTGGAATTACGTACAAAGTGCTTCGTAGCACCTTCTTAGTTGTTTGGATGTGGGTGGAATTACGTACAAAGTGCTTCGTAGCACCTTCTAAATTGTTTGGATGTGGGTGGAATTACGTACAAAGTGCTTCGTAGCACCTTCTTAGTTGTTTGGATGTGGGTGGAATTACGTACAAAGTGCTTCGTAGCACCTTCTAAATTGTTTGGATGTGGGTGGAATTACGTACAAAGTGCTTCGTAGCACCTTCTTAGTTGTTTGGATGTGGGTGGAATTACGTACAAAGTGCTTCGTAGCACCTTCTAAATTGTTTGGATGTGGGTGGAATTACGTACAAAGTGCTTCGTAGCACCTTCTAAATTGTTTGGATGTGCGTGGAATTACGTACAAAGTGCTTCGTAGCACCTTCTAAAGTGTTTGGATGTGGGTGGAATTACGTACAAAGTGCTTCGTAGCACCTTCTAAAGTGTTTGGATGTGCGTGGAATTACGTACAAAGTGCTTCGTAGCACCTTCTTAGTTGTTTGGATGTGGGTGGAATTACGTACAAAGTGCTTCGTAGCACCTTCTAAATTGTTTGGATGTGGGTGGAATTACGTACAAAGTGCTTCGTAGCACCTTCTTAGTTGTTTGGATGTGGGTGGAATTACGTACAAAGTGCTTCGTAGCACCTTCTTAGTTGTTTGGATGTGGGTGGAATTACGTACAAAGTGCTTCGTAGCACCTTCTAAATTGTTTGGATGTGGGTGGAATTACGTACAAAGTGCTTCGTAGCACCTTCTAAATTGTTTGGATGTGCGTGGAATTACGTACAAAGTGCTTCGTAGCACCTTCTAAATTGTTTGGATGTGCGTGGAATTACGTACAAAGTGCTTCGTAGCACCTTCTAAAGTGTTTGGATGTGGGTGGAATTACGTACAAAGTGCTTCGTAGCACCTTCTAAAGTGTTTGGATGTGCGTGGAATTACGTACAAAGTGCTTCGTAGCACCTTTAAAGATGTTTGGATGTGCGTGGAATTACGTAGAAAGTGTTTCGTAGCACCTTTAAAGATGTTTGGATGTGGGTGGAATTACGTAGAAAGTGTTTCGTAGCACCTTATAAGATGTTTGGATGTGGGTGGAATTACGTAGAAAGTGTTTCGTAGCACCTTTAAAGATGTTTGGATGTGGGTGGATCTACGTAGAAAGTGTTTCGTAGCACCTTATAAGATGTTTGGATGTGGGTGGAATTACGTAGAAAGTGTTTCGTAGCACCTTATAAGATGTTTGGATGTGGGTGGAATTACGTAGAAAGTGTTTCGTAGCACCTTTAAAGATGTTTGGATGTGGGTGGAATTACGTAGAAAGTGTTTCGTAGCACCTTTAAAGATGTTTGGATGTGCGTGGAATTACGTAGAAAGTGTTTCGTAGCACCTTTAAAGATGTTTGGATGTGCGTGGAATTACGTAGAAAGTGTTTCGTAGCACCTTATAAGATGTTTGGATGTGCGTGGAATTACGTAGAAAGTGTTTCGTAGCACCTTATAAGATGTTTGGATGTGGGTGGAATTACGTAGAAAGTGTTTCGTAGCACCTTATAAGTTGTTTGGATGTGGGTGGAATTACGTACAAAGTGCTTCGTAGCACCTTCTAAATTGTTTGGATGTGGGTGGAATTACGTACAAAGTGCTTCGTAGCACCTTCTTAGTTGTTTGGATGTGGGTGGAATTACGTACAAAGTGCTTCGTAGCACCTTCTTAGTTGTTTGGATGTGGGTGGAATTACGTACAAAGTGCTTCGTAGCACCTTCTAAATTGTTTGGATGTGGGTGGAATTACGTACAAAGTGCTTCGTAGCACCTTCTTAGTTGTTTGGATGTGGGTGGAATTACGTACAAAGTGCTTCGTAGCACCTTCTTAGTTGTTTGGATGTGGGTGGAATTACGTACAAAGTGCTTCGTAGCACCTTCTAAATTGTTTGGATGTGGGTGGAATTACGTACAAAGTGCTTCGTAGCACCTTCTTAGTTGTTTGGATGTGGGTGGAATTACGTACAAAGTGCTTCGTAGCACCTTCTAAATTGTTTGGATGTGGGTGGAATTACGTACAAAGTGCTTCGTAGCACCTTCTTAGTTGTTTGGATGTGGGTGGAATTACGTACAAAGTGCTTCGTAGCACCTTCTAAATTGTTTGGATGTGGGTGGAATTACGTACAAAGTGCTTCGTAGCACCTTCTAAATTGTTTGGATGTGGGTGGAATTACGTACAAAGTGCTTCGTAGCACCTTCTAAGTTGTTTGGATGTGGGTGGAATTACGTACAAAGTGCTTCGTAGCACCTTCTAAGTTGTTTGGATGTGGGTGGAATTACGTACAAAGTGCTACGTAGCACCTTCTAAATTGTTTGGATGTGGGTGGAATTACGTACAAAGTGCTACGTAGCACCTTCTTAGTTGTTTGGATGTGGGTGGAATTACGTACAAAGTGCTTCGTAGCACCTTCTAAGTTGTTTGGATGCGGGTGGAATTACGTACAAAGTGCTTCGTAGCACCTTCTTAGTTGTTTGGATGCGGGTGGAATTACGTACAAAGTGCTTCGTAGCACCTTCTAAGTTGTTTGGATGTGGGTGGAATTACGTACAAAGTGCTTCGTAGCACCTTCTAAGTTGTTTGGATGCGGGTGGAATTACGTACAAAGTGCTTCGTAGCACCTTCTAAGTTGTTTGGATGCGGGTGGAATTACGTACAAAGTGCTTCGTAGCACCTTCTTAGTTGTTTGGATGTGGGTGGAATTACGTACAAAGTGCTACGTAGCACCTTCTAAATTGTTTGGATGTGGGTGGAATTACGTACAAAGTGCTACGTAGCACCTTCTAAGTTGTTTGGATGTGGGTGGAATTACGTACAAAGTGCTTCGTAGCACCTTCTTAGTTGTTTGGATGTGGGTGGAATTACGTACAAAGTGCTACGTAGCACCTTCTAAATTGTTTGGATGTGGGTGGAATTACGTACAAAGTGCTACGTAGCACCTTCTTAGTTGTTTGGATGTGGGTGGAATTACGTACAAAGTGCTACGTAGCACCTTCTTAGTTGTTTGGATGTGGGTGGAATTACGTACAAAGTGCTTCGTAGCACCTTCTTAGTTGTTTGGATGCGGGTGGAATTACGTACAAAGTGCTTCGTAGCACCTTCTAAGTTGTTTGGATGTGGGTGGAATTACGTACAAAGTGCTTCGTAGCACCTTCTAAGTTGTTTGGATGCGGGTGGAATTACGTACAAAGTGCTTCGTAGCACCTTCTAAGTTGTTTGGATGCGGGTGGAATTACGTACAAAGTGCTTCGTAGCACCTTCTTAGTTGTTTGGATGCGGGTGGAATTACGTACAAAGTGCTTCGTAGCACCTTCTAAGTTGTTTGGATGTGGGTGGAATTACGTACAAAGTGCTTCGTAGCACCTTCTAAGTTGTTTGGATGCGGGTGGAATTACGTACAAAGTGCTTCGTAGCACCTTCTAAATTGTTTGGATGCGGGTGGAATTACGTACAAAGTGCTACGTAGCACCTTCTAAATTGTTTGGATGTGGGTGGAATTACGTACAAAGTGCTTCGTAGCACCTTCTAAGTTGTTTGGATGTGGGTGGAATTACGTACAAAGTGCTTCGTAGCACCTTCTAAGTTGTTTGGATGTGGGTGGAATTACGTACAAAGTGCTACGTAGCACCTTCTTAGTTGTTTGGATGTGGGTGGAATTACGTACAAAGTGCTACGTAGCACCTTCTAAATTGTTTGGATGTGGGTGGAATTACGTACAAAGTGCTTCGTAGCACCTTCTAAGTTGTTTGGATGTGGGTGGAATTACGTACAAAGTGCTACGTAGCACCTTCTTAGTTGTTTGGATGTGGGTGGAATTACGTACAAAGTGCTTCGTAGCACCTTCTAAGTTGTTTGGATGCGGGTGGAATTACGTACAAAGTGCTTCGTAGCACCTTCTAAATTGTTTGGATGTGCGTGGAATTACGTACAAAGTGCTTCGTAGCACCTTCTAAGTTGTTTGGATGTGGGTGGAATTACGTACAAAGTGCTTCGTAGCACCTTCTAAATTGTTTGGATGTGCGTGGAATTACGTACAAAGTGCTTCGTAGCACCTTCTAAATTGTTTGGATGTGGGTGGAATTACGTACAAAGTGCTTCGTAGCACCTTCTAAATTGTTTGGATGTGGGTGGAATTACGTACAAAGTGCTTCGTAGCACCTTCTAAGTTGTTTGGATGTGGGTGGAATTACGTACAAAGTGCTTCGTAGCACCTTCTAAATTGTTTGGATGTGCGTGGAATTACGTACAAAGTGCTTCGTAGCACCTTCTAAGTTGTTTGGATGCGGGTGGAATTACGTACAAAGTGCTACGTAGCACCTTCTAAATTGTTTGGATGTGGGTGGAATTACGTACAAAGTGCTTCGTAGCACCTTCTAAGTTGTTTGGATGTGGGTGGAATTACGTACAAAGTGCTTCGTAGCACCTTCTAAGTTGTTTGGATGTGGGTGGAATTACGTACAAAGTGCTTCGTAGCACCTTCTAAATTGTTTGGATGTGCGTGGAATTACGTACAAAGTGCTTCGTAGCACCTTCTAAATTGTTTGGATGTGGGTGGAATTACGTACAAAGTGCTTCGTAGCACCTTCTAAATTGTTTGGATGTGGGTGGAATTACGTACAAAGTGCTTCGTAGCACCTTCTAAGTTGTTTGGATGTGGGTGGAATTACGTACAAAGTGCTTCGTAGCACCTTCTAAATTGTTTGGATGTGCGTGGAATTACGTACAAAGTGCTTCGTAGCACCTTCTAAGTTGTTTGGATGCGGGTGGAATTACGTACAAAGTGCTACGTAGCACCTTCTAAATTGTTTGGATGTGGGTGGAATTACGTACAAAGTGCTTCGTAGCACCTTCTAAGTTGTTTGGATGTGGGTGGAATTACGTACAAAGTGCTTCGTAGCACCTTCTAAGTTGTTTGGATGTGGGTGGAATTACGTACAAAGTGCTTCGTAGCACCTTCTAAATTGTTTGGATGTGCGTGGAATTACGTACAAAGTGCTTCGTAGCACCTTCTAAGTTGTTTGGATGTGGGTGGAATTACGTACAAAGTGCTTCGTAGCACCTTCTAAATTGTTTGGATGTGGGTGGAATTACGTACAAAGTGCTTCGTAGCACCTTCTAAATTGTTTGGATGTGGGTGGAATTACGTACAAAGTGCTTCGTAGCACCTTCTAAGTTGTTTGGATGTGGGTGGAATTACGTACAAAGTGCTTCGTAGCACCTTCTAAATTGTTTGGATGTGGGTGGAATTACGTACAAAGTGCTTCGTAGCACCTTCTAAGTTGTTTGGATGTGGGTGGAATTACGTACAAAGTGCTTCGTAGCACCTTCTAAATTGTTTGGATGTGCGTGGAATTACGTACAAAGTGCTTCGTAGCACCTTCTTAGTTGTTTGGATGCGGGTGGAATTACGTACAAAGTGCTTCGTAGCACCTTCTAAGTTGTTTGGATGCGGGTGGAATTACGTACAAAGTGCTACGTAGCACCTTCTAAATTGTTTGGATGTGGGTGGAATTACGTACAAAGTGCTTCGTAGCACCTTCTAAGTTGTTTGGATGTGGGTGGAATTACGTACAAAGTGCTTCGTAGCACCTTCTAAGTTGTTTGGATGTGGGTGGAATTACGTACAAAGTGCTTCGTAGCACCTTCTAAATTGTTTGGATGCGGGTGGAATTACGTACAAAGTGCTACGTAGCACCTTCTAAACTGTTTGGATGTGGGTGGAATTACGTACAAAGTGCTTCGTAGCACCTTCTAAGTTGTTTGGATGTGGGTGGAATTACGTACAAAGTGCTTCGTAGCACCTTCTAAGTTGTTTGGATGTGGGTGGAATTACGTACAAAGTGCTTCGTAGCACCTTCTAAGTTGTTTGGATGCGGGTGGAATTACGTACAAAGTGCTACGTAGCACCTTCTAAATTGTTTGGATGTGGGTGGAATTACGTACAAAGTGCTTCGTAGCACCTTCTAAGTTGTTTGGATGCGGGTGGAATTACGTACAAAGTGCTTCGTAGCACCTTCTAAATTGTTTGGATGTGCGTGGAATTACGTACAAAGTGCTACGTAGCACCTTCTAAATTGTTTGGATGTGGGTGGAATTACGTACAAAGTGCTTCGTAGCACCTTCTAAATTGTTTGGATGTGGGTGGAATTACGTACAAAGTGCTTCGTAGCACCTTCTAAATTGTTTGGATGTGGGTGGAATTACGTACAAAGTGCTTCGTAGCACCTTCTAAGTTGTTTGGATGTGGGTGGAATTACGTACAAAGTGCTTCGTAGCACCTTCTAAGTTGTTTGGATGCGGGTGGAATTACGTACAAAGTGCTTCGTAGCACCTTCTAAGTTGTTTGGATGCGGGTGGAATTACGTACAAAGTGCTACGTAGCACCTTCTAAATTGTTTGGATGTGGGTGGAATTACGTACAAAGTGCTTCGTAGCACCTTCTAAGTTGTTTGGATGCGGGTGGAATTACGTACAAAGTGCTTCGTAGCACCTTCTAAATTGTTTGGATGTGCGTGGAATTACGTACAAAGTGCTACGTAGCACCTTCTAAATTGTTTGGATGTGGGTGGAATTACGTACAAAGCGCTTCGTAGCACCTTCTAAATTGTTTGGATGTGCGTGGAATTACGTACAAAGTGCTTCGTAGCACCTTCTAAGTTGTTTGGATGCGGGTGGAATTACGTACAAAGTGCTTCGTAGCACCTTCTAAGTTGTTTGGATGCGGGTGGAATTACGTACAAAGTGCTACGTAGCACCTTCTAAATTGTTTGGATGTGGGTGGAATTACGTACAAAGTGCTTCGTAGCACCTTTTAAGTTGTTTGGATGCGGGTGGAATTACGTACAAAGTGCTACGTAGCACCTTCTAAGTTGTTTGGATGTGGGTGGAATTACGTACAAAGTGCTTCGTAGCACCTTCTAAGTTGTTTGGATGTGGGTGGAATTACGTACAAAGTGCTTCGTAGCACCTTTTAAGTTGTTTGGATGTGGGTGGAATTACGTACAAAGTGCTTCGTAGCACTTTTTAAGTTGTTTGGATGTGGGTGGAATTACGTACAAAGTGCTACGTAGCACCTTCTAAATTGTTTGGATGTGGGTGGAATTACGTACAAAGTGCTTCGTAGCACCTTCTAAATTGTTTGGATGTGGGTGGAATTACGTACAAAGTGCTTCGTAGCACCTTCTAAGTTGTTTGGATGTGGGTGGAATTACGTACAAAGTGCTACGTAGCACCTTCTAAATTGTTTGGATGTGCGTGGAATTACGTACAAAGTGCTTCGTAGCACCTTCTAAATTGTTTGGATGTGGGTGGAATTACGTACAAAGTGCTTCGTAGCACCTTCTAAGTTGTTTGGATGTGGGTGGAATTACGTACAAAGTGCTTCGTAGCACCTTTTAAGTTGTTTGGATGTGGGTGGAATTACGTACAAAGTGCTTCGTAGCACCTTCTAAATTGTTTGGATGTGCGTGGAATTACGTACAAAGTGCTTCGTAGCACCTTCTAAATTGTTTGGATGTGCGTGGAATTACGTACAAAGTGCTTCGTAGCACCTTCTAAGTTGTTTGGATGTGGGTGGAATTACGTACAAAGTGCTTCGTAGCACCTTCTAAGTTGTTTGGATGTGGGTGGAATTACGTACAAAGTGCTTCGTAGCACCTTTTAAGTTGTTTGGATGTGCGTGGAATTACGTACAAAGTGCTTCGTAGCACCTTCTAAATTGTTTGGATGTGGGTGGAATTACGTACAAAGTGCTACGTAGCACCTTCTTAGTTGTTTGGATGCGGGTGGAATTACGTACAAAGTGCTACGTAGCACCTTCTAAGTTGTTTGGATGTGGGTGGAATTACGTACAAAGTGCTTCGTAGCACCTTCTAAGTTGTTTGGATGTGGGTGGAATTACGTACAAAGTGCTTCGTAGCACCTTTTAAGTTGTTTGGATGTGGGTGGAATTACGTACAAAGTGCTTCGTAGCACTTTTTAAGTTGTTTGGATGTGGGTGGAATTACGTACAAAGTGCTACGTAGCACCTTCTAAATTGTTTGGATGTGCGTGGAATTACGTACAAAGTGCTTCGTAGCACCTTCTAAATTGTTTGGATGTGGGTGGAATTACGTACAAAGTGCTTCGTAGCACCTTCTAAATTGTTTGGATGTGGGTGGAATTACGTACAAAGTGCTTCGTAGCACCTTCTAAGTTGTTTGGATGTGGGTGGAATTACGTACAAAGTGCTACGTAGCACCTTCTAAATTGTTTGGATGTGCGTGGAATTACGTACAAAGTGCTTCGTAGCACCTTCTAAATTGTTTGGATGTGGGTGGAATTACGTACAAAGTGCTTCGTAGCACCTTCTAAGTTGTTTGGATGTGGGTGGAATTACGTACAAAGTGCTACGTAGCACCTTCTTAGTTGTTTGGATGCGGGTGGAATTACGTACAAAGTGCTACGTAGCACCTTCTTAGTTGTTTGGATGCGGGTGGAATTACGTACAAAGTGCTACGTAGCACCTTCTAAGTTGTTTGGATGTGGGTGGAATTACGTACAAAGTGCTTCGTAGCACCTTCTAAATTGTTTGGATGTGGGTGGAATTACGTACAAAGTGCTTCGTAGCACCTTCTAAGTTGTTTGGATGTGGGTGGAATTACGTACAAAGTGCTTCGTAGCACCTTTTAAGTTGTTTGGATGTGGGTGGAATTACGTACAAAGTGCTACGTAGCACCTTCTAAATTGTTTGGATGTGCGTGGAATTACGTACAAAGTGCTTCGTAGCACCTTCTAAGTTGTTTGGATGTGGGTGGAATTACGTACAAAGTGCTTCGTAGCACCTTCTAAGTTGTTTGGATGCGGGTGGAATTACGTACAAAGTGCTTCGTAGCACCTTCTAAGTTGTTTGGATGTGGGTGGAATTACGTACAAAGTGCTTCGTAGCACCTTCTAAGTTGTTTGGATGTGGGTGGAATTACGTACAAAGTGCTTCGTAGCACCTTTTAAGTTGTTTGGATGTGGGTGGAATTACGTACAAAGTGCTTCGTAGCACCTTTTAAGTTGTTTGGATGTGGGTGGAATTACGTACAAAGTGCTACGTAGCACCTTCTAAATTGTTTGGATGTGCGTGGAATTACGTACAAAGTGCTTCGTAGCACCTTCTAAGTTGTTTGGATGTGGGTGGAATTACGTACAAAGTGCTTCGTAGCACCTTCTAAGTTGTTTGGATGCGGGTGGAATTACGTACAAAGTGCTTCGTAGCACCTTCTAAGTTGTTTGGATGTGGGTGGAATTACGTACAAAGTGCTACGTAGCACCTTCTAAATTGTTTGGATGTGCGTGGAATTACGTACAAAGTGCTTCGTAGCACCTTCTAAGTTGTTTGGATGTGGGTGGAATTACGTACAAAGTGCTTCGTAGCACCTTCTAAGTTGTTTGGATGTGGGTGGAATTACGTACAAAGTGCTACGTAGCACCTTCTTAGTTGTTTGGATGCGGGTGGAATTACGTACAAAGTGCTACGTAGCACCTTCTAAGTTGTTTGGATGTGGGTGGAATTACGTACAAAGTGCTTCGTAGCACCTTCTAAGTTGTTTGGATGTGGGTGGAATTACGTACAAAGTGCTACGTAGCACCTTCTAAATTGTTTGGATGTGGGTGGAATTACGTACAAAGTGCTACGTAGCACCTTCTTAGTTGTTTGGATGCGGGTGGAATTACGTACAAAGTGCTACGTAGCACCTTCTAAGTTGTTTGGATGTGGGTGGAATTACGTACAAAGTGCTTCGTAGCACCTTCTAAGTTGTTTGGATGTGGGTGGAATTACGTACAAAGTGCTTCGTAGCACCTTTTAAGTTGTTTGGATGTGGGTGGAATTACGTACAAAGTGCTTCGTAGCACTTTTTAAGTTGTTTGGATGTGGGTGGAATTACGTACAAAGTGCTACGTAGCACCTTCTAAATTGTTTGGATGTGCGTGGAATTACGTACAAAGTGCTTCGTAGCACCTTCTAAATTGTTTGGATGTGGGTGGAATTACGTACAAAGTGCTTCGTAGCACCTTCTAAGTTGTTTGGATGTGGGTGGAATTACGTACAAAGTGCTTCGTAGCACCTTTTAAGTTGTTTGGATGTGCGTGGAATTACGTACAAAGTGCTTCGTAGCACCTTCTAAATTGTTTGGATGTGGGTGGAATTACGTACAAAGTGCTACGTAGCACCTTCTAAGTTGTTTGGATGTGGGTGGAATTACGTACAAAGTGCTTCGTAGCACCTTTTAAGTTGTTTGGATGTGGGTGGAATTACGTACAAAGTGCTACGTAGCACCTTCTAAATTGTTTGGATGTGCGTGGAATTACGTACAAAGTGCTTCGTAGCACCTTCTAAGTTGTTTGGATGTGGGTGGAATTACGTACAAAGTGCTTCGTAGCACTTTTTAAGTTGTTTGGATGTGGGTGGAATTACGTACAAAGTGCTACGTAGCACCTTCTAAATTGTTTGGATGTGCGTGGAATTACGTACAAAGTGCTTCGTAGCACCTTCTAAATTGTTTGGATGTGGGTGGAATTACGTACAAAGTGCTTCGTAGCACCTTCTAAGTTGTTTGGATGTGGGTGGAATTACGTACAAAGTGCTTCGTAGCACCTTTTAAGTTGTTTGGATGTGCGTGGAATTACGTACAAAGTGCTTCGTAGCACCTTCTAAATTGTTTGGATGTGGGTGGAATTACGTACAAAGTGCTACGTAGCACCTTCTAAGTTGTTTGGATGTGGGTGGAATTACGTACAAAGTGCTTCGTAGCACCTTTTAAGTTGTTTGGATGTGGGTGGAATTACGTACAAAGTGCTACGTAGCACCTTCTAAATTGTTTGGATGTGCGTGGAATTACGTACAAAGTGCTTCGTAGCACCTTCTAAGTTGTTTGGATGTGGGTGGAATTACGTACAAAGTGCTTCGTAGCACCTTCTAAGTTGTTTGGATGTGGGTGGAATTACGTACAAAGTGCTACGTAGCACCTTCTAAATTGTTTGGATGTGCGTGGAATTACGTACAAAGTGCTTCGTAGCACCTTCTAAGTTGTTTGGATGCGGGTGGAATTACGTACAAAGTGCTTCGTAGCACCTTCTAAGTTGTTTGGATGTGGGTGGAATTACGTACAAAGTGCTACGTAGCACCTTCTAAATTGTTTGGATGTGCGTGGAATTACGTACAAAGTGCTTCGTAGCACCTTCTAAATTGTTTGGATGTGCGTGGAATTACGTACAAAGTGCTTCGTAGCACCTTCTAAGTTGTTTGGATGCGGGTGGAATTACGTACAAAGTGCTTCGTAGCACCTTCTAAGTTGTTTGGATGTGGGTGGAATTACGTACAAAGTGCTTCGTAGCACCTTCTAAGTTGTTTGGATGTGGGTGGAATTACGTACAAAGTGCTTCGTAGCACCTTTTAAGTTGTTTGGATGTGCGTGGAATTACGTACAAAGTGCTTCGTAGCACCTTCTAAGTTGTTTGGATGTGGGTGGAATTACGTACAAAGTGCTACGTAGCACCTTCTTAGTTGTTTGGATGCGGGTGGAATTACGTACAAAGTGCTACGTAGCACCTTCTAAGTTGTTTGGATGTGGGTGGAATTACGTACAAAGTGCTTCGTAGCACCTTCTAAGTTGTTTGGATGTGGGTGGAATTACGTACAAAGTGCTTCGTAGCACCTTTTAAGTTGTTTGGATGTGGGTGGAATTACGTACAAAGTGCTACGTAGCACCTTCTAAGTTGTTTGGATGCGGGTGGAATTACGTACAAAGTGCTACGTAGCACCTTCTTAGTTGTTTGGATGCGGGTGGAATTACGTACAAAGTGCTACGTAGCACCTTCTAAGTTGTTTGGATGTGGGTGGAATTACGTACAAAGTGCTTCGTAGCACCTTCTAAGTTGTTTGGATGTGGGTGGAATTACGTACAAAGTGCTACGTAGCACCTTCTAAATTGTTTGGATGTGCGTGGAATTACGTACAAAGTGCTTCGTAGCACCTTCTAAGTTGTTTGGATGCGGGTGGAATTACGTACAAAGTGCTTCGTAGCACCTTCTAAGTTGTTTGGATGTGGGTGGAATTACGTACAAAGTGCTACGTAGCACCTTCTAAATTGTTTGGATGTGGGTGGAATTACGTACAAAGTGCTTCGTAGCACCTTCTAAGTTGTTTGGATGTGGGTGGAATTACGTACAAAGTGCTACGTAGCACCTTCTAAATTGTTTGGATGTGCGTGGAATTACGTACAAAGTGCTTCGTAGCACCTTCTAAGTTGTTTGGATGCGGGTGGAATTACGTACAAAGTGCTTCGTAGCACCTTCTAAGTTGTTTGGATGTGGGTGGAATTACGTACAAAGTGCTACGTAGCACCTTCTAAATTGTTTGGATGTGCGTGGAATTACGTACAAAGTGCTTCGTAGCACCTTCTAAGTTGTTTGGATGCGGGTGGAATTACGTACAAGGTGCTTCGTAGCACCTTCTAAGTTGTTTGGATGTGGGTGGAATTACGTACAAAGTGCTTCGTAGCACCTTCTAAGTTGTTTGGATGCGGGTGGAATTACGTACAAAGTGCTACGTAGCACCTTCTTAGTTGTTTGGATGCGGGTGGAATTACGTACAAAGTGCTACGTAGCACCTTCTAAATTGTTTGGATGTGCGTGGAATTACGTACAAAGTGCTTCGTAGCACCTTCTAAGTTGTTTGGATGTGGGTGGAATTACGTACAAAGTGCTACGTAGCACCTTCTAAATTGTTTGGATGTGCGTGGAATTACGTACAAAGTGCTTCGTAGCACCTTCTAAGTTGTTTGGATGTGGGTGGAATTACGTACAAAGTGCTTCGTAGCACCTTCTAAGTTGTTTGGATGTGGGTGGAATTACGTACAAAGTGCTACGTAGCACCTTCTAAATTGTTTGGATGTGCGTGGAATTACGTACAAAGTGCTTCGTAGCACCTTCTAAATTGTTTGGATGTGGGTGGAATTACGTACAAAGTGCTTCGTAGCACCTTCTAAGTTGTTTGGATGCGGGTGGAATTACGTACAAGGTGCTTCGTAGCACCTTCTAAATTGTTTGGATGTGGGTGGAATTACGTACAAAGTGCTTCGTAGCACCTTCTAAGTTGTTTGGATGTGGGTGGAATTACGTACAAAGTGCTTCGTAGCACCTTTTAAGTTGTTTGGATGTGCGTGGAATTACGTACAAAGTGCTTCGTAGCACCTTCTAAGTTGTTTGGATGTGGGTGGAATTACGTACAAAGTGCTTCGTAGCACCTTCTAAGTTGTTTGGATGTGGGTGGAATTACGTACAAAGTGCTACGTAGCACCTTCTTAGTTGTTTGGATGCGGGTGGAATTACGTACAAAGTGCTTCGTAGCACCTTCTAAATTGTTTGGATGTGCGTGGAATTACGTACAAAGTGCTTCGTAGCACCTTCTAAGTTGTTTGGATGTGGGTGGAATTACGTACAAAGTGCTTCGTAGCACCTTCTAAGTTGTTTGGATGCGGGTGGAATTACGTACAAAGTGCTACGTAGCACCTTCTTAGTTGTTTGGATGCGGGTGGAATTACGTACAAAGTGCTTCGTAGCACCTTCTAAATTGTTTGGATGTGGGTGGAATTACGTACAAAGTGCTTCGTAGCACCTTCTAAGTTGTTTGGATGTGGGTGGAATTACGTACAAAGTGCTTCGTAGCACCTTCTAAGTTGTTTGGATGCGGGTGGAATTACGTACAAAGTGCTACGTAGCACCTTCTTAGTTGTTTGGATGCGGGTGGAATTACGTACAAAGTGCTTCGTAGCACCTTTTAAGTTGTTTGGATGCGGGTGGAATTACGTACAAAGTGCTACGTAGCACCTTCTAAATTGTTTGGATGTGCGTGGAATTACGTACAAAGTGCTTCGTAGCACCTTCTAAGTTGTTTGGATGTGGGTGGAATTACGTACAAAGTGCTTCGTAGCACCTTCTAAGTTGTTTGGATGTGGGTGGAATTACGTACAAAGTGCTACGTAGCACCTTCTAAATTGTTTGGATGTGCGTGGAATTACGTACAAAGTGCTTCGTAGCACCTTCTAAGTTGTTTGGATGCGGGTGGAATTACGTACAAGGTGCTTCGTAGCACCTTCTAAGTTGTTTGGATGTGGGTGGAATTACGTACAAAGTGCTTCGTAGCACCTTCTAAGTTGTTTGGATGTGGGTGGAATTACGTACAAAGTGCTTCGTAGCACCTTTTAAGTTGTTTGGATGTGCGTGGAATTACGTACAAAGTGCTTCGTAGCACCTTCTAAGTTGTTTGGATGCGGGTGGAATTACGTACAAAGTGCTTCGTAGCACCTTCTAAATTGTTTGGATGTGGGTGGAATTACGTACAAAGTGCTTCGTAGCACCTTCTAAGTTGTTTGGATGTGGGTGGAATTACGTACAAAGTGCTTCGTAGCACCTTTTAAGTTGTTTGGATGTGCGTGGAATTACGTACAAAGTGCTTCGTAGCACCTTCTAAGTTGTTTGGATGTGGGTGGAATTACGTACAAAGTGCTTCGTAGCACCTTCTAAGTTGTTTGGATGTGGGTGGAATTACGTACAAAGTGCTACGTAGCACCTTCTTAGTTGTTTGGATGCGGGTGGAATTACGTACAAAGTGCTTCGTAGCACCTTCTAAATTGTTTGGATGTGCGTGGAATTACGTACAAAGTGCTTCGTAGCACCTTCTAAGTTGTTTGGATGTGGGTGGAATTACGTACAAAGTGCTTCGTAGCACCTTCTAAGTTGTTTGGATGCGGGTGGAATTACGTACAAAGTGCTACGTAGCACCTTCTTAGTTGTTTGGATGCGGGTGGAATTACGTACAAAGTGCTTCGTAGCACCTTCTAAATTGTTTGGATGTGGGTGGAATTACGTACAAAGTGCTTCGTAGCACCTTCTAAGTTGTTTGGATGTGGGTGGAATTACGTACAAAGTGCTTCGTAGCACCTTCTAAGTTGTTTGGATGCGGGTGGAATTACGTACAAAGTGCTACGTAGCACCTTCTTAGTTGTTTGGATGCGGGTGGAATTACGTACAAAGTGCTTCGTAGCACCTTTTAAGTTGTTTGGATGTAGGTGGAATTACGTACAAAGTGCTACGTAGCACCTTTTAAGTTGTTTGGATGTGGATGGAATTACGTACAAAGTGCTTCGTAGCACCTTTTAAGTTGTTTGGATGTGGGTGGAATTACGTACAAAGTGCTTCGTAGCACCTTCTTAGTTGTTTGGATGTGGATGGAATTACGTACAAAGTGCTTCGTAGCACCTTTTAAGTTGTTTGGATGTGAGTGGAATTACGTACAAAGTGCTACGTAGCACCTTTTAAGTTGTTTGGATGTGGATGGAATTACGTACAAAGTGCTTCGTAGCACCTTTTAGGTTGTTTGGATGTGGGTGGAATTACGTACAAAGTGCTTCGTAGCACCTTTTAGGTTGTTTGGATGTGGGTGGAATTACGTACAAAGTGCTTCGTAGCACCTTCTTTGTTGTTTGGATGTGGATGGAATTACGTACAAAGTGCTTCGTAGCACCTTTTAAGTTGTTTGGATGTGAGTGGAATTACGTACAAAGTGCTACGTAGCACCTTTTAAGTTGTTTGGATGTGGATCGAATTACGTACAAAGTGCTTCGTAGCACCTTCTTAGTTGTTTGGATGTGGATGGAATTACGTACAAAGTGCTACGTAGCACCTTTTAAGTTGTTTGGATGTGAGTGGAATTACGTACAAAGTGCTTCGTAGCACCTTTTAAGTTGTTGGGATGTGGATGGAATTACGTACAAAGTGCTACGTAGCACCTTTTAAGTTGTTTGGATGTGAGTGGAATTACGTACAAAGTGCTTCGTAGCACCTTTTAAGTTGTTTGGATGTGGATGGAATTACGTACAAAGTGCTACGTAGCACCTTTTAAGTTGTTTGGATGTGGATGGAATTACGTACAAAGTGCTACGTAGCACCTTTTAAGTTGTTTGGATGTGAGTGGAATTACGTACAAAGTGCTTCGTAGCACCTTTTAAGTTGTTTGGATGTGGGTGGAATTACGTACAAAGTGCTACGTAGCACCTTTTAAGTTGTTTGGATGTGGATGGAATTACGTACAAAGTGCTACGTAGTACCTTTTAAGTTGTTTGGATGTGAGTGGAATTACGTACAAAGTGCTTCGTAGCACCTTTTAAGTTGTTTGGATGTGGATGGAATTACGTACAAAGTGCTACGTAGCACCTTTTAAGTTGTTTGGATGTGAGTGGAATTACGTACAAAGTGCTACGTAGCACTTTTAAGTTGTTGGGATGTGGATGGAATTACGTACAAAGTGCTTCGTAGCACCTTTTAAGTTGTTTGGATGTGAGTGGAATTACGTACAAAGTGCTACGTAGCACCTTTTAAGTTGTTTGGATGTGGATGGAATTACGTACAAAGTGCTACGTAGCACCTTTTAAGTTGTTTGGATGTGGATCGAATTACGTACAAAGTGCTTCGTAGCACCTTTTAAGTTGTTTGGATGTGGGTGGAATTACGTACAAAGTGCTACGTAGCACCTTTTAAGTTGTTTGGATGTGAGTGGAATTACGTACAAAGTGCTTCGTAGCACCTTTTAAGTTGTTTGGATGTGGGTGGAATTACGTACAAAGTGCTTCGTAGCACCTTTTAGGTTGTTTGGATGTGGATGGAATTACGTACAAAGTGCTACGTAGCACCTTTTAAGTTGTTTGGATGTGGATCGAATTACGTACAAAGTGCTTCGTAGCACCTTTTAAGTTGTTTGGATGTGGATGGAATTACGTACAAAGTGCTTCGTAGCACCTTTTAAGTTGTTTGGATGTAGGTGGAATTACGTACAAAGTGCTACGTAGCACCTTTTAAGTTGTTTGGATGTGGATGGAATTACGTACAAAGTGCTACGTAGTACCTTTTAAGTTGTTTGGATGTGAGTGGAATTACGTACAAAGTGCTTCGTAGCACCTTTTAAGTTGTTTGGATGTGGATGGAATTACGTACAAAGTGCTACGTAGCACCTTTTAAGTTGTTTGGTTGTGGATCGAATTACGTACAAAGTGCTTCGTAGCACCTTTTAAGTTGTTTGGATGTGGGTGGAATTACGTACAAAGTGCTACGTAGCACCTTTTAAGTTGTTTGGATGTGGATGGAATTACGTACAAAGTGCTTCGTAGCACCTTTTAAGTTGTTTGGATGTAGGTGGAATTACGTACAAAGTGCTACGTAGCACCTTTTAAGTTGTTTGGATGTGGATGGAATTACGTACAAAGTGCTACGTAGTACCTTTTAAGTTGTTTGGATGTGAGTGGAATTACGTACAAAGTGCTTCGTAGCACCTTTTAAGTTGTTTGGATGTGGATGGAATTACGTACAAAGTGCTACGTAGCACCTTTTAAGTTGTTTGGATGTGAGTGGAATTACGTACAAAGTGCTACGTAGCACTTTTAAGTTTTTGGGATGTGGATGGAATTACGTACAAAGTGCTACGTAGCACCTTTTAAGTTGTTTGGATGTGGATCGAATTACGTACAAAGTGCTTCGTAGCACCTTTTAAGTTGTTTGGATGTGGGTGGAATTACGTACAAAGTGCTACGTAGCACCTTTTAAGTTGTTTGGATGTGAGTGGAATTACGTACAAAGTGCTTCGTAGCACCTTTTAAGTTGTTTGGATGTGGATGGATTTACGTACAAAGTGCTACGTAGCACCTTTTAAGTTGTTTGGATGTGGATCGAATTACGTACAAAGTGCTTCGTAGCACCTTTTAAGTTGTTTGGATGTGGGTGGAATTACGTACAAAGTGCTACGTAGCACCTTTTAAGTTGTTTGGATGTGGATGGAATTACGTACAAAGTGCTTCGTAGCACCTTTTAAGTTGTTTGGATGTAGGTGGAATTACGTACAAAGTGCTACGTAGCACCTTTTAAGTTGTTTGGATGTGGATGGAATTACGTACAAAGTGCTACGTAGCACCTTTTAAGTTGTTTGGATGTGGGTGGAATTACGTACAAAGTGCTTCGTAGCACCTTTTAAGTTGTTTGGATGTAGGTGGAATTACGTACAAAGTGCTTCGTAGCACCTTTTAGGTTGTTTGGATGTGGGTGGAATTACGTACAAAGTGCTTCGTAGCACCTTTTAAGTTGTTTGGATGTGGGTGGAATTACGTACAAAGTGCTTCGTAGCACCTTCTTAGTTGTTTGGATGTGGATGGAATTACGTACAAAGTGCTACGTAGCACCTTTTAAGTTGTTTGGATGTGGATCGAATTACGTACAAAGTGCTTCGTAGCACCTTTTAAGTTGTTTGGATGTGGGTGGAATTACGTACAAAGTGCTTCGTAGCACCTTTTAAGTTGTTTGGATGTGGGTGGAATTACGTACAAAGTGCTTCGTAGCACCTTCTTAGTTGTTTGGATGTGGATGGAATTACGTACAAAGTGCTACGTAGCACCTTTTAAGTTGTTTGGATGTGGATCGAATTACGTACAAAGTGCTACGTAGTACCTTTTAAGTTGTTTGGATGTGAGTGGAATTACGTACAAAGTGCTTCGTAGCACCTTTTAAGTTGTTTGGATGTGGATGGAATTACGTACAAAGTGCTACGTAGCACCTTTTAAGTTGTTTGGATGTGGATCGAATTACGTACAAAGTGCTTCGTAGCACCTTTTAAGTTGTTTGGATGTGAGTGGAATTACGTACAAAGTGCTTCGTAGCACCTTTTAAGTTGTTTGGATGTGAGTGGAATTACGTACAAAGTGCTACGTAGCACCTTTTAAGTTGTTTGGATGTGAGTGGAATTACGTACAAAGTGCTTCGCAGCACCTTTTAAGTTGTTTGGATGTGGATGGAATTACGTACAAAGTGCTACGTAGCACCTTTTAAGTTGTTTGGATGTGGATCGAATTACGTACAAAGTGCTTCGTAGCACCTTTTAAGTTGTTTGGATGTGGATGGAATTACGTACAAAGTGCTACGTAGTACCTTTTAAGTTGTTTGGATGTGAGTGGAATTACGTACAAAGTGCTTCGTAGCACCTTTTAAGTTGTTTGGATGTGGATGGAATTACGTACAAAGTGCTACGTAGCACCTTTTAAGTTGTTTGGATGTGAGTGGAATTACGTACAAAGTGCTACGTAGCACCTTTTAAGTTGTTGGGATGTGGATGGAATTACGTACAAAGTGCTACGTAGCACCTTTTAAGTTGTTTGGATGTGGATCGAATTACGTACAAAGTGCTTCGTAGCACCTTTTAAGTTGTTTGGATGTGGATGGAATTACGTACAAAGTGCTACGTAGCACCTTTTAAGTTGTTTGGATGTGAGTGGAATTACGTACAAAGTGCTTCGTAGCACCTTTTAAGTTGTTTGGATGTGGATGGAATTACGTACAAAGTGCTACGTAGCACCTTTTAAGTTGTTTGGATGTGGATCGAATTACGTACAAAGTGCTTCGTAGCACCTTTTAAGTTGTTTGGATGTGGGTGGAATTACGTACAAAGTGCTTCGTAGCACCTTTTAAGTTGTTTGG
The DNA here is from genome assembly GCF_943734705.1 of Anopheles coustani. NCBI lineage: Eukaryota > Metazoa > Arthropoda > Insecta > Diptera > Culicidae > Anopheles > Anopheles coustani. Next base: position 152,273 of record NW_026525403.1, on the reverse strand, counting down.
ATGTAGGTGGAATTACGTACAAAGTGCTACGTAGCACCTTTTAAGTTGTTTGGATGTGGATGGAATTACGTACAAAGTGCTACGTAGCACCTTTTAAGTTGTTTGGATGTGAGTGGAATTACGTACAAAGTGCTTCGTAGCACCTTTTAAGTTGTTTGGATGTGGGTGGAATTACGTACAAAGTGCTTCGTAGCACCTTTTAAGTTGTTTGGATGTAGGTGGAATTACGTACAAAGTGCTTCGTAGCACCTTTTAGGTTGTTTGGATGTGGGTGGAATTACGTACAAAGTGCTTCGTAGCACCTTTTAAGTTGTTTGGATGTGGATGGAATTACGTACAAAGTGCTACGTAGCACCTTTTAAGTTGTTTGGATGTGAGTGGAATTACGTACAAAGTGCTTCGTAGCACCTTTTAAGTTGTTTGGATGTGGATGGAATTACGTACAAAGTGCTACGTAGCACCTTTTAAGTTGTTTGGATGTGGATCGAATTACGTACAAAGTGCTTCGTAGCACCTTTTAAGTTGTTTGGATGTGGGTGGAATTACGTACAAAGTGCTTCGTAGCACCTTTTAAGTTGTTTGGATGTAGGTGGAATTACGTACAAAGTGCTACGTAGCACCTTTTAAGTTGTTTGGATGTGGATGGAATTACGTACAAAGTGCTACGTAGCACCTTTTAAGTTGTTTGGATGTGAGTGGAATTACGTACAAAGTGCTTCGTAGCACCTTTTAAGTTGTTTGGATGTGGGTGGAATTACGTACAAAGTGCTTCGTAGCACCTTCTTAGTTGTTTGGATGTGGATGGAATTACGTACAAAGTGCTACGTAGTACCTTTTAAGTTGTTTGGATGTGAGTGGAATTACGTACAAAGTGCTTCGTAGCACCTTTTAAGTTGTTGGGATGTGGATGGAATTACGTACAAAGTGCTACGTAGCACCTTTTAAGTTGTTTGGATGTGAGTGGAATTACGTACAAAGTGCTTCGTAGCACCTTTTAAGTTGTTTGGATGTGGATGGAATTACGTACAAAGTGCTACGTAGCACCTTTTAAGTTGTTTGGATGTGGATGGAATTACGTACAAAGTGCTACGTAGCACCTTTTAAGTTGTTTGGATGTGAGTGGAATTACGTACAAAGTGCTTCGTAGCACCTTTTAAGTTGTTTGGATGTGAGTGGAATTACGTACAAAGTGCTACGTAGCACCTTTTAAGTTGTTTGGATGTGAGTGGAATTACGTACAAAGTGCTTCGTAGCACCTTTTAAGTTGTTTGGATGTGAGTGGAATTACGTACAAAGTGCTTCGTAGCACCTTTTAAGTTGTTTGGATGTGAGTGGAATTACGTACAAAGTGCTTCGCAGCACCTTTTAAGTTGTTTGGATGTGGATGGAATTACGTACAAAGTGCTACGTAGCACCTTTTAAGTTGTTTGGATGTGAGTGGAATTACGTACAAAGTGCTTCGTAGCACCTTTTAAGTTGTTTGGATGTGGATGGAATTACGTACAAAGTGCTACGTAGCACCTTTTAAGTTGTTTGGATGTGGATGGAATTACGTACAAAGTGCTACGTAGCACCTTTTAAGTTGTTTGGATGTGAGTGGAATTACGTACAAAGTGCTTCGTAGCACCTTTTAAGTTGTTTGGATGTGAGTGGAATTACGTACAAAGTGCTACGTAGCACCTTTTAAGTTGTTTGGATGTGAGTGGAATTACGTACAAAGTGCTTCGTAGCACCTTTTAAGTTGTTTGGATGTGAGTGGAATTACGTACAAAGTGCTACGTAGCACCTTTTAAGTTGTTTGGATGTGAGTGGAATTACGTACAAAGTGCTTCGCAGCACCTTTTAAGTTGTTTGGATGTGGATGGAATTACGTACAAAGTGCTACGTAGCACCTTTTAAGTTGTTTGGATGTGAGTGGAATTACGTACAAAGTGCTTCGTAGCACCTTTTAAGTTGTTTGGATGTGGATGGAATTACGTACAAAGTGCTACGTAGCACCTTTTAAGTTGTTTGGATGTGGATGGAATTACGTACAAAGTGCTACGTAGCACCTTTTAAGTTGTTTGGATGTGGGTGGAATTACGTACAAAGTGCTTCGTAGCACCTTTTAAGTTGTTTGGATGTAGGTGGAATTACGTACAAAGTGCTACGTAGCACCTTTTAAGTTGTTTGGATGTGGATGGAATTACGTACAAAGTGCTACGTAGCACCTTTTAAGTTGTTTGGATGTGAGTGGAATTACGTACAAAGTGCTTCGTAGCACCTTTTAAGTTGTTTGGATGTAGGTGGAATTACGTACAAAGTGCTACGTAGCACCTTTTAAGTTGTTTGGATGTGAGTGGAATTACGTACAAAGTGCTTCGTAGCACCTTTTAAGTTGTTTGGATGTGGGTGGAATTACGTACAAAGTGCTTCGTAGCACCTTTTAAGTTGTTTGGATGTGGGTGGAATTACGTACAAAGTGCTTCGTAGCACCTTCTTAGTTGTTTGGATGTGGATGGAATTACGTACAAAGTGCTACGTAGCACCTTTTAAGTTGTTTGGATGTGGATCGAATTACGTACAAAGTGCTTCGTAGCACCTTTTAAGTTGTTTGGATGTGGGTGGAATTACGTACAAAGTGCTTCGTAGCACCTTCTTAGTTGTTTGGATGTGGATGGAATTACGTACAAAGTGCTACGTAGCACCTTTTAAGTTGTTTGGATGTGGATCGAATTACGTACAAAGTGCTACGTAGTACCTTTTAAGTTGTTTGGATGTGAGTGGAATTACGTACAAAGTGCTTCGTAGCACCTTTTAAGTTGTTTGGATGTGGATGGAATTACGTACAAAGTGCTACGTAGCACCTTTTAAGTTGTTTGGATGTGAGTGGAATTACGTACAAAGTGCTTCGTAGCACCTTTTAAGTTGTTTGGATGTAGGTGGAATTACGTACAAAGTGCTACGTAGCACCTTTTAAGTTGTTTGGATGTGAGTGGAATTACGTACAAAGTGCTTCGTAGCACCTTTTAAGTTGTTTGGATGTGGGTGGAATTACGTACAAAGTGCTTCGTAGCACCTTTTAAGTTGTTTGGATGTGGGTGGAATTACGTACAAAGTGCTTCGTAGCACCTTCTTAGTTGTTTGGATGTGGGTGGAATTACGTACAAAGTGCTACGTAGCACCTTTTAAGTTGTTTGGATGTGGATCGAATTACGTACAAAGTGCTACGTAGTACCTTTTAAGTTGTTTGGATGTGAGTGGAATTACGTACAAAGTGCTTCGTAGCACCTTTTAAGTTGTTGGGATGTGGATGGAATTACGTACAAAGTGCTACGTAGCACCTTTTAAGTTGTTTGGATGTGAGTGGAATTACGTACAAAGTGCTTCGTAGCACCTTTTAAGTTGTTTGGATGTAGGTGGAATTACGTACAAAGTGCTACGTAGCACCTTTTAAGTTGTTTGGATGTGAGTGGAATTACGTACAAAGTGCTTCGTAGCACCTTTTAAGTTGTTTGGATGTGGGTGGAATTACGTACAAAGTGCTTCGTAGCACCTTTTAAGTTGTTTGGATGTGGGTGGAATTACGTACAAAGTGCTTCGTAGCACCTTCTTAGTTGTTTGGATGTGGATGGAATTACGTACAAAGTGCTACGTAGCACCTTTTAAGTTGTTTGGATGTGGATCGAATTACGTACAAAGTGCTTCGTAGCACCTTTTAAGTTGTTTGGATGTGGGTGGAATTACGTACAAAGTGCTTCGTAGCACCTTCTTAGTTGTTTGGATGTGGATGGAATTACGTACAAAGTGCTACGTAGCACCTTTTAAGTTGTTTGGATGTGGATCGAATTACGTACAAAGTGCTACGTAGTACCTTTTAAGTTGTTTGGATGTGAGTGGAATTACGTACAAAGTGCTTCGTAGCACCTTTTAAGTTGTTGGGATGTGGATGGAATTACGTACAAAGTGCTACGTAGCACCTTTTAAGTTGTTTGGATGTGAGTGGAATTACGTACAAAGTGCTTCGTAGCACCTTTTAAGTTGTTTGGATGTGGATGGAATTACGTACAAAGTGCTTCGTAGCACCTTTTAAGTTGTTTGGATGTGAGTGGAATTACGTACAAAGTGCTACGTAGCACCTTCTAAGTTGTTTGGATGTGGGTGGAATTACGTACAAAGTGCTACGTAGCACCTTATAAGTTGTTTGGATGTGGTTGGAATTACGTACAAAGTGCTTCGTAGCACCTTCTAAGTTGTTTGGATGTGGTTGGAATTACGTACAAAGTGCTACGTAGCACCTTATAAGTTGTTTGGATGTGGGTGGAATTACGTACAAAGTGCTTCGTAGCACCTTCTTAGTTGTTTGGATGTGGATCGAATTACGTACAAAGTGCTTCGTAGCACCTTTTAAGTTGTTTGGATGTGAGTGGAATTACGTACAAAGTGCTTCGTAGCACCTTTTAAGTTGTTTGGATGTGAGTGGAATTACGTACAAAGTGCTTCGTAGCACCTTTTAAGTTGTTTGGATGTGGATGGAATTACGTACAAAGTGCTACGTAGCACCTTTTAAGTTGTTTGGATGTGGGTGGAATTACGTACAAAGTGCTACGTAGCACCTTCTAAGTTGTTTGGATGTGGGTGGAATTACGTACAAAGTGCTTCGTAGCACCTTCTAAGTTGTTTGGATGTGGGTGGAATTACGTACAAAGTGCTTCGTAGCACCTTCTAAGTTGTTTGGATGTGGGTGGAATTACGTACAAAGTGCTTCGTAGCACCTTTTAAGTTGTTTGGATGTGGGTGGAATTACGTACAAAGTGCTTCGTAGCACCTTCTAAGTTGTTTGGATGTGGGTGGAATTACGTACAAAGTGCTTCGTAGCACCTTTTAAGTTGTTTGGATGTGTGTGGAATTACGTACAAAGTGCTTCGTAGCACCTTTTAAGTTGTTTGGATGTGGGTGGAATTACCTACAAAGTGCTTCGTAGCACCTTCTAAGTTGTTTGGATGTGGGTGGAATTACGTACAAAGTGCTTCGTAGCACCTTCTAAGTTGTTTGGATGCGGGTGGAATTACGTACAAAGTGCTTCGTAGCACCTTTTAAGTTGTTTGGATGTGGGTGGAATTACGTACAAAGTGCTTCGTAGCACCTTCTAAGTTGTTTGGATGTGGGTGGAATTACGTACAAAGTGCTTCGTAGCACCTTCTAAGTTGTTTGGATGCGGGTGGAATTACGTACAAAGTGCTTCGTAGCACCTTTTAAGTTGTTTGGATGTGGGTGGAATTACGTACAAAGTGCTACGTAGCACCTTTTAAGTTGTTTGGATGTGAGTGGAATTACGTACAAAGTGCTACGTAGCACCTTTTAAGTTGTTTGGATGTGAGTGGAATTACGTACAAAGTGCTTCGTAGCACCTTCTAAGTTGTTTGGATGTGGGTGGAATTACGTACAAAGTGCTACGTAGCACCTTCTAAGTTGTTTGGATGTGGGTGGAATTACGTACAAAGTGCTTCGTAGCTCCTTCTAAGTTGTTTGGATGTGGGTGGAATTACGTACAAAGTGCTTCGTAGCACCTTCTAAGTTGTTTGGATGTGGGTGGAATTACGTACAAAGTGCTTCGTAGCACCTTTTAAGTTGTTTGGATGTGGGTGGAATTACGTACAAAGTGCTTCGTAGCACCTTCTAAGTTGTTTGGATGTGGGTGGAATTACGTACAAAGTGCTTCGTAGCACCTTCTAAGTTGTTTGGATGTGGGTGGAATTACGTACAAAGTGCTTCGTAGCACCTTCTAAGTTGTTTGGATGCGGGTGGAATTACGTACAAAGTGCTTCGTAGCACCTTTTAAGTTGTTTGGATGTGGGTGGAATTACGTACAAAGTGCTACGTAGCACCTTCTAAGTTGTTTGGATGTGGGTGGAATTACGTACAAAGTGCTACGTAGCACCTTCTAAGTTGTTTGGATGTGGGTGGAATTACGTACAAAGTGCTTCGTAGCACCTTCTAAGTTGTTTGGATGTGGGTGGAATTACGTACAAAGTGCTACGTAGCACCTTCTAAGTTGTTTGGATGTGGGTGGAATTACGTACAAAGTGCTTCGTAGCTCCTTCTAAGTTGTTTGGATGTGGGTGGAATTACGTACAAAGTGCTTCGTAGCACCTTCTAAGTTGTTTGGATGTGGGTGGAATTACGTACAAAGTGCTTCGTAGCACCTTTTAAGTTGTTTGGATGTGGGTGGAATTACGTACAAAGTGCTTCGTAGCACCTTCTAAGTTGTTTGGATGTGGGTGGAATTACGTACAAAGTGCTTCGTAGCACCTTTTAAGTTGTTTGGATGTGGGTGGAATTACGTACAAAGTGCTACGTAGCACCTTCTAAGTTGTTTGGATGTGGGTGGAATTACGTACAAAGTGCTACGTAGCACCTTCTAAGTTGTTTGGATGTGGGTGGAATTACGTACAAAGTGCTTCGTAGCACCTTCTTAGATGTTTGGATGTGGGTGGAATTACGTACAAAGTGCTTCGTAGCACCTTCTAAGTTGTTTGGATGTGGGTGGAATTACGTACAAAGTGCTTCGTAGCACCTTCTAAGTTGTTTGGATGTGCGTGGAATTACGTACAAAGTGCTACGTAGCACCTTCTAAGTTGTTTGGATGTGGGTGGAATTACGTACAAAGTGCTTCGTAGCACCTTCTAAGTTGTTTGGATGTGTGTGGAATTACGTACAAAGTGCTTCGTAGCACCTTTTAAGTTGTTTGGATGTGGGTGGAATTACGTACAAAGTGCTTCGTAGCACCTTTTAAGTTGTTTGGATGTGGGTGGAATTACGTACAAAGTGCTACGTAGCACCTTCTAAGTTGTTTGGATGTGGGTGGAATTACGTACAAAGTGCTTCGTAGCACCTTCTTAGATGTTTGGATGTGGGTGGAATTACGTACAAAGTGCTACGTAGCACCTTCTAAGTTGTTTGGATGTGGGTGGAATTACGTACAAAGTGCTTCGTAGCCCTTCTTAGATGTTTGGATGTGGGTGGAATTACGTACAAAGTGCTACGTAGCACCTTCTAAGTTGTTTGGATGTGGGTGGAATTACGTACAAAGTGCTTCGTAGCACCTTCTTAGATGTTTGGATGTGGGTGGAATTACGTACAAAGTGCTACGTAGCACCTTCTAAGTTGTTTGGATGTGGGTGGAATTACGTACAAAGTGCTTCGTAGCACCTTCTTAGATGTTTGGATGTGGGTGGAATTACGTACAAAGTGCTACGTAGCACCTTCTAAGTTGTTTGGATGTGGGTGGAATTACGTACAAAGTGCTACGTAGCACCTTCTAAGTTGTTTGGATGTGGGTGGAATTACGTACAAAGTGCTTCGTAGCACCTTCTAAGTTGTTTGGATGTGGGTGGAATTACGTACAAAGTGCTTCGTAGCACCTTCTAAGTTGTTTGGATGTGGGTGGAATTACGTACAAAGTGCTACGTAGCACCTTCTAAGTTGTTTGGATGTGCGTGGAATTACGTACAAAGTGCTTCGTAGCACCTTCTAAGTTGTTTGGATGTGGGTGGAATTACGTACAAAGTGCTTCGTAGCACCTTCTAAGTTGTTTGGATGTGGGTGGAACTACGTACAAAGTGCTTCGTAGCACCTTTTAAGTTGTTTGGATGTGTGTGGAATTACGTACAAAGTGCTTCGTAGCACCTTCTAAGTTGTTTGGATGTGCGTGGAATTACGTACAAAGTGCTTCGTAGCACCTTCTAAGTTGTTTGGATGTGGGTGGAATTACGTACAAAGTGCTTCGTAGCACCTTCTAAGTTGTTTGGATGTGCGTGGAATTACGTACAAAGTGCTACGTAGCACCTTCTAAGTTGTTTGGATGTGGGTGGAATTACGTACAAAGTGCTTCGTAGCACCTTCTAAGTTGTTTGGATGTGTGTGGAATTACGTACAAAGTGCTTCGTAGCACCTTTTAAGTTGTTTGGATGTGGGTGGAATTACGTACAAAGTGCTTCGTAGCACCTTTTAAGTTGTTTGGATGTGGGTGGAATTACGTACAAAGTGCTACGTAGCACCTTCTAAGTTGTTTGGATGTGGGTGGAATTACGTACAAAGTGCTTCGTAGCACCTTCTTAGATGTTTGGATGTGGGTGGAATTACGTACAAAGTGCTACGTAGCACCTTCTAAGTTGTTTGGATGTGGGTGGAATTACGTACAAAGTGCTTCGTAGCCCTTCTTAGATGTTTGGATGTGGGTGGAATTACGTACAAAGTGCTACGTAGCACCTTCTAAGTTGTTTGGATGTGGGTGGAATTACGTACAAAGTGCTTCGTAGCACCTTCTTAGATGTTTGGATGTGGGTGGAATTACGTACAAAGTGCTACGTAGCACCTTCTAAGTTGTTTGGATGTGGGTGGAATTACGTACAAAGTGCTTCGTAGCACCTTCTTAGATGTTTGGATGTGGGTGGAATTACGTACAAAGTGCTACGTAGCACCTTCTAAGTTGTTTGGATGTGGGTGGAATTACGTACAAAGTGCTACGTAGCACCTTCTAAGTTGTTTGGATGTGGGTGGAATTACGTACAAAGTGCTTCGTAGCACCTTCTAAGTTGTTTGGATGTGGGTGGAATTACGTACAAAGTGCTTCGTAGCACCTTCTAAGTTGTTTGGATGTGGGTGGAATTACGTACAAAGTGCTTCGTAGCACCTTCTAAGTTGTTTGGATGTGCGTGGAATTACGTACAAAGTGCTTCGTAGCACCTTCTAAGTTGTTTGGATGTGGGTGGAATTACGTACAAAGTGCTTCGTAGCACCTTCTAAGTTGTTTGGATGTGGGTGGAATTACGTACAAAGTGCTTCGTAGCACCTTCTAAGTTGTTTGGATGTGGGTGGAGTTACGTACAAAGTGCTTCGTAGCACCTTCTAAGTTGTTTGGATGTGGGTGGAATTACGTACAAAGTGCTTCGTAGCACCTTCTAAGTTGTTTGGATGTGGGTGGAGTTACGTACAAAGTGCTTCGTAGCACCTTCTAAGTTGTTTGGATGCGGGTGGAATTACGTACAAAGTGCTTCGTAGCACCTTCTAAGTTGTTTGGATGTGGGTGGAGTTACGTACAAAGTGCTTCGTAGCACCTTCTAAGTTGTTTGGATGTGGGTGGAATTACGTACAAAGTGCTTCGTAGCACCTTCTAAGTTGTTTGGATGTGGGTGGAGTTACGTACAAAGTGCTTCGTAGCACCTTCTAAGTTGTTTGGATGCGGGTGGAATTACGTACAAAGTGCTTCGTAGCACCTTCTAAGTTGTTTGGATGTGGGTGGAATTACGTACAAAGTGCTTCGTAGCACCTTCTAAGTTGTTTGGATGTGCGTGGAATTACGTACAAAGTGCTTCGTAGCACCTTCTAAGTTGTTTGGATGCGGGTGGAATTACGTACAAAGTGCTTCGTAGCACCTTCTAAGTTGTTTGGATGTGGGTGGAGTTACGTACAAAGTGCTTCGTAGCACCTTCTAAGTTGTTTGGATGTGGGTGGAATTACGTACAAAGTGCTACGTAGCACCTTCTAAGTTGTTTGGATGTGGGTGGAGTTACGTACAAAGTGCTTCGTAGCACCTTCTAAGTTGTTTGGATGTGGGTGGAATTACGTACAAAGTGCTTCGTAGCACCTTCTAAGTTGTTTGGATGTGGGTGGAGTTACGTACAAAGTGCTTCGTAGCACCTTCTAAGTTGTTTGGATGTGGGTGGAATTACGTACAAAGTGCTTCGTAGCACCTTTTAAGTTGTTTGGATGTGTGTGGAATTACGTACAAAGTGCTTCGTAGCACCTTCTAAGTTGTTTGGATGTGCGTGGAATTACGTACAAAGTGCTTCGTAGCACCTTCTAAGTTGTTTGGATGCGGGTGGAATTACGTACAAAGTGCTTCGTAGCACCTTCTAAGTTGTTTGGATGTGCGTGGAATTACGTACAAAGTGCTTCGTAGCACCTTCTAAGTTGTTTGGATGTGGGTGGAATTACGTACAAAGTGCTTCGTAGCACCTTCTAAGTTGTTTGGATGTGGGTGGAATTACGTACAAAGTGCTTCGTAGCACCTTCTAAGTTGTTTGGATGTGGGTGGAATTACGTACAAAGTGCTTCGTAGCACCTTCTAAGTTGTTTGGATGTGGGTGGAGTTACGTACAAAGTGCTTCGTAGCACCTTCTAAGTTGTTTGGATGTGGGTGGAATTACGTACAAAGTGCTTCGTAGCACCTTCTAAGTTGTTTGGATGTGGGTGGAGTTACGTACAAAGTGCTTCGTAGCACCTTCTAAGTTGTTTGGATGTGGGTGGAATTACGTACAAAGTGCTTCGTAGCACCTTCTAAGTTGTTTGGATGTGGGTGGAGTTACGTACAAAGTGCTTCGTAGCACCTTCTAAGTTGTTTGGATGTGGGTGGAATTACGTACAAAGTGCTTCGTAGCACCTTCTAAGTTGTTTGGATGTGGGTGGAGTTACGTACAAAGTGCTTCGTAGCACCTTCTAAGTTGTTTGGATGCGGGTGGAATTACGTACAAAGTGCTTCGTAGCACCTTTTAAGTTGTTTGGATGTGTGTGGAATTACGTACAAAGTGCTTCGTAGCACCTTCTAAGTTGTTTGGATGTGGGTGGAATTACGTACAAAGTGCTTCGTAGCACCTTCTTAGATGTTTGGATGTGCGTGGAATTACGTACAAAGTGCTTCGTAGCACCTTCTAAGTTGTTTGGATGCGGGTGGAATTACGTACAAAGTGCTTCGTAGCACCTTCTAAGTTGTTTGGATGTGGGTGGAATTACGTACAAAGTGCTTCGTAGCACCTTTTAAGTTGTTTGGATGTGTGTGGAATTACGTACAAAGTGCTTCGTAGCACCTTCTAAGTTGTTTGGATGTGCGTGGAATTACGTACAAAGTGCTTCGTAGCACCTTCTTAGATGTTTGGATGTGGGTGGAATTACGTACAAAGTGCTTCGTAGCACCTTCTAAGTTGTTTGGATGTGCGTGGAATTACGTACAAAGTGCTTCGTAGCACCTTCTAAGTTGTTTGGATGTGCGTGGAATTACGTACAAAGTGCTTCGTAGCACCTTCTAAGTTGTTTGGATGCGGGTGGAATTACGTACAAAGTGCTTCGTAGCACCTTCTAAGTTGTTTGGATGTGGGTGGAATTACGTACAAAGTGCTTCGTAGCACCTTCTAAGTTGTTTGGATGCGGGTGGAATTACGTACAAAGTGCTTCGTAGCACCTTCTAAGTTGTTTGGATGTGGGTGGAATTACGTACAAAGTGCTTCGTAGCACCTTTTAAGTTGTTTGGATGTGGGTGGAGTTACGTACAAAGTGCTTCGTAGCACCTTTTAAGTTGTTGGGATGTGGATGGAATTACGTACAAAGTGCTACGTAGCACCTTTTAAGTTGTTTGGATGTGAGTGGAATTACGTACAAAGTGCTTCGTAGCACCTTTTAAGTTGTTTGGATGTGGATGGAATTACGTACAAAGTGCTTCGTAGCACCTTTTAAGTTGTTTGGATGTGAGTGGAATTACGTACAAAGTGCTACGTAGCACCTTCTAAGTTGTTTGGATGTGGGTGGAATTACGTACAAAGTGCTACGTAGCACCTTATAAGTTGTTTGGATGTGGTTGGAATTACGTACAAAGTGCTTCGTAGCACCTTCTAAGTTGTTTGGATGTGGTTGGAATTACGTACAAAGTGCTACGTAGCACCTTATAAGTTGTTTGGATGTGGGTGGAATTACGTACAAAGTGCTTCGTAGCACCTTCTTAGTTGTTTGGATGTGGATCGAATTACGTACAAAGTGCTTCGTAGCACCTTTTAAGTTGTTTGGATGTGAGTGGAATTACGTACAAAGTGCTTCGTAGCACCTTTTAAGTTGTTTGGATGTGAGTGGAATTACGTACAAAGTGCTTCGTAGCACCTTTTAAGTTGTTTGGATGTGGATGGAATTACGTACAAAGTGCTACGTAGCACCTTTTAAGTTGTTTGGATGTGGGTGGAATTACGTACAAAGTGCTACGTAGCACCTTCTAAGTTGTTTGGATGTGGGTGGAATTACGTACAAAGTGCTTCGTAGCACCTTCTAAGTTGTTTGGATGTGGGTGGAATTACGTACAAAGTGCTTCGTAGCACCTTCTAAGTTGTTTGGATGTGGGTGGAATTACGTACAAAGTGCTTCGTAGCACCTTTTAAGTTGTTTGGATGTGGGTGGAATTACGTACAAAGTGCTTCGTAGCACCTTCTAAGTTGTTTGGATGTGGGTGGAATTACGTACAAAGTGCTTCGTAGCACCTTTTAAGTTGTTTGGATGTGTGTGGAATTACGTACAAAGTGCTTCGTAGCACCTTTTAAGTTGTTTGGATGTGGGTGGAATTACCTACAAAGTGCTTCGTAGCACCTTCTAAGTTGTTTGGATGTGGGTGGAATTACGTACAAAGTGCTTCGTAGCACCTTCTAAGTTGTTTGGATGCGGGTGGAATTACGTACAAAGTGCTTCGTAGCACCTTTTAAGTTGTTTGGATGTGGGTGGAATTACGTACAAAGTGCTTCGTAGCACCTTCTAAGTTGTTTGGATGTGGGTGGAATTACGTACAAAGTGCTTCGTAGCACCTTCTAAGTTGTTTGGATGCGGGTGGAATTACGTACAAAGTGCTTCGTAGCACCTTTTAAGTTGTTTGGATGTGGGTGGAATTACGTACAAAGTGCTACGTAGCACCTTTTAAGTTGTTTGGATGTGAGTGGAATTACGTACAAAGTGCTACGTAGCACCTTTTAAGTTGTTTGGATGTGAGTGGAATTACGTACAAAGTGCTTCGTAGCACCTTCTAAGTTGTTTGGATGTGGGTGGAATTACGTACAAAGTGCTACGTAGCACCTTCTAAGTTGTTTGGATGTGGGTGGAATTACGTACAAAGTGCTTCGTAGCTCCTTCTAAGTTGTTTGGATGTGGGTGGAATTACGTACAAAGTGCTTCGTAGCACCTTCTAAGTTGTTTGGATGTGGGTGGAATTACGTACAAAGTGCTTCGTAGCACCTTTTAAGTTGTTTGGATGTGGGTGGAATTACGTACAAAGTGCTTCGTAGCACCTTCTAAGTTGTTTGGATGTGGGTGGAATTACGTACAAAGTGCTTCGTAGCACCTTCTAAGTTGTTTGGATGTGGGTGGAATTACGTACAAAGTGCTTCGTAGCACCTTCTAAGTTGTTTGGATGCGGGTGGAATTACGTACAAAGTGCTTCGTAGCACCTTTTAAGTTGTTTGGATGTGGGTGGAATTACGTACAAAGTGCTACGTAGCACCTTCTAAGTTGTTTGGATGTGGGTGGAATTACGTACAAAGTGCTACGTAGCACCTTCTAAGTTGTTTGGATGTGGGTGGAATTACGTACAAAGTGCTTCGTAGCACCTTCTAAGTTGTTTGGATGTGGGTGGAATTACGTACAAAGTGCTACGTAGCACCTTCTAAGTTGTTTGGATGTGGGTGGAATTACGTACAAAGTGCTTCGTAGCTCCTTCTAAGTTGTTTGGATGTGGGTGGAATTACGTACAAAGTGCTTCGTAGCACCTTCTAAGTTGTTTGGATGTGGGTGGAATTACGTACAAAGTGCTTCGTAGCACCTTTTAAGTTGTTTGGATGTGGGTGGAATTACGTACAAAGTGCTTCGTAGCACCTTCTAAGTTGTTTGGATGTGGGTGGAATTACGTACAAAGTGCTTCGTAGCACCTTTTAAGTTGTTTGGATGTGGGTGGAATTACGTACAAAGTGCTACGTAGCACCTTCTAAGTTGTTTGGATGTGGGTGGAATTACGTACAAAGTGCTACGTAGCACCTTCTAAGTTGTTTGGATGTGGGTGGAATTACGTACAAAGTGCTTCGTAGCACCTTCTTAGATGTTTGGATGTGGGTGGAATTACGTACAAAGTGCTTCGTAGCACCTTCTAAGTTGTTTGGATGTGGGTGGAATTACGTACAAAGTGCTTCGTAGCACCTTCTAAGTTGTTTGGATGTGCGTGGAATTACGTACAAAGTGCTACGTAGCACCTTCTAAGTTGTTTGGATGTGGGTGGAATTACGTACAAAGTGCTTCGTAGCACCTTCTAAGTTGTTTGGATGTGTGTGGAATTACGTACAAAGTGCTTCGTAGCACCTTTTAAGTTGTTTGGATGTGGGTGGAATTACGTACAAAGTGCTTCGTAGCACCTTTTAAGTTGTTTGGATGTGGGTGGAATTACGTACAAAGTGCTACGTAGCACCTTCTAAGTTGTTTGGATGTGGGTGGAATTACGTACAAAGTGCTTCGTAGCACCTTCTTAGATGTTTGGATGTGGGTGGAATTACGTACAAAGTGCTACGTAGCACCTTCTAAGTTGTTTGGATGTGGGTGGAATTACGTACAAAGTGCTTCGTAGCCCTTCTTAGATGTTTGGATGTGGGTGGAATTACGTACAAAGTGCTACGTAGCACCTTCTAAGTTGTTTGGATGTGGGTGGAATTACGTACAAAGTGCTTCGTAGCACCTTCTTAGATGTTTGGATGTGGGTGGAATTACGTACAAAGTGCTACGTAGCACCTTCTAAGTTGTTTGGATGTGGGTGGAATTACGTACAAAGTGCTTCGTAGCACCTTCTTAGATGTTTGGATGTGGGTGGAATTACGTACAAAGTGCTACGTAGCACCTTCTAAGTTGTTTGGATGTGGGTGGAATTACGTACAAAGTGCTTCGTAGCACCTTCTAAGTTGTTTGGATGTGGGTGGAATTACGTACAAAGTGCTTCGTAGCACCTTCTAAGTTGTTTGGATGTGGGTGGAATTACGTACAAAGTGCTACGTAGCACCTTCTAAGTTGTTTGGATGTGCGTGGAATTACGTACAAAGTGCTTCGTAGCACCTTCTAAGTTGTTTGGATGTGGGTGGAATTACGTACAAAGTGCTTCGTAGCACCTTCTAAGTTGTTTGGATGTGGGTGGAACTACGTACAAAGTGCTTCGTAGCACCTTTTAAGTTGTTTGGATGTGTGTGGAATTACGTACAAAGTGCTTCGTAGCACCTTCTAAGTTGTTTGGATGTGCGTGGAATTACGTACAAAGTGCTTCGTAGCACCTTCTAAGTTGTTTGGATGTGGGTGGAATTACGTACAAAGTGCTTCGTAGCACCTTCTAAGTTGTTTGGATGTGCGTGGAATTACGTACAAAGTGCTACGTAGCACCTTCTAAGTTGTTTGGATGTGGGTGGAATTACGTACAAAGTGCTTCGTAGCACCTTCTAAGTTGTTTGGATGTGTGTGGAATTACGTACAAAGTGCTTCGTAGCACCTTTTAAGTTGTTTGGATGTGGGTGGAATTACGTACAAAGTGCTTCGTAGCACCTTTTAAGTTGTTTGGATGTGGGTGGAATTACGTACAAAGTGCTACGTAGCACCTTCTAAGTTGTTTGGATGTGGGTGGAATTACGTACAAAGTGCTTCGTAGCACCTTCTTAGATGTTTGGATGTGGGTGGAATTACGTACAAAGTGCTACGTAGCACCTTCTAAGTTGTTTGGATGTGGGTGGAATTACGTACAAAGTGCTTCGTAGCCCTTCTTAGATGTTTGGATGTGGGTGGAATTACGTACAAAGTGCTACGTAGCACCTTCTAAGTTGTTTGGATGTGGGTGGAATTACGTACAAAGTGCTTCGTAGCACCTTCTTAGATGTTTGGATGTGGGTGGAATTACGTACAAAGTGCTACGTAGCACCTTTTAAGTTGTTTGGATGTGGGTGGAATTACGTACAAAGTGCTTCGTAGCACCTTCTTAGATGTTTGGATGTGGGTGGAATTACGTACAAAGTGCTACGTAGCACCTTCTAAGTTGTTTGGATGTGGGTGGAATTACGTACAAAGTGCTACGTAGCACCTTCTAAGTTGTTTGGATGTGGGTGGAATTACGTACAAAGTGCTTCGTAGCACCTTCTAAGTTGTTTGGATGTGGGTGGAATTACGTACAAAGTGCTTCGTAGCACCTTCTAAGTTGTTTGGATGTGGGTGGAATTACGTACAAAGTGCTTCGTAGCACCTTCTAAGTTGTTTGGATGTGCGTGGAATTACGTACAAAGTGCTTCGTAGCACCTTCTAAGTTGTTTGGATGTGGGTGGAATTACGTACAAAGTGCTTCGTAGCACCTTCTAAGTTGTTTGGATGTGGGTGGAATTACGTACAAAGTGCTTCGTAGCACCTTCTAAGTTGTTTGGATGTGGGTGGAATTACGTACAAAGTGCTTCGTAGCACCTTCTAAGTTGTTTGGATGTGGGTGGAGTTACGTACAAAGTGCTTCGTAGCACCTTCTAAGTTGTTTGGATGTGGGTGGAATTACGTACAAAGTGCTTCGTAGCACCTTCTAAGTTGTTTGGATGTGGGTGGAGTTACGTACAAAGTGCTTCGTAGCACCTTCTAAGTTGTTTGGATGCGGGTGGAATTACGTACAAAGTGCTTCGTAGCACCTTCTAAGTTGTTTGGATGTGGGTGGAGTTACGTACAAAGTGCTTCGTAGCACCTTCTAAGTTGTTTGGATGTGGGTGGAATTACGTACAAAGTGCTTCGTAGCACCTTCTAAGTTGTTTGGATGTGGGTGGAGTTACGTACAAAGTGCTTCGTAGCACCTTCTAAGTTGTTTGGATGCGGGTGGAATTACGTACAAAGTGCTTCGTAGCACCTTCTAAGTTGTTTGGATGCGGGTGGAATTACGTACAAAGTGCTTCGTAGCACCTTCTAAGTTGTTTGGATGTGCGTGGAATTACGTACAAAGTGCTTCGTAGCACCTTCTAAGTTGTTTGGATGCGGGTGGAATTACGTACAAAGTGCTTCGTAGCACCTTCTAAGTTGTTTGGATGTGGGTGGAGTTACGTACAAAGTGCTTCGTAGCACCTTCTAAGTTGTTTGGATGTGGGTGGAATTACGTACAAAGTGCTACGTAGCACCTTCTAAGTTGTTTGGATGTGGGTGGAGTTACGTACAAAGTGCTTCGTAGCACCTTCTAAGTTGTTTGGATGTGGGTGGAATTACGTACAAAGTGCTTCGTAGCACCTTCTAAGTTGTTTGGATGTGGGTGGAGTTACGTACAAAGTGCTTCGTAGCACCTTCTAAGTTGTTTGGATGTGGGTGGAACTACGTACAAAGTGCTTCGTAGCACCTTTTAAGTTGTTTGGATGTGTGTGGAATTACGTACAAAGTGCTTCGTAGCACCTTCTAAGTTGTTTGGATGTGCGTGGAATTACGTACAAAGTGCTTCGTAGCACCTTCTAAGTTGTTTGGATGCGGGTGGAATTACGTACAAAGTGCTTCGTAGCACCTTCTAAGTTGTTTGGATGTGCGTGGAATTACGTACAAAGTGCTTCGTAGCACCTTCTAAGTTGTTTGGATGTGGGTGGAATTACGTACAAAGTGCTTCGTAGCACCTTCTAAGTTGTTTGGATGTGGGTGGAATTACGTACAAAGTGCTTCGTAGCACCTTCTAAGTTGTTTGGATGTGGGTGGAATTACGTACAAAGTGCTTCGTAGCACCTTCTAAGTTGTTTGGATGTGGGTGGAGTTACGTACAAAGTGCTTCGTAGCACCTTCTAAGTTGTTTGGATGTGGGTGGAATTACGTACAAAGTGCTTCGTAGCACCTTCTAAGTTGTTTGGATGTGGGTGGAGTTACGTACAAAGTGCTTCGTAGCACCTTCTAAGTTGTTTGGATGTGGGTGGAGTTACGTACAAAGTGCTTCGTAGCACCTTCTAAGTTGTTTGGATGTGGGTGGAATTACGTACAAAGTGCTTCGTAGCACCTTCTAAGTTGTTTGGATGTGGGTGGAGTTACGTACAAAGTGCTTCGTAGCACCTTCTAAGTTGTTTGGATGCGGGTGGAATTACGTACAAAGTGCTTCGTAGCACCTTCTAAGTTGTTTGGATGCGGGTGGAATTACGTACAAAGTGCTTCGTAGCACCTTTTAAGTTGTTTGGATGTGAGTGGAATTACGTACAAAGTGCTTCGTAGCACCTTTTAAGTTGTTTGGATGTGGATGGAATTACGTACAAAGTGCTACGTAGCACCTTTTAAGTTGTTTGGATGTGCGTGGAATTACGTACAAAGTGCTTCGTAGCACCTTCTAAGTTGTTTGGATGTGGGTGGAATTACGTACAAAGTGCTTCGTAGCACCTTCTAAGTTGTTTGGATGTGCGTGGAATTACGTACAAAGTGCTTCGTAGCACCTTCTAAGTTGTTTGGATGCGGGTGGAATTACGTACAAAGTGCTTCGTAGCACCTTCTAAGTTGTTTGGATGTGGGTGGAGTTACGTACAAAGTGCTTCGTAGCACCTTCTAAGTTGTTTGGATGTGGGTGGAATTACGTACAAAGTGCTACGTAGCACCTTCTAAGTTGTTTGGATGTGGGTGGAGTTACGTACAAAGTGCTTCGTAGCACCTTCTAAGTTGTTTGGATGTGGGTGGAATTACGTACAAAGTGCTTCGTAGCACCTTCTAAGTTGTTTGGATGTGGGTGGAGTTACGTACAAAGTGCTTCGTAGCACCTTCTAAGTTGTTTGGATGTGGGTGGAACTACGTACAAAGTGCTTCGTAGCACCTTTTAAGTTGTTTGGATGTGTGTGGAATTACGTACAAAGTGCTTCGTAGCACCTTCTAAGTTGTTTGGATGTGCGTGGAATTACGTACAAAGTGCTTCGTAGCACCTTCTAAGTTGTTTGGATGTGCGTGGAATTACGTACAAAGTGCTTCGTAGCACCTTCTAAGTTGTTTGGATGTGGGTGGAATTACGTACAAAGTGCTTCGTAGCACCTTCTAAGTTGTTTGGATGTGGGTGGAATTACGTACAAAGTGCTTCGTAGCACCTTCTAAGTTGTTTGGATGTGGGTGGAATTACGTACAAAGTGCTTCGTAGCACCTTCTAAGTTGTTTGGATGTGGGTGGAATTACGTACAAAGTGCTTCGTAGCACCTTCTAAGTTGTTTGGATGTGGGTGGAATTACGTACAAAGTGCTTCGTAGCACCTTCTAAGTTGTTTGGATGTGGGTGGAATTACGTACAAAGTGCTTCGTAGCACCTTCTAAGTTGTTTGGATGTGGGTGGAGTTACGTACAAAGTGCTTCGTAGCACCTTCTAAGTTGTTTGGATGTGGGTGGAATTACGTACAAAGTGCTTCGTAGCACCTTCTAAGTTGTTTGGATGTGGGTGGAGTTACGTACAAAGTGCTTCGTAGCACCTTCTAAGTTGTTTGGATGTGGGTGGAGTTACGTACAAAGTGCTTCGTAGCACCTTCTAAGTTGTTTGGATGCGGGTGGAATTACGTACAAAGTGCTTCGTAGCACCTTCTAAGTTGTTTGGATGTGGGTGGAATTACGTACAAAGTGCTTCGTAGCACCTTCTAAGTTGTTTGGATGTGGGTGGAGTTACGTACAAAGTGCTTCGTAGCACCTTCTAAGTTGTTTGGATGCGGGTGGAATTACGTACAAAGTGCTTCGTAGCACCTTCTAAGTTGTTTGGATGCGGGTGGAATTACGTACAAAGTGCTTCGTAGCACCTTCTTAGTTGTTTGGATGTGCGTGGAATTACGTACAAAGTGCTTCGTTGCACCTTCTAAATTGTTTGGATGTGGGTGGAATTACGTACAAAGTGCTACGTAGCACCTTCTAAGTTGTTTGGATGTGGGTGGAATTACGTACAAAGTGCTTCGTAGCACCTTCTAAGTTGTTTGGATGCGGGTGGAATTACGTACAAAGTGCTTCGTTGCACCTTCTAAATTGTTTGGATGTGGGTGGAATTACGTACAAAGTGCTACGTAGCACCTTCTAAGTTGTTTGGATGTGGGTGGAATTACGTACAAAGTGCTACGTAGCACCTTTTAAGTTGTTTGGATGCGGGTGGAATTACGTACAAAGTGCTTCGTAGCACCTTCTAAGTTGTTTGCATGCGGGTGGAATTACGTACAAAGTGCTTCGTTGCACCTTCTAAATTGTTTGGATGTGGGTGGAATTACGTACAAAGTGCTACGTAGCACCTTCTAAGTTGTTTGGATGTGGGTGGAATTACGTACAAAGTGCTACGTAGCACCTTTTAAGTTGTTTGGATGCGGGTGGAATTACGTACAAAGTGCTTCGTAGCACCTTTTAAGTTGTTTGGATGCGGGTGGAATTACGTACAAAGTGCTTCGTAGCACCTTCTTAGTTGTTTGGATGTGCGTGGAATTACGTACAAAGTGCTTCGTTGCACCTTCTAAATTGTTTGGATGTGGGTGGAATTACGTACAAAGTGCTTCGTAGCACCTTTTAAGTTGTTTGGATGCGGGTGGAATTACGTACAAAGTGCTTCGTAGCACCTTTTAAGTTGTTTGGATGCGGGTGGAATTACGTACAAAGTGCTTCGTAGCACCTTCTAAGTTGTTTGGATGCGGGTGGAATTACGTACAAAGTGCTTCGTAGCACCTTTTAAGTTGTTTGGATGTGGGTGGAATTACGTACAAAGTGCTTCGTAGCACCTTCTAAGTTGTTTGGATGCGGGTGGAATTACGTACAAAGTGCTTCGTAGCACCTTCTAAGTTGTTTGGATGCGGGTGGAATTACGTACAAAGTGCTTCGTAGCACCTTTTAAGTTGTTTGGATGCGGGTGGAATTACGTACAAAGTGCTTCGTAGCACCTTCTTAGTTGTTTGGATGTGGGTGGAATTACGTACAAAGTGCTTCGTAGCACCTTTTAAGTTGTTTGGTTGCGGGTGGAATTACGTACAAAGTGCTTCGTAGCACCTTCTAAGTTGTTTGGATGTGGGTGGAATTACGTACAAAGTGCTTCGTAGCACCTTTTAAGTTGTTTGGATGCGGGTGGAATTACGTACAAAGTGCTTCGTAGCACCTTCTCAGTTGTTTGGATGCGGGTGGAATTACGTACAAAGTGCTTCGTAGCACCTTCTAAGTTGTTTGGATGTGGGTGGAATTACGTACAAAGTGCTTCGTAGCACCTTCTTAGTTGTTTGGATGTGGGTGGAATTACGTACAAAGTGCTTCGTAGCACCTTTTAAGTTGTTTGGTTGCGGGTGGAATTACGTACAAAGTGCTTCGTAGCACCTTCTAAGTTGTTTGGATGTGGGTGGAATTACGTACAAAGTGCTTCGTAGCACCTTTTAAGTTGTTTGGATGCGGGTGGAATTACGTACAAAGTGCTTCGTAGCACCTTCTAAGTTGTTTGGATGCGGGTGGAATTACGTACAAAGTGCTTCGTAGCACCTTTTAAGTTGTTTGGATGCGGGTGGAATTACGTACAAAGTGCTTCGTAGCACCTTCTTAGTTGTTTGGATGTGGGTGGAATTACGTACAAAGTGCTTCGTAGCACCTTTTAAGTTGTTTGGTTGCGGGTGGAATTACGTACAAAGTGCTTCGTAGCACCTTCTAAGTTGTTTGGATGTGGGTGGAATTACGTACAAAGTGCTTCGTAGCACCTTTTAAGTTGTTTGGATGCGGGTGGAATTACGTACAAAGTGCTTCGTAGCACCTTCTCAGTTGTTTGGATGCGGGTGGAATTACGTACAAAGTGCTACGTAGCACCTTCTAAGTTGTTTGGATGTGGGTGGAATTACGTACAAAGTGCTTCGTAGCACCTTTTAAGTTGTTTGGATGTGGGTGGAATTACGTACAAAGTGCTTCGTAGCACCTTCTTAGTTGTTTGGATGTGCGTGGAATTACGTACAAAGTGCTTCGTTGCACCTTCTAAATTGTTTGGATGTGGGTGGAATTACGTACAAAGTGCTTCGTAGCACCTTTTAAGTTGTTTGGATGCGGGTGGAATTACGTACAAAGTGCTTCGTAGCACCTTTTAAGTTGTTTGGATGCGGGTGGAATTACGTACAAAGTGCTTCGTAGCACCTTTTAAGTTGTTTGGATGCGGGTGGAATTACGTACAAAGTGCTTCGTAGCACCTTCTAAGTTGTTTGGATGCGGGTGGAATTACGTACAAAGTGCTTCGTAGCACCTTCTAAGTTGTTTGGATGCGGGTGGAATTACGTACAAAGTGCTTCGTAGCACCTTTTAAGTTGTTTGGATGCGGGTGGAATTACGTACAAAGTGCTTCGTAGCACCTTTTAAGTTGTTTGGATGTGGGTGGAATTACGTACAAAGTGCTTCGCAGCACCTTTTAAGTTGTTTGGATGTGGGTGGAATTACGTACAAAGTGCTTCGTAGCACCTTCTTAGTTGTTTGGATGTGGGTGGAATTACGTACAAAGTGCTTCGTAGCACCTTTTAAGTTGTTTGGTTGCGGGTGGAATTACGTACAAAGTGCTTCGTAGCACCTTTTAAGTTGTTTGGATGTGGGTGGAATTACGTACAAAGTGCTTCGTAGCACCTTTTAAGTTGTTTGGATGCGGGTGGAATTACGTACAAAGTGCTTCGTAGCACCTTCTCAGTTGTTTGGATGCGGGTGGAATTACGTACAAAGTGCTTCGTAGCACCTTCTAAGTTGTTTGGATGCGGGTGGAATTACGTACAAAGTGCTTCGTAGCACCTTTTAAGTTGTTTGGATGCGGGTGGAATTACGTACAAAGTGCTTCGTAGCACCTTCTTAGTTGTTTGGATGTGGGTGGAATTACGTACAAAGTGCTTCGTAGCACCTTTTAAGTTGTTTGGTTGCGGGTGGAATTACGTACAAAGTGCTTCGTAGCACCTTTTAAGTTGTTTGGATGCGGGTGGAATTACGTACAAAGTGCTTCGTAGCACCTTTTAAGTTGTTTGGATGCGGGTGGAATTACGTACAAAGTGCTTCGTAGCACCTTCTAAGTTGTTTGGATGCGGGTGGAATTACGTACAAAGTGCTTCGTAGCACCTTTTAAGTTGTTTGGATGCGGGTGGAATTACGTACAAAGTGCTTCGTAGCACCTTTTAAGTTGTTTGGATGCGGGTGGAATTACGTACAAAGTGCTTCGTAGCACCTTCTTAGTTGTTTGGATGTGGGTGGAATTACGTACAAAGTGCTTCGTAGCACCTTTTAAGTTGTTTGGTTGCGGGTGGAATTACGTACAAAGTGCTTCGTAGCACCTTTTAAGTTGTTTGGATGCGGGTGGAATTACGTACAAAGTGCTTCGTAGCACCTTCTAAGTTGTTTGGATGCGGGTGGAATTACGTACAAAGTGCTTCGTAGCACCTTTTAAGTTGTTTGGATGCGGGTGGAATTACGTACAAAGTGCTTCGTAGCACCTTCTAAGTTGTTTGGATGCGGGTGGAATTACGTACAAAGTGCTTCGTAGCACCTTCTAAATTGTTTGGATGTGGGTGGAATTACGTACAAAGTGCTTCGTAGCACCTTCTAAGTTGTTTGGATGCGGGTGGAATTACGTACAAAGTGCTTCGTAGCACCTTCTAAGTTGTTTGGATGCGGGTGGAATTACGTACAAAGTGCTACGTAGCACCTTCTAAGTTGTTTGGATGCGGGTGGAATTACGTACAAAGTGCTACGTAGCACCTTTTAAGTTGTTTGGATGCGGGTGGAATTACGTACAAAGTGCTTCGTAGCACCTTCTTAGTTGTTTGGATGTGGGTGGAATTACGTACAAAGTGCTTCGTAGCACCTTTTAAGTTGTTTGGTTGCGGGTGGAATTACGTACAAAGTGCTTCGTAGCACCTTCTAAGTTGTTTGGATGCGGGTGGAATTACGTACAAAGTGCTTCGTAGCACCTTCTAAGTTGTTTGGATGTGGGTGGAATTACGTACAAAGTGCTTCGTAGCACCTTCTAAGTTGTTTGGATGCGGGTGGAATTACGTACAAAGTGCTTCGTAGCACCTTCTAAGTTGTTTGGATGCGGGTGGAATTACGTACAAAGTGCTTCGTAGCACCTTCTAAATTGTTTGGATGTGGGTGGAATTACGTACAAAGTGCTTCGTAGCACCTTCTAAGTTGTTTGGATGCGGGTGGAATTACGTACAAAGTGCTTCGTAGCACCTTCTAAGTTGTTTGGATGCGGGTGGAATTACGTACAAAGTGCTTCGTAGCACCTTTTAAGTTGTTTGGTTGCGGGTGGAATTACGTACAAAGTGCTTCGTAGCACCTTCTTAGTTGTTTGGATGTGGGTGGAATTACGTACAAAGTGCTTCGTAGCACCTTTTAAGTTGTTTGGATGCGGGTGGAATTACGTACAAAGTGCTACGTAGCACCTTTTAAGTTGTTTGGATGCGGGTGGAATTACGTACAAAGTGCTTCGTAGCACCTTCTAAGTTGTTTGGATGCGGGTGGAATTACGTACAAAGTGCTTCGTAGCACCTTCTAAATTGTTTGGATGTGGGTGGAATTACGTACAAAGTGCTTCGTAGCACCTTTTAAGTTGTTTGGATGCGGGTGGAATTACGTACAAAGTGCTTCGTAGCACCTTTTTAGTTGTTTGGATGCGGGTGGAATTACGTACAAAGTGCTACGTAGCACCTTTTAAGTTGTTTGGATGCGGGTGGAATTACGTACAAAGTGCTTCGTAGCACCTTCTTAGTTGTTTGGATGTGGGTGGAATTACGTACAAAGTGCTTCGTAGCACCTTTTAAGTTGTTTGGTTGCGGGTGGAATTACGTACAAAGTGCTTCGTAGCACCTTCTAAGTTGTTTGGATGCGGGTGGAATTACGTACAAAGTGCTTCGTAGCACCTTCTAAGTTGTTTGGATGTGGGTGGAATTACGTACAAAGTGCTTCGTAGCACCTTCTAAGTTGTTTGGATGCGGGTGGAATTACGTACAAAGTGCTTCGTAGCACCTTCTAAGTTGTTTGGATGCGGGTGGAATTACGTACAAAGTGCTTCGTAGCACCTTCTAAATTGTTTGGATGTGGGTGGAATTACGTACAAAGTGCTTCGTAGCACCTTTTAAGTTGTTTGGATGCGGGTGGAATTACGTACAAAGTGCTTCGTAGCACCTTTTTAGTTGTTTGGATGCGGGTGGAATTACGTACAAAGTGCTTCGTAGCACCTTTTAAGTTGTTTGGTTGCGGGTGGAATTACGTACAAAGTGCTTCGTAGCACCTTCTTAGTTGTTTGGATGTGGGTGGAATTACGTACAAAGTGCTTCGTAGCACCTTTTAAGTTGTTTGGATGCGGGTGGAATTACGTACAAAGTGCTACGTAGCACCTTTTAAGTTGTTTGGATGCGGGTGGAATTACGTACAAAGTGCTTCGTAGCACCTTCTAAGTTGTTTGGATGCGGGTGGAATTACGTACAAAGTGCTTCGTAGCACCTTCTAAGTTGTTTGGATGCGGGTGGAATTACGTACAAAGTGCTACGTAGCACCTTTTAAGTTGTTTGGATGCGGGTGGAATTACGTACAAAGTGCTTCGTAGCACCTTTTAAGTTGTTTGGATGTGGGTGGAATTACGTACAAAGTGCTTCGTAGCACCTTCTTAGTTGTTTGGATGTGGGTGGAATTACGTACAAAGTGCTACGTAGCACCTTTTAAGTTGTTTGGATGCGGGTGGAATTACGTACAAAGTGCTTCGTAGCACCTTTTAAGTTGTTTGGATGCGGGTGGAATTACGTACAAAGTGCTACGTAGCACCTTTTAAGTTGTTTGGATGCGGGTGGAATTACGTACAAAGTGCTACGTAGCACCTTTTAAGTTGTTTGGATGCGGGTGGAATTACGTACAAAGTGCTTCGTTGCACCTTCTAAATTGTTTGGATGTGGGTGGAATTACGTACAAAGTGCTACGTAGCACCTTTTAAGTTGTTTGGATGCGGGTGGAATTACGTACAAAGTGCTACGTAGCACCTTTTAAGTTGTTTGGATGCGGGTGGAATTACGTACAAAGTGCTTCGTAGCACCTTTTAAGTTGTTTGGATGCGGGTGGAATTACGTACAAAGTGCTTCGTAGCACCTTCTTAGTTGTTTGGATGTGCGTGGAATTACGTACAAAGTGCTTCGTTGCACCTTCTAAATTGTTTGGATGTGGGTGGAATTACGTACAAAGTGCTACGTAGCACCTTTTAAGTTGTTTGGATGCGGGTGGAATTACGTACAAAGTGCTACGTAGCACCTTTTAAGTTGTTTGGATGCGGGTGGAATTACGTACAAAGTGCTTCGTAGCACCTTTTAAGTTGTTTGGATGTGGGTGGAATTACGTACAAAGTGCTTCGTAGCACCTTCTTAGTTGTTTGGATGTGGGTGGAATTACGTACAAAGTGCTACGTAGCACCTTTTAAGTTGTTTGGATGCGGGTGGAATTACGTACAAAGTGCTTCGTAGCACCTTTTAAGTTGTTTGGATGCGGGTGGAATTACGTACAAAGTGCTTCGTAGCACCTTCTTAGTTGTTTGGATGTGCGTGGAATTACGTACAAAGTGCTTCGTTGCACCTTCTAAATTGTTTGGATGTGGGTGGAATTACGTACAAAGTGCTTCGTAGCACCTTTTAAGTTGTTTGGATGCGGGTGGAATTACGTACAAAGTGCTACGTAGCACCTTTTAAGTTGTTTGGATGCGGGTGGAATTACGTACAAAGTGCTTCGTAGCACCTTTTAAGTTGTTTGGATGTGGGTGGAATTACGTACAAAGTGCTTCGTAGCACCTTCTTAGTTGTTTGGATGTGGGTGGAATTACGTACAAAGTGCTACGTAGCACCTTTTAAGTTGTTTGGATGCGGGTGGAATTACGTACAAAGTGCTACGTAGCACCTTTTAAGTTGTTTGGATGCGGGTGGAATTACGTACAAAGTGCTACGTAGCACCTTTTAAGTTGTTTGGATGCGGGTGGAATTACGTACAAAGTGCTTCGTTGCACCTTCTAAATTGTTTGGATGTGGGTGGAATTACGTACAAAGTGCTACGTAGCACCTTTTAAGTTGTTTGGATGCGGGTGGAATTACGTACAAAGTGCTACGTAGCACCTTTTAAGTTGTTTGGATGCGGGTGGAATTACGTACAAAGTGCTTCGTAGCACCTTTTAAGTTGTTTGGATGCGGGTGGAATTACGTACAAAGTGCTTCGTAGCACCTTCTTAGTTGTTTGGATGTGCGTGGAATTACGTACAAAGTGCTTCGTTGCACCTTCTAAATTGTTTGGATGTGGGTGGAATTACGTACAAAGTGCTACGTAGCACCTTTTAAGTTGTTTGGATGCGGGTGGAATTACGTACAAAGTGCTACGTAGCACCTTTTAAGTTGTTTGGATGCGGGTGGAATTACGTACAAAGTGCTTCGTAGCACCTTCTAAGTTGTTTGGATGTGGGTGGAATTACGTACAAAGTGCTACGTAGCACCTTTTAAGTTGTTTGGATGCGGGTGGAATTACGTACAAAGTGCTTCGTAGCACCTTCTAAGTTGTTTGGATGCGGGTGGAATTACGTACAAAGTGCTTCGTAGCACCTTCTAAGTTGTTTGGATGCGGGTGGAATTACGTACAAAGTGCTACGTAGCACCTTTTAAGTTGTTTGGATGCGGGTGGAATTACGTACAAAGTGCTTCGTAGCACCTTCTTAGTTGTTTGGATGTGCGTGGAATTACGTACAAAGTGCTTCGTAGCACCTTCTAAGTTGTTTGGATGTGGGTGGAATTACGTACAAAGTGCTACGTAGCACCTTTTAAGTTGTTTGGATGCGGGTGGAATTACGTACAAAGTGCTTCGTAGCACCTTTTAAGTTGTTTGGATGCGGGTGGAATTACGTACAAAGTGCTACGTAGCACCTTTTAAGTTGTTTGGATGCGGGTGGAATTACGTACAAAGTGCTTCGTAGCACCTTCTTAGTTGTTTGGATGTGCGTGGAATTACGTACAAAGTGCTACGTAGCACCTTTTAAGTTGTTTGGATGCGGGTGGAATTACGTACAAAGTGCTTCGTAGCACCTTTTAAGTTGTTTGGATGCGGGTGGAATTACGTACAAAGTGCTTCGTAGCACCTTTTAAGTTGTTTGGATGCGGGTGGAATTACGTACAAAGTGCTTCGTAGCACCTTCTTAGTTGTTTGGATGTGCGTGGAATTACGTACAAAGTGCTACGTAGCACCTTTTAAGTTGTTTGGATGCGGGTGGAATTACGTACAAAGTGCTACGTAGCACCTTTTAAGTTGTTTGGATGCGGGTGGAATTACGTACAAAGTGCTTCGTAGCACCTTCTTAGTTGTTTGGATGTGCGTGGAATTACGTACAAAGTGCTACGTAGCACCTTTTAAGTTGTTTGGATGCGGGTGGAATTACGTACAAAGTGCTTCGTAGCACCTTTTAAGTTGTTTGGATGCGGGTGGAATTACGTACAAAGTGCTTCGTAGCACCTTTTAAGTTGTTTGGATGCGGGTGGAATTACGTACAAAGTGCTTCGTAGCACCTTCTTAGTTGTTTGGATGTGCGTGGAATTACGTACAAAGTGCTACGTAGCACCTTTTAAGTTGTTTGGATGCGGGTGGAATTACGTACAAAGTGCTACGTAGCACCTTTTAAGTTGTTTGGATGCGGGTGGAATTACGTACAAAGTGCTTCGTAGCACCTTTTAAGTTGTTTGGATGCGGGTGGAATTACGTACAAAGTGCTTCGTAGCACCTTCTTAGTTGTTTGGATGTGCGTGGAATTACGTACAAAGTGCTACGTAGCACCTTTTAAGTTGTTTGGATGCGGGTGGAATTACGTACAAAGTGCTACGTAGCACCTTTTAAGTTGTTTGGATGCGGGTGGAATTACGTACAAAGTGCTTCGTAGCACCTTTTAAGTTGTTTGGATGAGGGTGGAATTACGTACAAAGTGCTTCGTAGCACCTTCTTAGTTGTTTGGATGTGCGTGGAATTACGTACAAAGTGCTACGTAGCACCTTTTAAGTTGTTTGGATGCGGGTGGAATTACGTACAAAGTGCTTCGTAGCACCTTCTTAGTTGTTTGGATGTGGGTGGAATTACGTACAAAGTGCTTCGTAGCACCTTTTAAGTTGTTTGGATGCGGGTGGAATTACGTACAAAGTGCTTCGTAGCACCTTCTTAGTTGTTTGGATGTGCGTGGAATTACGTACAAAGTGCTTCGTTGCACCTTCTAAATTGTTTGGATGTGGGTGGAATTACGTACAAAGTGCTACGTAGCACCTTTTAAGTTGTTTGGATGCGGGTGGAATTACGTACAAAGTGCTTCGTAGCACCTTTTAAGTTGTTTGGATGTGGGTGGAATTACGTACAAAGTGCTACGTAGCACCTTTTAAGTTGTTTGGATGCGGGT
This sequence comes from Anopheles coustani, assembly GCF_943734705.1. Classification (NCBI taxonomy): domain Eukaryota; kingdom Metazoa; phylum Arthropoda; class Insecta; order Diptera; family Culicidae; genus Anopheles; species Anopheles coustani. Next base: position 123,119 of record NW_026525403.1, on the reverse strand, counting down.
GGAATTACGTACAAAGTGCTTCGTAGCACCTTTTAAGTTGTTTGGATGCGGGTGGAATTACGTACAAAGTGCTTCGTAGCACCTTCTTAGTTGTTTGGATGTGGGTGGAATTACGTACAAAGTGCTACGTAGCACCTTTTAAGTTGTTTGGATGCGGGTGGAATTACGTACAAAGTGCTTCGTAGCACCTTTTAAGTTGTTTGGATGCGGGTGGAATTACGTACAAAGTGCTTCGTAGCACCTTCTTAGTTGTTTGGATGTGCGTGGAATTACGTACAAAGTGCTACGTAGCACCTTTTAAGTTGTTTGGATGCGGGTGGAATTACGTACAAAGTGCTTCGTAGCACCTTCTTAGTTGTTTGGATGTGCGTGGAATTACGTACAAAGTGCTTCGTTGCACCTTCTAAATTGTTTGGATGTGGGTGGAATTACGTACAAAGTGCTACGTAGCACCTTTTAAGTTGTTTGGATGCGGGTGGAATTACGTACAAAGTGCTACGTAGCACCTTTTAAGTTGTTTGGATGCGGGTGGAATTACGTACAAAGTGCTACGTAGCACCTTTTAAGTTGTTTGGATGCGGGTGGAATTACGTACAAAGTGCTTCGTAGCACCTTCTTAGTTGTTTGGATGTGCGTGGAATTACGTACAAAGTGCTACGTAGCACCTTTTAAGTTGTTTGGATGCGGGTGGAATTACGTACAAAGTGCTACGTAGCACCTTTTAAGTTGTTTGGATGCGGGTGGAATTACGTACAAAGTGCTTCGTAGCACCTTTTAAGTTGTTTGGATGTGGGTGGAATTACGTACAAAGTGCTTCGTAGCACCTTCTTAGTTGTTTGGATGTGCGTGGAATTACGTACAAAGTGCTACGTAGCACCTTTTAAGTTGTTTGGATGCGGGTGGAATTACGTACAAAGTGCTTCGTAGCACCTTCTTAGTTGTTTGGATGTGCGTGGAATTACGTACAAAGTGCTTCGTTGCACCTTCTAAATTGTTTGGATGTGGGTGGAATTACGTACAAAGTGCTACGTAGCACCTTTTAAGTTGTTTGGATGCGGGTGGAATTACGTACAAAGTGCTTCGTAGCACCTTTTAAGTTGTTTGGATGCGGGTGGAATTACGTACAAAGTGCTACGTAGCACCTTTTAAGTTGTTTGGATGCGGGTGGAATTACGTACAAAGTGCTACGTAGCACCTTTTAAGTTGTTTGGATGCGGGTGGAATTACGTACAAAGTGCTTCGTAGCACCTTTTAAGTTGTTTGGATGCGGGTGGAATTACGTACAAAGTGCTTCGTAGCACCTTCTTAGTTGTTTGGATGTGCGTGGAATTACGTACAAAGTGCTACGTAGCACCTTTTAAGTTGTTTGGATGCGGGTGGAATTACGTACAAAGTGCTTCGTAGCACCTTCTTAGTTGTTTGGATGTGGGTGGAATTACGTACAAAGTGCTTCGTAGCACCTTTTAAGTTGTTTGGATGCGGGTGGAATTACGTACAAAGTGCTTCGTAGCACCTTCTTAGTTGTTTGGATGTGCGTGGAATTACGTACAAAGTGCTTCGTTGCACCTTCTAAATTGTTTGGATGTGGGTGGAATTACGTACAAAGTGCTACGTAGCACCTTTTAAGTTGTTTGGATGCGGGTGGAATTACGTACAAAGTGCTTCGTAGCACCTTTTAAGTTGTTTGGATGTGGGTGGAATTACGTACAAAGTGCTACGTAGCACCTTTTAAGTTGTTTGGATGCGGGTGGAATTACGTACAAAGTGCTTCGTAGCACCTTTTAAGTTGTTTGGATGCGGGTGGAATTACGTACAAAGTGCTTCGTAGCACCTTCTTAGTTGTTTGGATGTGCGTGGAATTACGTACAAAGTGCTACGTAGCACCTTTTAAGTTGTTTGGATGCGGGTGGAATTACGTACAAAGTGCTTCGTAGCACCTTTTAAGTTGTTTGGATGCGGGTGGAATTACGTACAAAGTGCTTCGTAGCACCTTTTAAGTTGTTTGGATGCGGGTGGAATTACGTACAAAGTGCTTCGTAGCACCTTCTTAGTTGTTTGGATGTGCGTGGAATTACGTACAAAGTGCTACGTAGCACCTTTTAAGTTGTTTGGATGCGGGTGGAATTACGTACAAAGTGCTTCGTAGCACCTTCTTAGTTGTTTGGATGTGCGTGGAATTACGTACAAAGTGCTTCGTTGCACCTTCTAAATTGTTTGGATGTGGGTGGAATTACGTACAAAGTGCTACGTAGCACCTTTTAAGTTGTTTGGATGCGGGTGGAATTACGTACAAAGTGCTACGTAGCACCTTTTAAGTTGTTTGGATGCGGGTGGAATTACGTACAAAGTGCTTCGTAGCACCTTTTAAGTTGTTTGGATGTGGGTGGAATTACGTACAAAGTGCTACGTAGCACCTTTTAAGTTGTTTGGATGCGGGTGGAATTACGTACAAAGTGCTTCGTAGCACCTTTTAAGTTGTTTGGATGCGGGTGGAATTACGTACAAAGTGCTACGTAGCACCTTTTAAGTTGTTTGGATGCGGGTGGAATTACGTACAAAGTGCTTCGTAGCACCTTCTTAGTTGTTTGGATGTGCGTGGAATTACGTACAAAGTGCTACGTAGCACCTTTTAAGTTGTTTGGATGCGGGTGGAATTACGTACAAAGTGCTTCGTAGCACCTTTTAAGTTGTTTGGATGCGGGTGGAATTACGTACAAAGTGCTTCGTAGCACCTTCTTAGTTGTTTGGATGTGCGTGGAATTACGTACAAAGTGCTACGTAGCACCTTTTAAGTTGTTTGGATGCGGGTGGAATTACGTACAAAGTGCTTCGTAGCACCTTTTAAGTTGTTTGGATGCGGGTGGAATTACGTACAAAGTGCTTCGTAGCACCTTCTTAGTTGTTTGGATGTGCGTGGAATTACGTACAAAGTGCTACGTAGCACCTTTTAAGTTGTTTGGATGCGGGTGGAATTACGTACAAAGTGCTTCGTAGCACCTTCTTAGTTGTTTGGATGTGCGTGGAATTACGTACAAAGTGCTTCGTTGCACCTTCTAAATTGTTTGGATGTGGGTGGAATTACGTACAAAGTGCTACGTAGCACCTTTTAAGTTGTTTGGATGCGGGTGGAATTACGTACAAAGTGCTACGTAGCACCTTTTAAGTTGTTTGGATGCGGGTGGAATTACGTACAAAGTGCTTCGTAGCACCTTCTTAGTTGTTTGGATGTGGGTGGAATTACGTACAAAGTGCTTCGTAGCACCTTTTAAGTTGTTTGGATGCGGGTGGAATTACGTACAAAGTGCTTCGTAGCACCTTTTAAGTTGTTTGGATGCGGGTGGAATTACGTACAAAGTGCTTCGTAGCACCTTCTTAGTTGTTTGGATGTGCGTGGAATTACGTACAAAGTGCTTCGTTGCACCTTCTAAATTGTTTGGATGTGGGTGGAATTACGTACAAAGTGCTACGTAGCACCTTTTAAGTTGTTTGGATGCGGGTGGAATTACGTACAAAGTGCTACGTAGCACCTTTTAAGTTGTTTGGATGCGGGTGGAATTACGTACAAAGTGCTTCGTAGCACCTTTTAAGTTGTTTGGATGTGGGTGGAATTACGTACAAAGTGCTTCGTAGCACCTTCTTAGTTGTTTGGATGTGGGTGGAATTACGTACAAAGTGCTTCGTAGCACCTTTTAAGTTGTTTGGATGCGGGTGGAATTACGTACAAAGTGCTTCGTAGCACCTTCTTAGTTGTTTGGATGTGCGTGGAATTACGTACAAAGTGCTTCGTTGCACCTTCTAAATTGTTTGGATGTGGGTGGAATTACGTACAAAGTGCTTCGTAGCACCTTTTAAGTTGTTTGGATGCGGGTGGAATTACGTACAAAGTGCTTCGTAGCACCTTTTAAGTTGTTTGGATGCGGGTGGAATTACGTACAAAGTGCTACGTAGCACCTTTTAAGTTGTTTGGATGCGGGTGGAATTACGTACAAAGTGCTTCGTAGCACCTTCTAAGTTGTTTGGATGCGGGTGGAATTACGTACAAAGTGCTTCGTAGCACCTTCTAAGTTGTTTGGATGCGGGTGGAATTACGTACAAAGTGCTTCGTAGCACCTTCTTAGTTGTTTGGATGTGCGTGGAATTACGTACAAAGTGCTTCGTTGCACCTTCTAAATTGTTTGGATGTGGGTGGAATTACGTACAAAGTGCTACGTAGCACCTTTTAAGTTGTTTGGATGCGGGTGGAATTACGTACAAAGTGCTTCGTAGCACCTTTTAAGTTGTTTGGATGTGGGTGGAATTACGTACAAAGTGCTACGTAGCACCTTTTAAGTTGTTTGGATGCGGGTGGAATTACGTACAAAGTGCTTCGTAGCACCTTTTAAGTTGTTTGGATGCGGGTGGAATTACGTACAAAGTGCTACGTAGCTCCTTTTAAGTTGTTTGGATGCGGGTGGAATTACGTACAAAGTGCTTCGTAGCACCTTTTAAGTTGTTTGGATGTGGGTGGAATTACGTACAAAGTGCTTCGTAGCACCTTCTTAGTTGTTTGGATGTGGGTGGAATTACGTACAAAGTGCTTCGTAGCACCTTTTAAGTTGTTTGGATGCGGGTGGAATTACGTACAAAGTGCTTCGTAGCACCTTCTTAGTTGTTTGGATGTGCGTGGAATTACGTACAAAGTGCTTCGTAGCACCTTCTTAGTTGTTTGGATGTGCGTGGAATTACGTACAAAGTGCTTCGTTGCACCTTCTAAATTGTTTGGATGTGGGTGGAATTACGTACAAAGTGCTACGTAGCACCTTTTAAGTTGTTTGGATGCGGGTGGAATTACGTACAAAGTGCTTCGTAGCACCTTCTAAGTTGTTTGGATGCGGGTGGAATTACGTACAAAGTGCTTCGTAGCACCTTCTAAGTTGTTTGGATGCGGGTGGAATTACGTACAAAGTGCTTCGTAGCACCTTCTTAGTTGTTTGGATGTGCGTGGAATTACGTACAAAGTGCTTCGTTGCACCTTCTAAATTGTTTGGATGTGGGTGGAATTACGTACAAAGTGCTACGTAGCACCTTTTAAGTTGTTTGGATGCGGGTGGAATTACGTACAAAGTGCTTCGTAGCACCTTTTAAGTTGTTTGGATGCGGGTGGAATTACGTACAAAGTGCTACGTAGCACCTTTTAAGTTGTTTGGATGCGGGTGGAATTACGTACAAAGTGCTTCGTAGCACCTTCTAAGTTGTTTGGATGCGGGTGGAATTACGTACAAAGTGCTTCGTAGCACCTTCTAAGTTGTTTGGATGCGGGTGGAATTACGTACAAAGTGCTTCGTAGCACCTTCTTAGTTGTTTGGATGTGCGTGGAATTACGTACAAAGTGCTTCGTTGCACCTTCTAAATTGTTTGGATGTGGGTGGAATTACGTACAAAGTGCTACGTAGCACCTTTTAAGTTGTTTGGATGCGGGTGGAATTACGTACAAAGTGCTTCGTAGCACCTTCTAAGTTGTTTGGATGCGGGTGGAATTACGTACAAAGTGCTTCGTAGCACCTTCTAAGTTGTTTGGATGCGGGTGGAATTACGTACAAAGTGCTTCGTAGCACCTTCTTAGTTGTTTGGATGTGCGTGGAATTACGTACAAAGTGCTTCGTTGCACCTTCTAAATTGTTTGGATGTGGGTGGAATTACGTACAAAGTGCTACGTAGCACCTTTTAAGTTGTTTGGATGCGGGTGGAATTACGTACAAAGTGCTTCGTAGCACCTTTTAAGTTGTTTGGATGCGGGTGGAATTACGTACAAAGTGCTTCGTTGCACCTTCTAAATTGTTTGGATGTGGGTGGAATTACGTACAAAGTGCTACGTAGCACCTTTTAAGTTGTTTGGATGCGGGTGGAATTACGTACAAAGTGCTACGTAGCTCCTTTTAAGTTGTTTGGATGCGGGTGGAATTACGTACAAAGTGCTTCGTAGCACCTTTTAAGTTGTTTGGATGTGGGTGGAATTACGTACAAAGTGCTTCGTAGCACCTTCTTAGTTGTTTGGATGTGGGTGGAATTACGTACAAAGTGCTTCGTAGCACCTTTTAAGTTGTTTGGATGCGGGTGGAATTACGTACAAAGTGCTACGTAGCACCTTTTAAGTTGTTTGGATGTGCGTGGAATTACGTACAAAGTGCTTCGTTGCACCTTCTAAATTGTTTGGATGTGGGTGGAATTACGTACAAAGTGCTACGTAGCACCTTTTAAGTTGTTTGGATGCGGGTGGAATTACGTACAAAGTGCTTCGTAGCACCTTTTAAGTTGTTTGGATGCGGGTGGAATTACGTACAAAGTGCTACGTAGCACCTTTTAAGTTGTTTGGATGCGGGTGGAATTACGTACAAAGTGCTTCGTAGCACCTTCTAAGTTGTTTGGATGCGGGTGGAATTACGTACAAAGTGCTTCGTAGCACCTTCTAAGTTGTTTGGATGCGGGTGGAATTACGTACAAAGTGCTTCGTAGCACCTTCTTAGTTGTTTGGATGTGCGTGGAATTACGTACAAAGTGCTTCGTTGCACCTTCTAAATTGTTTGGATGTGGGTGGAATTACGTACAAAGTGCTACGTAGCACCTTTTAAGTTGTTTGGATGCGGGTGGAATTACGTACAAAGTGCTTCGTAGCACCTTTTAAGTTGTTTGGATGCGGGTGGAATTACGTACAAAGTGCTACGTAGCACCTTTTAAGTTGTTTGGATGCGGGTGGAATTACGTACAAAGTGCTACGTAGCACCTTTTAAGTTGTTTGGATGCGGGTGGAATTACGTACAAAGTGCTTCGTAGCACCTTCTAAGTTGTTTGGATGCGGGTGGAATTACGTACAAAGTGCTTCGTAGCACCTTCTAAGTTGTTTGGATGCGGGTGGAATTACGTACAAAGTGCTTCGTAGCACCTTCTTAGTTGTTTGGATGTGCGTGGAATTACGTACAAAGTGCTACGTAGCACCTTTTAAGTTGTTTGGATGCGGGTGGAATTACGTACAAAGTGCTTCGTAGCACCTTTTAAGTTGTTTGGATGCGGGTGGAATTACGTACAAAGTGCTACGTAGCACCTTTTAAGTTGTTTGGATGCGGGTGGAATTACGTACAAAGTGCTTCGTAGCACCTTCTAAGTTGTTTGGATGCGGGTGGAATTACGTACAAAGTGCTTCGTAGCACCTTCTAAGTTGTTTGGATGCGGGTGGAATTACGTACAAAGTGCTTCGTAGCACCTTCTTAGTTGTTTGGATGTGCGTGGAATTACGTACAAAGTGCTTCGTTGCACCTTCTAAATTGTTTGGATGTGGGTGGAATTACGTACAAAGTGCTTCGTAGCACCTTTTAAGTTGTTTGGATGCGGGTGGAATTACGTACAAAGTGCTTCGTAGCACCTTCTTAGTTGTTTGGATGTGCGTGGAATTACGTACAAAGTGCTACGTAGCACCTTTTAAGTTGTTTGGATGCGGGTGGAATTACGTACAAAGTGCTACGTAGCACCTTTTAAGTTGTTTGGATGCGGGTGGAATTACGTACAAAGTGCTTCGTAGCACCTTCTAAGTTGTTTGGATGCGGGTGGAATTACGTACAAAGTGCTTCGTAGCACCTTCTTAGTTGTTTGGATGTGCGTGGAATTACGTACAAAGTGCTTCGTTGCACCTTCTAAATTGTTTGGATGTGGGTGGAATTACGTACAAAGTGCTACGTAGCACCTTTTAAGTTGTTTGGATGCGGGTGGAATTACGTACAAAGTGCTTCGTAGCACCTTTTAAGTTGTTTGGATGCGGGTGGAATTACGTACAAAGTGCTACGTAGCACCTTTTAAGTTGTTTGGATGCGGGTGGAATTACGTACAAAGTGCTTCGTAGCACCTTCTAAGTTGTTTGGATGCGGGTGGAATTACGTACAAAGTGCTTCGTAGCACCTTCTAAGTTGTTTGGATGCGGGTGGAATTACGTACAAAGTGCTTCGTAGCACCTTCTTAGTTGTTTGGATGTGCGTGGAATTACGTACAAAGTGCTTCGTTGCACCTTCTAAATTGTTTGGATGTGGGTGGAATTACGTACAAAGTGCTACGTAGCACCTTTTAAGTTGTTTGGATGCGGGTGGAATTACGTACAAAGTGCTTCGTAGCACCTTTTAAGTTGTTTGGATGCGGGTGGAATTACGTACAAAGTGCTACGTAGCACCTTTTAAGTTGTTTGGATGCGGGTGGAATTACGTACAAAGTGCTTCGTAGCACCTTTTAAGTTGTTTGGATGCGGGTGGAATTACGTACAAAGTGCTACGTAGCTCCTTTTAAGTTGTTTGGATGCGGGTGGAATTACGTACAAAGTGCTTCGTAGCACCTTCTAAGTTGTTTGGATGCGGGTGGAATTACGTACAAAGTGCTACGTAGCACCTTTTAAGTTGTTTGGATGCGGGTGGAATTACGTACAAAGTGCTTCGTAGCACCTTTTAAGTTGTTTGGATGCGGGTGGAATTACGTACAAAGTGCTTCGTAGCACCTTTTAAGTTGTTTGGATGCGGGTGGAATTACGTACAAAGTGCTACGTAGCACCTTTTAAGTTGTTTGGATGCGGGTGGAATTACGTACAAAGTGCTTCGTAGCACCTTCTAAGTTGTTTGGATGCGGGTGGAATTACGTACAAAGTGCTTCGTAGCACCTTTTAAGTTGTTTGGATGCGGGTGGAATTACGTACAAAGTGCTTCGTAGCACCTTTTAAGTTGTTTGGATGCGGGTGGAATTACGTACAAAGTGCTACGTAGCACCTTCTAAATTGTTTGGATGTGGGTGGAATTACGTACAAAGTGCTTCGTAGCACCTTCTAAGTTGTTTGGATGCGGGTGGAATTACGTACAAAGTGCTTCGTAGCACCTTCTAAGTTGTTTGGATGCGGGTGGAATTACGTACAAAGTGCTTCGTTGCACCTTTTAAGTTGTTTGGATGCGGGTGGAATTACGTACAAAGTGCTTCGTAGCACCTTTTAAGTTGTTTGGATGCGGGTGGAATTACGTACAAAGTGCTACGTAGCACCTTTTAAGTTGTTTGGATGCGGGTGGAATTACGTACAAAGTGCTTCGTTGCACCTTCTAAATTGTTTGGATGCGGGTGGAATTACGTACAAAGTGCTACGTAGCACCTTTTAAGTTGTTTGGATGCGGGTGGAATTACGTACAAAGTGCTTCGTTGCACCTTCTAAATTGTTTGGATGCGGGTGGAATTACGTACAAAGTGCTACGTAGCACCTTTTAAGTTGTTTGGATGCGGGTGGAATTACGTACAAAGTGCTACGTAGCACCTTTTAAGTTGTTTGGATGCGGGTGGAATTACGTACAAAGTGCTTCGTAGCACCTTCTAAGTTGTTTGGATGCGGGTGGAATTACGTACAAAGTGCTTCGTAGCACCTTCTTAGTTGTTTGGATGTGCGTGGAATTACGTACAAAGTGCTTCGTTGCACCTTCTAAATTGTTTGGATGTGGGTGGAATTACGTACAAAGTGCTACGTAGCACCTTTTAAGTTGTTTGGATGCGGGTGGAATTACGTACAAAGTGCTTCGTAGCACCTTTTAAGTTGTTTGGATGCGGGTGGAATTACGTACAAAGTGCTACGTAGCACCTTTTAAGTTGTTTGGATGCGGGTGGAATTACGTACAAAGTGCTTCGTAGCACCTTCTAAGTTGTTTGGATGCGGGTGGAATTACGTACAAAGTGCTTCGTAGCACCTTCTAAGTTGTTTGGATGCGGGTGGAATTACGTACAAAGTGCTTCGTAGCACCTTCTTAGTTGTTTGGATGTGCGTGGAATTACGTACAAAGTGCTTCGTTGCACCTTCTAAATTGTTTGGATGTGGGTGGAATTACGTACAAAGTGCTACGTAGCACCTTTTAAGTTGTTTGGATGCGGGTGGAATTACGTACAAAGTGCTTCGTAGCACCTTTTAAGTTGTTTGGATGCGGGTGGAATTACGTACAAAGTGCTACGTAGCACCTTTTAAGTTGTTTGGATGCGGGTGGAATTACGTACAAAGTGCTTCGTAGCACCTTTTAAGTTGTTTGGATGCGGGTGGAATTACGTACAAAGTGCTACGTAGCTCCTTTTAAGTTGTTTGGATGCGGGTGGAATTACGTACAAAGTGCTTCGTAGCACCTTCTAAGTTGTTTGGATGCGGGTGGAATTACGTACAAAGTGCTACGTAGCACCTTTTAAGTTGTTTGGATGCGGGTGGAATTACGTACAAAGTGCTTCGTAGCACCTTTTAAGTTGTTTGGATGCGGGTGGAATTACGTACAAAGTGCTTCGTAGCACCTTTTAAGTTGTTTGGATGCGGGTGGAATTACGTACAAAGTGCTACGTAGCACCTTTTAAGTTGTTTGGATGCGGGTGGAATTACGTACAAAGTGCTTCGTAGCACCTTCTAAGTTGTTTGGATGCGGGTGGAATTACGTACAAAGTGCTTCGTAGCACCTTCTAAGTTGTTTGGATGCGGGTGGAATTACGTACAAAGTGCTTCGTAGCACCTTCTAAGTTGTTTGGATGCGGGTGGAATTACGTACAAAGTGCTTCGTTGCACCTTCTAAATTGTTTGGATGTGGGTGGAATTACGTACAAAGTGCTACGTAGCACCTTCTAAGTTGTTTGGATGCGGGTGGAATTACGTACAAAGTGCTACGTAGCACCTTTTAAGTTGTTTGGATGCGGGTGGAATTACGTACAAAGTGCTTCGTAGCACCTTTTAAGTTGTTTGGATGCGGGTGGAATTACGTACAAAGTGCTACGTAGCACCTTCTAAATTGTTTGGATGTGGGTGGAATTACGTACAAAGTGCTTCGTAGCACCTTCTAAGTTGTTTGGATGCGGGTGGAATTACGTACAAAGTGCTTCGTAGCACCTTCTAAGTTGTTTGGATGCGGGTGGAATTACGTACAAAGTGCTTCGTAGCACCTTCTAAGTTGTTTGGATGCGGGTGGAATTACGTACAAAGTGCTTCGTAGCACCTTTTAAGTTGTTTGGATGCGGGTGGAATTACGTACAAAGTGCTACGTAGCACCTTTTAAGTTGTTTGGATGCGGGTGGAATTACGTACAAAGTGCTTCGTAGCACCTTCTAAGTTGTTTGGATGCGGGTGGAATTACGTACAAAGTGCTACGTAGCACCTTTTAAGTTGTTTGGATGTGGGTGGAATTACGTACAAAGTGCTACGTAGCACCTTTTAAGTTGTTTGGATGCGGGTGGAATTACGTACAAAGTGCTTCGTAGCACCTTCTAAGTTGTTTGGATGCGGGTGGAATTACGTACAAAGTGCTTCGTTGCACCTTCTAAATTGTTTGGATGTGGGTGGAATTACGTACAAAGTGCTACGTAGCACCTTCTAAGTTGTTTGGATGTGGGTGGAATTACGTACAAAGTGCTACGTAGCACCTTTTAAGTTGTTTGGATGCGGGTGGAATTACGTACAAAGTGCTTCGTAGCACCTTTTAAGTTGTTTGGATGCGGGTGGAATTACGTACAAAGTGCTACGTAGCACCTTCTAAATTGTTTGGATGTGCGTGGAATTACGTACAAAGTGCTTCGTTGCACCTTCTAAATTGTTTGGATGTGGGTGGAATTACGTACAAAGTGCTACGTAGCACCTTTTAAGTTGTTTGGATGCGGGTGGAATTACGTACAAAGTGCTTCGTAGCACCTTTTAAGTTGTTTGGATGCGGGTGGAATTACGTACAAAGTGCTACGTAGCACCTTTTAAGTTGTTTGGATGCGGGTGGAATTACGTACAAAGTGCTTCGTAGCACCTTTTAAGTTGTTTGGATGCGGGTGGAATTACGTACAAAGTGCTACGTAGCTCCTTTTAAGTTGTTTGGATGCGGGTGGAATTACGTACAAAGTGCTTCGTAGCACCTTTTAAGTTGTTTGGATGCGGGTGGAATTACGTACAAAGTGCTTCGTAGCACCTTTTAAGTTGTTTGGATGCGGGTGGAATTACGTACAAAGTGCTACGTAGCACCTTTTAAGTTGTTTGGATGCGGGTGGAATTACGTACAAAGTGCTTCGTAGCACCTTCTAAGTTGTTTGGATGCGGGTGGAATTACGTACAAAGTGCTTCGTAGCACCTTCTAAGTTGTTTGGATGCGGGTGGAATTACGTACAAAGTGCTACGTAGCACCTTTTAAGTTGTTTGGATGCGGGTGGAATTACGTACAAAGTGCTTCGTAGCACCTTTTAAGTTGTTTGGATGCGGGTGGAATTACGTACAAAGTGCTACGTAGCACCTTTTAAGTTGTTTGGATGCGGGTGGAATTACGTACAAAGTGCTTCGTAGCACCTTTTAAGTTGTTTGGATGCGGGTGGAATTACGTACAAAGTGCTTCGTAGCACCTTCTAAGTTGTTTGGATGCGGGTGGAATTACGTACAAAGTGCTTCGTAGCACCTTTTAAGTTGTTTGGATGCGGGTGGAATTACGTACAAAGTGCTACGTAGCACCTTTTAAGTTGTTTGGATGCGGGTGGAATTACGTACAAAGTGCTTCGTAGCACCTTCTAAGTTGTTTGGATGCGGGTGGAATTACGTACAAAGTGCTTCGTAGCACCTTCTAAGTTGTTTGGATGCGGGTGGAATTACGTACAAAGTGCTTCGTTGCACCTTCTAAATTGTTTGGATGTGGGTGGAATTACGTACAAAGTGCTACGTAGCACCTTCTAAGTTGTTTGGATGTGGGTGGAATTACGTACAAAGTGCTACGTAGCACCTTTTAAGTTGTTTGGATGCGGGTGGAATTACGTACAAAGTGCTTCGTAGCACCTTTTAAGTTGTTTGGATGCGGGTGGAATTACGTACAAAGTGCTACGTAGCACCTTCTAAATTGTTTGGATGTGGGTGGAATTACGTACAAAGTGCTTCGTAGCACCTTCTAAGTTGTTTGGATGCGGGTGGAATTACGTACAAAGTGCTTCGTAGCACCTTCTAAGTTGTTTGGATGCGGGTGGAATTACGTACAAAGTGCTTCGTAGCACCTTCTAAATTGTTTGGATGTGGGTGGAATTACGTACAAAGTGCTTCGTAGCACCTTTTAAGTTGTTTGGATGCGGGTGGAATTACGTACAAAGTGCTTCGTAGCACCTTCTAAGTTGTTTGGATGTGGGTGGAATTACGTACAAAGTGCTACGTAGCACCTTCTAAGTTGTTTGGATGCGGGTGGAATTACGTACAAAGTGCTTCGTAGCACCTTCTAAGTTGTTTGGATGCGGGTGGAATTACGTACAAAGTGCTTCGTAGCACCTTCTAAGTTGTTTGGATGCGGGTGGAATTACGTACAAAGTGCTTCGTAGCACCTTTTAAGTTGTTTGGATGCGGGTGGAATTACGTACAAAGTGCTTCGTAGCACCTTCTAAATTGTTTGGATGTGGGTGGAATTACGTACAAAGTGCTACGTAGCACCTTCTAAGTTGTTTGGATGTGGGTGGAATTACGTACAAAGTGCTACGTAGCACCTTTTAAGTTGTTTGGATGCGGGTGGAATTACGTACAAAGTGCTTCGTAGCACCTTTTAAGTTGTTTGGATGCGGGTGGAATTACGTACAAAGTGCTACGTAGCACCTTCTAAATTGTTTGGATGTGGGTGGAATTACGTACAAAGTGCTTCGTAGCACCTTCTAAGTTGTTTGGATGCGGGTGGAATTACGTACAAAGTGCTTCGTAGCACCTTTTAAGTTGTTTGGATGCGGGTGGAATTACGTACAAAGTGCTACGTAGCACCTTTTAAGTTGTTTGGATGCGGGTGGAATTACGTACAAAGTGCTTCGTAGCACCTTCTAAGTTGTTTGGATGCGGGTGGAATTACGTACAAAGTGCTTCGTAGCACCTTCTAAATTGTTTGGATGTGGGTGGAATTACGTACAAAGTGCTTCGTAGCACCTTTTAAGTTGTTTGGATGCGGGTGGAATTACGTACAAAGTGCTTCGTAGCACCTTCTAAGTTGTTTGGATGTGGGTGGAATTACGTACAAAGTGCTACGTAGCACCTTCTAAGTTGTTTGGATGCGGGTGGAATTACGTACAAAGTGCTTCGTAGCACCTTCTAAGTTGTTTGGATGCGGGTGGAATTACGTACAAAGTGCTTCGTAGCACCTTCTAAGTTGTTTGGATGCGGGTGGAATTACGTACAAAGTGCTTCGTAGCACCTTTTAAGTTGTTTGGATGCGGGTGGAATTACGTACAAAGTGCTTCGTAGCACCTTCTAAGTTGTTTGGATGTGGGTGGAATTACGTACAAAGTGCTACGTAGCACCTTCTAAGTTGTTTGGATGCGGGTGGAATTACGTACAAAGTGCTTCGTAGCACCTTCTAAGTTGTTTGGATGCGGGTGGAATTACGTACAAAGTGCTACGTAGCACCTTCTAAGTTGTTTGGATGTGGGTGGAATTACGTACAAAGTGCTACGTAGCACCTTTTAAGTTGTTTGGATGCGGGTGGAATTACGTACAAAGTGCTTCGTAGCACCTTCTAAGTTGTTTGGATGCGGGTGGAATTACGTACAAAGTGCTTCGTAGCACCTTCTAAGTTGTTTGGATGCGGGTGGAATTACGTACAAAGTGCTTCGTAGCACCTTTTAAGTTGTTTGGATGCGGGTGGAATTACGTACAAAGTGCTTCGTAGCACCTTCTAAGTTGTTTGGATGTGGGTGGAATTACGTACAAAGTGCTACGTAGCACCTTCTAAGTTGTTTGGATGCGGGTGGAATTACGTACAAAGTGCTTCGTAGCACCTTCTAAGTTGTTTGGATGCGGGTGGAATTACGTACAAAGTGCTACGTAGCACCTTTTAAGTTGTTTGGATGTGGGTGGAATTACGTACAAAGTGCTACGTAGCACCTTTTAAGTTGTTTGGATGCGGGTGGAATTACGTACAAAGTGCTTCGTAGCACCTTCTAAGTTGTTTGGATGCGGGTGGAATTACGTACAAAGTGCTTCGTTGCACCTTCTAAATTGTTTGGATGTGGGTGGAATTACGTACAAAGTGCTACGTAGCACCTTCTAAGTTGTTTGGATGTGGGTGGAATTACGTACAAAGTGCTACGTAGCACCTTTTAAGTTGTTTGGATGCGGGTGGAATTACGTACAAAGTGCTTCGTAGCACCTTTTAAGTTGTTTGGATGCGGGTGGAATTACGTACAAAGTGCTACGTAGCACCTTCTAAATTGTTTGGATGTGGGTGGAATTACGTACAAAGTGCTTCGTAGCACCTTCTAAGTTGTTTGGATGCGGGTGGAATTACGTACAAAGTGCTTCGTAGCACCTTTTAAGTTGTTTGGATGCGGGTGGAATTACGTACAAAGTGCTACGTAGCACCTTTTAAGTTGTTTGGATGCGGGTGGAATTACGTACAAAGTGCTTCGTAGCACCTTCTAAGTTGTTTGGATGCGGGTGGAATTACGTACAAAGTGCTACGTAGCACCTTCTAAGTTGTTTGGATGCGGGTGGAATTACGTACAAAGTGCTTCGTAGCACCTTCTAAATTGTTTGGATGTGGGTGGAATTACGTACAAAGTGCTTCGTAGCACCTTTTAAGTTGTTTGGATGCGGGTGGAATTACGTACAAAGTGCTACGTAGCACCTTTTAAGTTGTTTGGATGCGGGTGGAATTACGTACAAAGTGCTTCGTAGCACCTTCTAAGTTGTTTGGATGCGGGTGGAATTACGTACAAAGTGCTTCGTAGCACCTTCTAAATTGTTTGGATGTGGGTGGAATTACGTACAAAGTGCTTCGTAGCACCTTTTAAGTTGTTTGGATGCGGGTGGAATTACGTACAAAGTGCTACGTAGCACCTTTTAAGTTGTTTGGATGCGGGTGGAATTACGTACAAAGTGCTACGTAGCACCTTTTAAGTTGTTTGGATGTGGGTGGAATTACGTACAAAGTGCTACGTAGCACCTTTTAAGTTGTTTGGATGCGGGTGGAATTACGTACAAAGTGCTTCGTAGCACCTTCTAAGTTGTTTGGATGCGGGTGGAATTACGTACAAAGTGCTTCGTAGCACCTTCTAAGTTGTTTGGATGCGGGTGGAATTACGTACAAAGTGCTTCGTAGCACCTTCTAAATTGTTTGGATGTGGGTGGAATTACGTACAAAGTGCTTCGTAGCACCTTTTAAGTTGTTTGGATGCGGGTGGAATTACGTACAAAGTGCTACGTAGCACCTTTTAAGTTGTTTGGATGCGGGTGGAATTACGTACAAAGTGCTACGTAGCACCTTCTAAGTTGTTTGGATGCGGGTGGAATTACGTACAAAGTGCTTCGTAGCACCTTCTAAATTGTTTGGATGTGGGTGGAATTACGTACAAAGTGCTTCGTAGCACCTTTTAAGTTGTTTGGATGCGGGTGGAATTACGTACAAAGTGCTACGTAGCACCTTTTAAGTTGTTTGGATGCGGGTGGAATTACGTACAAAGTGCTACGTAGCACCTTTTAAGTTGTTTGGATGTGGGTGGAATTACGTACAAAGTGCTACGTAGCACCTTTTAAGTTGTTTGGATGCGGGTGGAATTACGTACAAAGTGCTTCGTAGCACCTTCTAAGTTGTTTGGATGCGGGTGGAATTACGTACAAAGTGCTTCGTTGCACCTTCTAAATTGTTTGGATGTGGGTGGAATTACGTACAAAGTGCTACGTAGCACCTTCTAAGTTGTTTGGATGTGGGTGGAATTACGTACAAAGTGCTACGTAGCACCTTTTAAGTTGTTTGGATGCGGGTGGAATTACGTACAAAGTGCTTCGTAGCACCTTTTAAGTTGTTTGGATGCGGGTGGAATTACGTACAAAGTGCTACGTAGCACCTTCTAAATTGTTTGGATGTGGGTGGAATTACGTACAAAGTGCTTCGTAGCACCTTCTAAGTTGTTTGGATGCGGGTGGAATTACGTACAAAGTGCTTCGTAGCACCTTTTAAGTTGTTTGGATGCGGGTGGAATTACGTACAAAGTGCTACGTAGCACCTTTTAAGTTGTTTGGATGCGGGTGGAATTACGTACAAAGTGCTTCGTAGCACCTTCTAAGTTGTTTGGATGCGGGTGGAATTACGTACAAAGTGCTTCGTAGCACCTTCTAAATTGTTTGGATGTGGGTGGAATTACGTACAAAGTGCTTCGTAGCACCTTTTAAGTTGTTTGGATGCGGGTGGAATTACGTACAAAGTGCTTCGTAGCACCTTCTAAGTTGTTTGGATGTGGGTGGAATTACGTACAAAGTGCTACGTAGCACCTTCTAAGTTGTTTGGATGCGGGTGGAATTACGTACAAAGTGCTTCGTAGCACCTTCTAAGTTGTTTGGATGCGGGTGGAATTACGTACAAAGTGCTTCGTAGCACCTTCTAAGTTGTTTGGATGCGGGTGGAATTACGTACAAAGTGCTTCGTAGCACCTTTTAAGTTGTTTGGATGCGGGTGGAATTACGTACAAAGTGCTTCGTAGCACCTTCTAAGTTGTTTGGATGCGGGTGGAATTACGTACAAAGTGCTTCGTAGCACCTTCTAAGTTGTTTGGATGCGGGTGGAATTACGTACAAAGTGCTACGTAGCACCTTTTAAGTTGTTTGGATGTGGGTGGAATTACGTACAAAGTGCTTCGTAGCACCTTTTAAGTTGTTTGGATGCGGGTGGAATTACGTACAAAGTGCTTCGTAGCACCTTCTAAGTTGTTTGGATGCGGGTGGAATTACGTACAAAGTGCTTCGTAGCACCTTCTAAGTTGTTTGGATGCGGGTGGAATTACGTACAAAGTGCTACGTAGCACCTTTTAAGTTGTTTGGATGCGGGTGGAATTACGTACAAAGTGCTTCGTAGCACCTTTTAAGTTGTTTGGATGCGGGTGGAATTACGTACAAAGTGCTTCGTAGCACCTTCTAAGTTGTTTGGATGCGGGTGGAATTACGTACAAAGTGCTTCGTAGCACCTTCTAAGTTGTTTGGATGCGGGTGGAATTACGTACAAAGTGCTTCGTAGCACCTTCTAAGTTGTTTGGATGCGGGTGGAATTACGTACAAAGTGCTACGTAGCACCTTTTAAGTTGTTTGGATGTGGGTGGAATTACGTACAAAGTGCTACGTAGCACCTTTTAAGTTGTTTGGATGTGGGTGGAATTACGTACAAAGTGCTTCGTAGCACCTTTTAAGTTGTTTGGATGCGGGTGGAATTACGTACAAAGTGCTACGTAGCACCTTCTAAGTTGTTTGGATGTGGGTGGAATTACGTACAAAGTGCTACGTAGCACCTTTTAAGTTGTTTGGATGCGGGTGGAATTACGTACAAAGTGCTTCGTAGCACCTTTTAAGTTGTTTGGATGCGGGTGGAATTACGTACAAAGTGCTACGTAGCACCTTCTAAATTGTTTGGATGTGGGTGGAATTACGTACAAAGTGCTTCGTAGCACCTTCTAAGTTGTTTGGATGCGGGTGGAATTACGTACAAAGTGCTTCGTAGCACCTTTTAAGTTGTTTGGATGCGGGTGGAATTACGTACAAAGTGCTACGTAGCACCTTTTAAGTTGTTTGGATGCGGGTGGAATTACGTACAAAGTGCTTCGTAGCACCTTCTAAGTTGTTTGGATGCGGGTGGAATTACGTACAAAGTGCTTCGTAGCACCTTCTAAATTGTTTGGATGTGGGTGGAATTACGTACAAAGTGCTTCGTAGCACCTTTTAAGTTGTTTGGATGTGGGTGGAATTACGTACAAAGTGCTACGTAGCACCTTCTAAGTTGTTTGGATGCGGGTGGAATTACGTACAAAGTGCTTCGTAGCACCTTCTAAGTTGTTTGGATGCGGGTGGA
This sequence comes from Anopheles coustani, assembly GCF_943734705.1. NCBI lineage: Eukaryota > Metazoa > Arthropoda > Insecta > Diptera > Culicidae > Anopheles > Anopheles coustani. The sequence goes on along the minus strand of NW_026525403.1, from coordinate 104,301 downwards.
ATTACGTACAAAGTGCTTCGTAGCACCTTTTAAGTTGTTTGGATGCGGGTGGAATTACGTACAAAGTGCTACGTAGCACCTTTTAAGTTGTTTGGATGCGGGTGGAATTACGTACAAAGTGCTTCGTAGCACCTTCTAAGTTGTTTGGATGCGGGTGGAATTACGTACAAAGTGCTTCGTAGCACCTTCTAAATTGTTTGGATGTGGGTGGAATTACGTACAAAGTGCTTCGTAGCACCTTTTAAGTTGTTTGGATGCGGGTGGAATTACGTACAAAGTGCTTCGTAGCACCTTCTAAGTTGTTTGGATGTGGGTGGAATTACGTACAAAGTGCTACGTAGCACCTTCTAAGTTGTTTGGATGCGGGTGGAATTACGTACAAAGTGCTTCGTAGCACCTTTTAAGTTGTTTGGATGCGGGTGGAATTACGTACAAAGTGCTTCGTAGCACCTTTTAAGTTGTTTGGATGTGGGTGGAATTACGTACAAAGTGCTACGTAGCACCTTCTAAGTTGTTTGGATGCGGGTGGAATTACGTACAAAGTGCTTCGTAGCACCTTCTAAGTTGTTTGGATGCGGGTGGAATTACGTACAAAGTGCTTCGTAGCACCTTCTAAGTTGTTTGGATGCGGGTGGAATTACGTACAAAGTGCTTCGTAGCACCTTTTAAGTTGTTTGGATGCGGGTGGAATTACGTACAAAGTGCTTCGTAGCACCTTCTAAGTTGTTTGGATGTGGGTGGAATTACGTACAAAGTGCTACGTAGCACCTTCTAAGTTGTTTGGATGCGGGTGGAATTACGTACAAAGTGCTTCGTAGCACCTTCTAAGTTGTTTGGATGCGGGTGGAATTACGTACAAAGTGCTACGTAGCACCTTTTAAGTTGTTTGGATGTGGGTGGAATTACGTACAAAGTGCTACGTAGCACCTTTTAAGTTGTTTGGATGCGGGTGGAATTACGTACAAAGTGCTTCGTAGCACCTTCTAAGTTGTTTGGATGCGGGTGGAATTACGTACAAAGTGCTTCGTTGCACCTTCTAAATTGTTTGGATGTGGGTGGAATTACGTACAAAGTGCTACGTAGCACCTTCTAAGTTGTTTGGATGTGGGTGGAATTACGTACAAAGTGCTACGTAGCACCTTTTAAGTTGTTTGGATGCGGGTGGAATTACGTACAAAGTGCTTCGTAGCACCTTTTAAGTTGTTTGGATGCGGGTGGAATTACGTACAAAGTGCTACGTAGCACCTTCTAAATTGTTTGGATGTGGGTGGAATTACGTACAAAGTGCTTCGTAGCACCTTCTAAGTTGTTTGGATGCGGGTGGAATTACGTACAAAGTGCTTCGTAGCACCTTTTAAGTTGTTTGGATGCGGGTGGAATTACGTACAAAGTGCTACGTAGCACCTTTTAAGTTGTTTGGATGCGGGTGGAATTACGTACAAAGTGCTTCGTAGCACCTTCTAAGTTGTTTGGATGCGGGTGGAATTACGTACAAAGTGCTACGTAGCACCTTCTAAGTTGTTTGGATGCGGGTGGAATTACGTACAAAGTGCTTCGTAGCACCTTCTAAATTGTTTGGATGTGGGTGGAATTACGTACAAAGTGCTTCGTAGCACCTTTTAAGTTGTTTGGATGCGGGTGGAATTACGTACAAAGTGCTACGTAGCACCTTTTAAGTTGTTTGGATGCGGGTGGAATTACGTACAAAGTGCTTCGTAGCACCTTCTAAGTTGTTTGGATGCGGGTGGAATTACGTACAAAGTGCTTCGTAGCACCTTCTAAATTGTTTGGATGTGGGTGGAATTACGTACAAAGTGCTTCGTAGCACCTTTTAAGTTGTTTGGATGCGGGTGGAATTACGTACAAAGTGCTTCGTAGCACCTTCTAAGTTGTTTGGATGTGGGTGGAATTACGTACAAAGTGCTACGTAGCACCTTCTAAGTTGTTTGGATGCGGGTGGAATTACGTACAAAGTGCTTCGTAGCACCTTCTAAGTTGTTTGGATGCGGGTGGAATTACGTACAAAGTGCTTCGTAGCACCTTCTAAGTTGTTTGGATGCGGGTGGAATTACGTACAAAGTGCTTCGTAGCACCTTCTAAGTTGTTTGGATGTGGGTGGAATTACGTACAAAGTGCTACGTAGCACCTTCTAAGTTGTTTGGATGCGGGTGGAATTACGTACAAAGTGCTTCGTAGCACCTTCTAAGTTGTTTGGATGCGGGTGGAATTACGTACAAAGTGCTTCGTAGCACCTTCTAAGTTGTTTGGATGCGGGTGGAATTACGTACAAAGTGCTTCGTAGCACCTTCTAAGTTGTTTGGATGCGGGTGGAATTACGTACAAAGTGCTTCGTAGCACCTTTTAAGTTGTTTGGATGCGGGTGGAATTACGTACAAAGTGCTTCGTAGCACCTTCTTAGTTGTTTGGATGTGCGTGGAATTACGTACAAAGTGCTTCGTTGCACCTTCTAAATTGTTTGGATGTGGGTGGAATTACGTACAAAGTGCTACGTAGCACCTTTTAAGTTGTTTGGATGCGGGTGGAATTACGTACAAAGTGCTTCGTAGCACCTTTTAAGTTGTTTGGATGCGGGTGGAATTACGTACAAAGTGCTACGTAGCACCTTTTAAGTTGTTTGGATGCGGGTGGAATTACGTACAAAGTGCTTCGTAGCACCTTCTAAGTTGTTTGGATGCGGGTGGAATTACGTACAAAGTGCTTCGTAGCACCTTCTAAGTTGTTTGGATGCGGGTGGAATTACGTACAAAGTGCTTCGTAGCACCTTCTTAGTTGTTTGGATGTGCGTGGAATTACGTACAAAGTGCTTCGTTGCACCTTCTAAATTGTTTGGATGTGGGTGGAATTACGTACAAAGTGCTACGTAGCACCTTTTAAGTTGTTTGGATGCGGGTGGAATTACGTACAAAGTGCTTCGTAGCACCTTTTAAGTTGTTTGGATGCGGGTGGAATTACGTACAAAGTGCTACGTAGCACCTTTTAAGTTGTTTGGATGCGGGTGGAATTACGTACAAAGTGCTTCGTAGCACCTTTTAAGTTGTTTGGATGCGGGTGGAATTACGTACAAAGTGCTACGTAGCTACTTTTAAGTTGTTTGGATGCGGGTGGAATTACGTACAAAGTGCTTCGTAGCACCTTCTAAGTTGTTTGGATGCGGGTGGAATTACGTACAAAGTGCTTCGTAGCACCTTTTAAGTTGTTTGGATGCGGGTGGAATTACGTACAAAGTGCTACGTAGCACCTTTTAAGTTGTTTGGATGCGGGTGGAATTACGTACAAAGTGCTTCGTAGCACCTTTTAAGTTGTTTGGATGCGGGTGGAATTACGTACAAAGTGCTTCGTAGCACCTTTTAAGTTGTTTGGATGCGGGTGGAATTACGTACAAAGTGCTTCGTAGCACCTTCTAAGTTGTTTGGATGCGGGTGGAATTACGTACAAAGTGCTTCGTAGCACCTTTTAAGTTGTTTGGATGCGGGTGGAATTACGTACAAAGTGCTTCGTAGCACCTTTTAAGTTGTTTGGATGCGGGTGGAATTACGTACAAAGTGCTACGTAGCACCTTTTAAGTTGTTTGGATGCGGGTGGAATTACGTACAAAGTGCTTCGTAGCACCTTTTAAGTTGTTTGGATGCGGGTGGAATTACGTACAAAGTGCTTCGTAGCACCTTTTAAGTTGTTTGGATGCGGGTGGAATTACGTACAAAGTGCTACGTAGCACCTTCTAAATTGTTTGGATGTGGGTGGAATTACGTACAAAGTGCTTCGTAGCACCTTCTAAGTTGTTTGGATGCGGGTGGAATTACGTACAAAGTGCTTCGTAGCACCTTCTAAGTTGTTTGGATGCGGGTGGAATTACGTACAAAGTGCTACGTAGCACCTTTTAAGTTGTTTGGATGTGGGTGGAATTACGTACAAAGTGCTACGTAGCACCTTTTAAGTTGTTTGGATGCGGGTGGAATTACGTACAAAGTGCTTCGTAGCACCTTTAAAGATGTTTGGATGTGCGTGGAATTACGTACAAAGTGCTTCGTTGCACCTTCTAAATTGTTTGGATGTGGGTGGAATTACGTACAAAGTGCTACGTAGCACCTTCTAAGTTGTTTGGATGTGGGTGGAATTACGTACAAAGTGCTACGTAGCACCTTTTAAGTTGTTTGGATGCGGGTGGAATTACGTACAAAGTGCTTCGTAGCACCTTTTAAGTTGTTTGGATGCGGGTGGAATTACGTACAAAGTGCTTCGTAGCACCTTTTTAAGTTGTTTGGATGCGGGTGGAATTACGTACAAAGTGCTACGTAGCACCTTCTAAATTGTTTGGATGTGGGTGGAATTACGTACAAAGTGCTTCGTAGCACCTTCTAAGTTGTTTGGATGCGGGTGGAATTACGTACAAAGTGCTTCGTAGCACCTTCTAAGTTGTTTGGATGCGGGTGGAATTACGTACAAAGTGCTTCGTAGCACCTTCTAAGTTGTTTGGATGCGGGTGGAATTACGTACAAAGTGCTTCGTAGCACCTTCTAAGTTGTTTGGATGCGGGTGGAATTACGTACAAAGTGCTTCGTAGCACCTTTTAAGTTGTTTGGATGCGGGTGGAATTACGTACAAAGTGCTACGTAGCACCTTTTAAGTTGTTTGGATGCGGGTGGAATTACGTACAAAGTGCTTCGTAGCACCTTCTAAGTTGTTTGGATGCGGGTGGAATTACGTACAAAGTGCTTCGTAGCACCTTCTAAGTTGTTTGGATGCGGGTGGAATTACGTACAAAGTGCTTCGTTGCACCTTCTAAATTGTTTGGATGTGGGTGGAATTACGTACAAAGTGCTACGTAGCACCTTCTAAGTTGTTTGGATGTGGGTGGAATTACGTACAAAGTGCTACGTAGCACCTTTTAAGTTGTTTGGATGCGGGTGGAATTACGTACAAAGTGCTTCGTAGCACCTTTTAAGTTGTTTGGATGCGGGTGGAATTACGTACAAAGTGCTACGTAGCACCTTCTAAATTGTTTGGATGTGGGTGGAATTACGTACAAAGTGCTTCGTAGCACCTTCTAAGTTGTTTGGATGCGGGTGGAATTACGTACAAAGTGCTTCGTAGCACCTTCTAAGTTGTTTGGATGCGGGTGGAATTACGTACAAAGTGCTTCGTAGCACCTTCTAAGTTGTTTGGATGCGGGTGGAATTACGTACAAAGTGCTTCGTAGCACCTTTTAAGTTGTTTGGATGCGGGTGGAATTACGTACAAAGTGCTACGTAGCACCTTTTAAGTTGTTTGGATGCGGGTGGAATTACGTACAAAGTGCTTCGTAGCACCTTCTAAGTTGTTTGGATGCGGGTGGAATTACGTACAAAGTGCTTCGTAGCACCTTCTAAATTGTTTGGATGTGGGTGGAATTACGTACAAAGTGCTTCGTAGCACCTTTTAAGTTGTTTGGATGCGGGTGGAATTACGTACAAAGTGCTTCGTAGCACCTTCTAAGTTGTTTGGATGCGGGTGGAATTACGTACAAAGTGCTTCGTAGCACCTTCTAAGTTGTTTGGATGTGGGTGGAATTACGTACAAAGTGCTACGTAGCACCTTCTAAGTTGTTTGGATGCGGGTGGAATTACGTACAAAGTGCTTCGTAGCACCTTCTAAGTTGTTTGGATGCGGGTGGAATTACGTACAAAGTGCTTCGTAGCACCTTCTAAGTTGTTTGGATGCGGGTGGAATTACGTACAAAGTGCTTCGTAGCACCTTCTAAGTTGTTTGGATGTGGGTGGAATTACGTACAAAGTGCTACGTAGCACCTTCTAAGTTGTTTGGATGCGGGTGGAATTACGTACAAAGTGCTTCGTAGCACCTTCTAAGTTGTTTGGATGCGGGTGGAATTACGTACAAAGTGCTTCGTAGCACCTTCTAAGTTGTTTGGATGTGGGTGGAATTACGTACAAAGTGCTTCGTAGCACCTTCTAAGTTGTTTGGATGCGGGTGGAATTACGTACAAAGTGCTTCGTAGCACCTTTTAAGTTGTTTGGATGCGGGTGGAATTACGTACAAAGTGCTTCGTAGCACCTTTTAAGTTGTTTGGTTGCGGGTGGAATTACGTACAAAGTGCTTCGTAGCACCTTCTTAGTTGTTTGGATGTGGGTGGAATTACGTACAAAGTGCTTCGTAGCACCTTTTAAGTTGTTTGGATGTGGGTGGAATTACGTACAAAGTGCTTCGTAGCACCTTCTAAGTTGTTTGGATGCGGGTGGAATTACGTACAAAGTGCTTCGTAGCACCTTCTAAGTTGTTTGGATGCGGGTGGAATTACGTACAAAGTGCTTCGTAGCACCTTTTAAGTTGTTTGGATGCGGGTGGAATTACGTACAAAGTGCTTCGTAGCACCTTCTAAGTTGTTTGGATGCGGGTGGAATTACGTACAAAGTGCTTCGTAGCACCTTCTAAATTGTTTGGATGTGGGTGGAATTACGTACAAAGTGCTTCGTAGCACCTTCTTAGTTGTTTGGATGTGGGTGGAATTACGTACAAAGTGCTTCGTAGCACCTTTTAAGTTGTTTGGTTGCGGGTGGAATTACGTACAAAGTGCTTCGTAGCACCTTTTAAGTTGTTTGGATGCGGGTGGAATTACGTACAAAGTGCTTCGTAGCACCTTCTAAGTTGTTTGGATGCGGGTGGAATTACGTACAAAGTGCTTCGTAGCACCTTCTAAGTTGTTTGGATGCGGGTGGAATTACGTACAAAGTGCTTCGTAGCACCTTCTAAGTTGTTTGGATGCGGGTGGAATTACGTACAAAGTGCTACGTAGCACCTTCTAAGTTGTTTGGATGCGGGTGGAATTACGTACAAAGTGCTTCGTAGCACCTTTTAAGTTGTTTGGATGCGGGTGGAATTACGTACAAAGTGCTTCGTAGCACCTTTTAAGTTGTTTGGTTGCGGGTGGAATTACGTACAAAGTGCTTCGTAGCACCTTCTTAGTTGTTTGGATGTGGGTGGAATTACGTACAAAGTGCTTCGTAGCACCTTTTAAGTTGTTTGGATGTGGGTGGAATTACGTACAAAGTGCTACGTAGCACCTTCTTAGTTGTTTGGATGTGGGTGGAATTACGTACAAAGTGCTTCGTAGCACCTTCTAAGTTGTTTGGATGCGGGTGGAATTACGTACAAAGTGCTTCGTAGCACCTTCTTAGTTGTTTGGATGTGCGTGGAATTACGTACAAAGTGCTTCGTTGCACCTTCTAAATTGTTTGGATGTGGGTGGAATTACGTACAAAGTGCTACGTAGCACCTTCTAAGTTGTTTGGATGTGGGTGGAATTACGTACAAAGTGCTACGTAGCACCTTTTAAGTTGTTTGGATGCGGGTGGAATTACGTACAAAGTGCTTCGTAGCACCTTTTAAGTTGTTTGGATGCGGGTGGAATTACGTACAAAGTGCTTCGTAGCACCTTCTAAGTTGTTTGGATGCGGGTGGAATTACGTACAAAGTGCTTCGTAGCACCTTCTAAATTGTTTGGATGTGGGTGGAATTACGTACAAAGTGCTTCGTAGCACCTTCTAAGTTGTTTGGATGCGGGTGGAATTACGTACAAAGTGCTTCGTAGCACCTTCTAAGTTGTTTGGATGCGGGTGGAATTACGTACAAAGTGCTTCGTAGCACCTTCTAAATTGTTTGGATGTGGGTGGAATTACGTACAAAGTGCTTCGTAGCACCTTCTAAATTGTTTGGATGCGGGTGGAATTACGTACAAAGTGCTACGTAGCACCTTCTAAATTGTTTGGATGTGGGTGGAATTACGTACAAAGTGCTACGTAGCACCTTCTAAGTTGTTTGGATGCGGGTGGAATTACGTACAAAGTGCTTCGTAGCACCTTCTAAGTTGTTTGGATGCGGGTGGAATTACGTACAAAGTGCTTCGTAGCACCTTCTAAGTTGTTTGGATGCGGGTGGAATTACGTACAAAGTGCTACGTAGCACCTTCTAAGTTGTTTGGATGCGGGTGGAATTACGTACAAAGTGCTTCGTAGCACCTTCTAAGTTGTTTGGATGCGGGTGGAATTACGTACAAAGTGCTTCGTAGCACCTTCTAAGTTGTTTGGATGCGGGTGGAATTACGTACAAAGTGCTACGTAGCACCTTTTAAGTTGTTTGGATGCGGGTGGAATTACGTACAAAGTGCTTCGTAGCACCTTCTAAGTTGTTTGGATGCGGGTGGAATTACGTACAAAGTGCTTCGTTGCACCTTCTAAATTGTTTGGATGTGGGTGGAATTACGTACAAAGTGCTTCGTAGCACCTTTTAAGTTGTTTGGATGCGGGTGGAATTACGTACAAAGTGCTACGTAGCACCTTTTAAGTTGTTTGGATGCGGGTGGAATTACGTACAAAGTGCTTCGTAGCACCTTTTAAGTTGTTTGGATGCGGGTGGAATTACGTACAAAGTGCTTCGTTGCACCTTCTAAATTGTTTGGATGTGGGTGGAATTACGTACAAAGTGCTACGTAGCACCTTCTAAGTTGTTTGGATGCGGGTGGAATTACGTACAAAGTGCTTCGTAGCACCTTTTAAGTTGTTTGGATGCGGGTGGAATTACGTACAAAGTGCTTCGTAGCACCTTCTTAGTTGTTTGGATGTGGGTGGAATTACGTACAAAGTGCTTCGTAGCACCTTTTAAGTTGTTTGGTTGCGGGTGGAATTACGTACAAAGTGCTTCGTAGCACCTTTTAAGTTGTTTGGATGCGGGTGGAATTACGTACAAAGTGCTTCGTAGCACCTTCTAAGTTGTTTGGATGCGGGTGGAATTACGTACAAAGTGCTTCGTAGCACCTTCTAAGTTGTTTGGATGTGGGTGGAATTACGTACAAAGTGCTTCGTAGCACCTTTTAAGTTGTTTGGATGCGGGTGGAATTACGTACAAAGTGCTACGTAGCACCTTCTAAGTTGTTTGGATGCGGGTGGAATTACGTACAAAGTGCTTCGTAGCACCTTTTAAGTTGTTTGGATGCGGGTGGAATTACGTACAAAGTGCTTCGTAGCACCTTCTAAGTTGTTTGGATGCGGGTGGAATTACGTACAAAGTGCTTCGTAGCACCTTCTAAATTGTTTGGATGTGGGTGGAATTACGTACAAAGTGCTTCGTAGCACCTTCTTAGTTGTTTGGATGTGCGTGGAATTACGTACAAAGTGCTTCGTTGCACCTTCTAAATTGTTTGGATGTGGGTGGAATTACGTACAAAGTGCTTCGTAGCACCTTCTAAGTTGTTTGGATGCGGGTGGAATTACGTACAAAGTGCTACGTAGCACCTTCTAAGTTGTTTGGATGCGGGTGGAATTACGTACAAAGTGCTTCGTAGCACCTTTTAAGTTGTTTGGATGCGGGTGGAATTACGTACAAAGTGCTTCGTAGCACCTTCTTAGTTGTTTGGATGTGGGTGGAATTACGTACAAAGTGCTTCGTAGCACCTTTTAAGTTGTTTGGTTGCGGGTGGAATTACGTACAAAGTGCTTCGTAGCACCTTTTAAGTTGTTTGGATGCGGGTGGAATTACGTACAAAGTGCTTCGTAGCACCTTTTAAGTTGTTTGGATGCGGGTGGAATTACGTACAAAGTGCTTCGTAGCACCTTCTAAGTTGTTTGGATGCGGGTGGAATTACGTACAAAGTGCTTCGTAGCACCTTTTAAGTTGTTTGGATGCGGGTGGAATTACGTACAAAGTGCTTCGTAGCACCTTTTAAGTTGTTTGGATGCGGGTGGAATTACGTACAAAGTGCTTCGTAGCACCTTTTAAGTTGTTTGGATGCGGGTGGAATTACGTACAAAGTGCTTCGTAGCACCTTTCAAGTTGTTTGGATGCGGGTGGAATTACGTACAAAGTGCTTCGTAGCACCTTTTAAGTTGTTTGGTTGCGGGTGGAATTACGTACAAAGTGCTACGTAGCACCTTTTAAGTTGTTTGGATGCGGGTGGAATTACGTACAAAGTGCTTCGTAGCACCTTTTAAGTTGTTTGGATGCGGGTGGAATTACGTACAAAGTGCTTCGTAGCACCTTCTAAGTTGTTTGGATGCGGGTGGAATTACGTACAAAGTGCTACGTAGCACCTTTTAAGTTGTTTGGATGCGGGTGGAATTACGTACAAAGTGCTTCGTAGCACCTTCTAAGTTGTTTGGATGCGGGTGGAATTACGTACAAAGTGCTTCGTAGCACCTTCTAAATTGTTTGGATGTGGGTGGAATTACGTACAAAGTGCTTCGTAGCACCTTCTAAGTTGTTTGGATGCGGGTGGAATTACGTACAAAGTGCTTCGTAGCACCTTCTAAGTTGTTTGGATGCGGGTGGAATTACGTACAAAGTGCTACGTAGCACCTTCTAAGTTGTTTGGATGCGGGTGGAATTACGTACAAAGTGCTACGTAGCACCTTTTAAGTTGTTTGGATGCGGGTGGAATTACGTACAAAGTGCTTCGTAGCACCTTCTTAGTTGTTTGGATGTGGGTGGAATTACGTACAAAGTGCTTCGTAGCACCTTTTAAGTTGTTTGGTTGCGGGTGGAATTACGTACAAAGTGCTTCGTAGCACCTTCTAAGTTGTTTGGATGTGGGTGGAATTACGTACAAAGTGCTTCGTAGCACCTTTTAAGTTGTTTGGATGCGGGTGGAATTACGTACAAAGTGCTTCGTAGCACCTTCTAAGTTGTTTGGATGCGGGTGGAATTACGTACAAAGTGCTTCGTAGCACCTTCTAAGTTGTTTGGATGCGGGTGGAATTACGTACAAAGTGCTTCGTAGCACCTTTTAAGTTGTTTGGTTGCGGGTGGAATTACGTACAAAGTGCTTCGTAGCACCTTCTAAGTTGTTTGGATGTGGGTGGAATTACGTACAAAGTGCTTCGTAGCACCTTCTAAATTGTTTGGATGTGGGTGGAATTACGTACAAAGTGCTTCGTAGCACCTTCTAAGTTGTTTGGATGCGGGTGGAATTACGTACAAAGTGCTTCGTAGCACCTTCTAAGTTGTTTGGATGCGGGTGGAATTACGTACAAAGTGCTTCGTAGCACCTTTTAAGTTGTTTGGATGCGGGTGGAATTACGTACAAAGTGCTTCGTAGCACCTTTTTAGTTGTTTGGATGCGGGTGGAATTACGTACAAAGTGCTTCGTAGCACCTTTTAAGTTGTTTGGTTGCGGGTGGAATTACGTACAAAGTGCTTCGTAGCACCTACTTAGTTGTTTGGATGTGGGTGGAATTACGTACAAAGTGCTTCGTAGCACCTTTTAAGTTGTTTGGATGCGGGTGGAATTACGTACAAAGTGCTACGTAGCACCTTTTAAGTTGTTTGGATGCGGGTGGAATTACGTACAAAGTGCTTCGTAGCACCTTCTAAGTTGTTTGGATGTGGGTGGAATTACGTACAAAGTGCTACGTAGCACCTTTTAAGTTGTTTGGATGCGGGTGGAATTACGTACAAAGTGCTTCGTAGCACCTTCTAAGTTGTTTGGATGCGGGTGGAATTACGTACAAAGTGCTTCGTAGCACCTTCTAAGTTGTTTGGATGCGTTTGGAATTACGTACAAAGTGCTTCGTAGCACCTTTTAAGTTGTTTGGATGCGTTTGGAATTACGTACAAAGTGCTTCGTAGCACCTTTTAAGTTGTTTGGATGTGGGTGGAATTACGTACAAAGTGCTACGTAGCACCTTTTAAGTTGTTTGGATGCGGGTGGAATTACGTACAAAGTGCTACGTAGCACCTTTTAAGTTGTTTGGATGCGGGTGGAATTACGTACAAAGTGCTTCGTAGCACCTTCTAAGTTGTTTGGATGTGGGTGGAATTACGTACAAAGTGCTACGTAGCACCTTTTAAGTTGTTTGGATGCGGGTGGAATTACGTACAAAGTGCTTCGTAGCACCTTCTAAGTTGTTTGGATGCGGGTGGAATTACGTACAAAGTGCTTCGTAGCACCTTCTAAGTTGTTTGGATGCGTTTGGAATTACGTACAAAGTGCTTCGTAGCACCTTTTAAGTTGTTTGGATGCGTTTGGAATTACGTACAAAGTGCTTCGTAGCACCTTTTAAGTTGTTTGGATGTGGGTGGAATTACGTACAAAGTGCTACGTAGCACCTTTTAAGTTGTTTGGATGCGGGTGGAATTACGTACAAAGTGCTACGTAGCACCTTTTAAGTTGTTTGGATGCGGGTGGAATTACGTACAAAGTGCTTCGTAGCACCTTCTAAGTTGTTTGGATGTGGGTGGAATTACGTACAAAGTGCTTCGTAGCACCTTTTTAGTTGTTTGGATGCGGGTGGAATTACGTACAAAGTGCTTCGTAGCACCTTTTAAGTTGTTTGGTTGCGGGTGGAATTACGTACAAAGTGCTTCGTAGCACCTACTTAGTTGTTTGGATGTGGGTGGAATTACGTACAAAGTGCTTCGTAGCACCTTTTAAGTTGTTTGGATGCGGGTGGAATTACGTACAAAGTGCTACGTAGCACCTTTTAAGTTGTTTGGATGCGGGTGGAATTACGTACAAAGTGCTTCGTAGCACCTTCTAAGTTGTTTGGATGTGGGTGGAATTACGTACAAAGTGCTACGTAGCACCTTTTAAGTTGTTTGGATGCGGGTGGAATTACGTACAAAGTGCTTCGTAGCACCTTCTAAGTTGTTTGGATGCGGGTGGAATTACGTACAAAGTGCTTCGTAGCACCTTCTAAGTTGTTTGGATGCGTTTGGAATTACGTACAAAGTGCTTCGTAGCACCTTTTAAGTTGTTTGGATGCGTTTGGAATTACGTACAAAGTGCTTCGTAGCACCTTTTAAGTTGTTTGGATGTGGGTGGAATTACGTACAAAGTGCTACGTAGCACCTTTTAAGTTGTTTGGATGCGGGTGGAATTACGTACAAAGTGCTTCGTAGCACCTTTTAAGTTGTTTGGATGTGGGTGGAATTACGTACAAAGTGCTTCGTAGCACCTTCTAAGTTGTTTGGATGCGGGTGGAATTACGTACAAAGTGCTTCGTAGCACCTTCTAAGTTGTTTGGATGCGGGTGGAATTACGTACAAAGTGCTTCGTAGCACCTTCTAAGTTGTTTGGATGCGGGTGGAATTACGTACAAAGTGCTTCGTAGCACCTTCTAAGTTGTTTGGATGTGGGTGGAATTACGTAGAAAGTGTTTCGTAGCACCTTATAAAATGTTTGGATGTGCGTGGAATTACGTACAAAGTGCTTCGTAGCACCTTTTAAGTTGTTTGGATGTGGGTGGAATTACGTACAAAGTGCTTCGTAGCACCTTCTAAGTTGTTTGGAGGCGGGTGGAATTACGTACAAAGTGCTTCGTAGCACCTTCTAAGTTGTTTGGATGCGGGTGGAATTACGTACAAAGTGCTTCGTAGCACCTTCTAAGTTGTTTGGATGCGGGTGGAATTACGTAGAAAGTGTTTCGTAGCACCTTTAAAGATGTTTGGATGTGGGTGGAATTACGTAGAAAGTGTTTCGTAGCACCTTATAAAATGTTTGGATGTGCGTGGAATTGCGTAGAAAGTGTTTCGTAGCTCCTTTGAAGATGTTTGGATGTGGGTGGAATTACGTAGAAAGTGTTTCGTAGCACCTTATAAAATGTTTGGATGTGCGTGGAATTACGTACAAAGTGCTTCGTAGCACCTTTTAAGTTGTTTGGATGTGGGTGGAATTACGTACAAAGTGCTTCGTAGCACCTTCTAAGTTGTTTGGATGCGGGTGGAATTACGTACAAAGTGCTTCGTAGCACCTTCTAAGTTGTTTAGATGCGGGTGGAATTACGTACAAAGTGCTTCGTAGCACCTTCTAAGTTGTTTGGATGCGTTTGGAATTACGTACAAAGTGCTTCGTAGCACCTTTTAAGTTGTTTGGATGCGTTTGGAATTACGTACAAAGTGCTTCGTAGCACCTTTTAAGTTGTTTGGATGTGGGTGGAATTACGTACAAAGTGCTACGTAGCACCTTTTAAGTTGTTTGGATGCGGGTGGAATTACGTACAAAGTGCTTCGTAGCACCTTCTAAGTTGTTTGGATGTGGGTGGAATTACGTACAAAGTGCTACGTAGCACCTTTTAAGTTGTTTGGATGCGGGTGGAATTACGTACAAAGTGCTTCGTAGCACCTTCTAAGTTGTTTGGATGCGGGTGGAATTACGTACAAAGTGCTACGTAGCACCTTCTAAGTTGTTTGGATGCGGGTGGAATTACGTACAAAGTGCTTCGTAGCACCTTTTAAGTTGTTTGGATGTGGGTGGAATTACGTACAAAGTGCTTCGTAGCACCTTCTAAGTTGTTTGGATGCGGGTGGAATTACGTACAAAGTGCTTCGTAGCACCTTTTAAGTTGTTTGGATGTGGGTGGAATTACGTACAAAGTGCTTCGTAGCACCTTCTAAGTTGTTTGGATGCGGGTGGAATTACGTACAAAGTGCTTCGTAGCACCTTCTAAGTTGTTTGGATGCGGGTGGAATTACGTACAAAGTGCTTCGTAGCACCTTCTAAGTTGTTTGGATGTGGGTGGAATTACGTAGAAAGTGTTTCGTAGCACCTTATAAAATGTTTGGATGTGCGTGGAATTACGTACAAAGTGCTTCGTAGCACCTTCTAAGTTGTTTGGATGTGGGTGGAATTACGTAGAAAGTGTTTCGTAGCACCTTATAAAATGTTTGGATGTGCGTGGAATTACGTACAAAGTGCTTCGTAGCACCTTTTAAGTTGTTTGGATGTGGGTGGAATTACGTACAAAGTGCTTCGTAGCACCTTCTAAGTTGTTTGGATGCGGGTGGAATTACGTACAAAGTGCTTCGTAGCACCTTCTAAGTTGTTTGGATGCGGGTGGAATTACGTACAAAGTGCTTCGTAGCACCTTCTAAGTTGTTTGGATGTGGTTGGAATTACGTACAAAGTGCTTCGTAGCACCTTCTAAGTTGTTTGGATGTGGGTGGAATTACGTACAAAGTGCTTCGTAGCACCTTATAAAATGTTTGGATGTGCGTGGAATTGCGTAGAAAGTGTTTCGTAGCACCTTTAAAGATGTTTGGATGTGCGTGGAATTACGTACAAAGTGCTTCGTAGCACCTTTTAAGTTGTTTGGATGTGGGTGGAATTACGTACAAAGTGCTTCGTAGCACCTTCTAAGTTGTTTGGATGCGGGTGGAATTACGTACAAAGTGCTTCGTAGCACCTTCTAAGTTGTTTGGATGCGGGTGGAATTACGTACAAAGTGCTTCGTAGCACCTTCTAAGTTGTTTGGATGCGGGTGGAATTACGTACAAAGTGCTTCGTAGCACCTTCTAAGTTGTTTGGATGCGGGTGGAATTACGTACAAAGTGCTTCGTAGCACCTTTTAAGTTGTTTGGATGTGGTTGGAATTACGTACAAAGTGCTTCGTAGCACCTTTTAAGTTGTTTGGATGTGGGTGGAATTACGTACAAAGTGCTTCGTAGCACCTTCTAAGTTGTTTGGATGCGGGTGGAATTACGTACAAAGTGCTTCGTAGCACCTTTTAAGTTGTTTGGATGTGGGTGGAATTACGTACAAAGTGCTTCGTAGCACCTTCTAAGTTGTTTGGATGCGGGTGGAATTACGTACAAAGTGCTTCGTAGCACCTTCTAAGTTGTTTGGATGCGGGTGGAATTACGTACAAAGTGCTTCGTAGCACCTTCTAAGTTGTTTGGATGTGGGTGGAATTACGTAGAAAGTGTTTCGTAGCACCTTATAAAATGTTTGGATGTGCGTGGAATTACGTACAAAGTGCTTCGTAGCACCTTCTAAGTTGTTTGGATGTGGGTGGAATTACGTAGAAAGTGTTTCGTAGCACCTTATAAAATGTTTGGATGTGCGTGGAATTACGTACAAAGTGCTTCGTAGCACCTTTTAAGTTGTTTGGATGTGCGTGGAATTACGTACAAAGTGCTTCGTAGCACCTTCTAAGTTGTTTGGATGCGGGTGGAATTACGTAGAAAGTGTTTCGTAGCACCTTTAAAGATGTTTGGATGTGGGTGGAATTACGTAGAAAGTGTTTCGTAGCACCTTATAAAATGTTTGGATGTGCGTGGAATTGCGTAGAAAGTGTTTCGTAGCTCCTTTGAAGATGTTTGGATGTGGGTGGAATTACGTAGAAAGTGTTTCGTAGCACCTTATAAAATGTTTGGATGTGCGTGGAATTACGTACAAAGTGCTTCGTAGCACCTTTTAAGTTGTTTGGATGTGGGTGGAATTACGTACAAAGTGCTTCGTAGCACCTTCTAAGTTGTTTGGATGCGGGTGGAATTACGTACAAAGTGCTTCGTAGCACCTTCTAAGTTGTTTGGATGTGGGTGGAATTACGTACAAAGTGCTTCGTAGCACCTTATAAAATGTTTGGATGTGCGTGGAATTGCGTAGAAAGTGTTTCGTAGCACCTTTAAAGATGTTTGGATGTGCGTGGAATTACGTAGAAAGTGTTTCGCAGCACCTTTTAAGTTGTTTGGATGCGGGTGGAATTACGTACAAAGTGCTTCGTAGCACCTTCTAAGTTGTTTGGATGTGCGTGGAATTGCGTAGAAAGTGTTTCGTAGCACCTTTAAAGATGTTTGGATGTGCGTGGAATTACGTAGAAAGTGTTTCGCAGCACCTTTTAAGTTGTTTGGATGCGGGTGGAATTACGTACAAAGTGCTTCGTAGCACCTTCTAAGTTGTTTGGATGTGGGTGGAATCGCCTCTCAAATTACTGTTACACCATGCCATGAGCTTAGATAGCAATAGCATTGAAAGCGAGTGAAGGGAGCGCGAAAGTGAGATGCAGACAATTTCGACAATTTCTACCTTGAGCTTAGATAGCAATAGCGAAGATGCCGAGCGAAGCGAGCGCCAAAGTAAGATGCACAATTTCTACGCGTCGAAATTTCCCCTAAGCGTCGAAATTTCCCCTTAACCGCTATTCTGTTGCTAAGGGAAACCAAATACCGTATGCGTGATAATATTTGCACCACCGTGTATACCATACCGTATGCGTAATAATGTTTGCACCATCGTAGTAAAATAGTTCCCGTTTTCTCTGGGCATACAAAACGAAATGAAACGTTTTCGTGATTTTGGGGACAATTTCGAATCGAACATTGCATTTACTCTTGGGAAAGGTGGTTCTTCAACGTGATGAAAATAACCAACGCAGAATAAAAATAACCAACGCAAAATAAAACTACATCCATAAGGTTGGGCCCAGTAAACGGGCCTTTTACCGGGCCCTGCAAACGGGCCACGTAAGCGGGTCCTGTTAACGGGTCGTGACACCGGGCCATGTAAACGGGTCCTGTAAATGGGCAATTTAACCGGGCTCTGTAAACGGGCCGTGTTACCACCGTTTACCGAGCCCTGTAAACGGGCCGTGTTACCGGGCCATGTAAACGGGTCCTGTAAATTGTTCGTGTTACCGGGCCCTGTAACCGGAACCAGTCAACGGGCCGTGTTACCGGGCCCTGTAAACGGGCCGTGTTACCAGGACCTGCCAACGGGCCCTGGAACCGGTACCTGTAACTGGGCCGTGTAACCGGGCCGTTTTACCTAGTTACGTACAAAGTGCTTCGTAGCACCTTCTAAGTTGTTTGGATGTGGGTGGAAATACGTACAAAGTGCTTCGTAGCACCTTCTAAGTTGTTTGGATGCGGGTGGAATTACGTACAAAGTGCTTCGTAGCACCTTCTAAGTTGTTTGGATGTGGGTGGAATTACGTACAAAGTGCTTCGTAGCACCTTCTAAGTTGTTTGGATGCGGGTGGAATTACGTACAAAGTGCTTCGTAGCACCTTATAAAATGTTTGGATGCGGGTGGAATTGCGTAGAAAGTGTTTCGTAGCACCTTTAAAGATGTTTGGATGTGCGTGGAATTACGTAGAAAGTGTTTCGTAGCACCTTTTAAGTTGTTTGGATGCGGGTGGAATTACGTACAAAGTGCTTCGTAGCACCTTCTAAGTTGTTTGGATGTGGGTGGAATTACGTAGAAAGTGTTTCGTAGCACCTTCTAAGTTGTTTGGATGTGGGTGGAATTACGTACAAAGTGCTACGTAGCACCTTCTAAGTTGTTTGGATGCGGGTGGAATTACGTACAAAGTGCTTCGTAGCACCTTCTAAGTTGTTTGGATGTGGGTGGAATTACGTACAAAGTGCTTCGTAGCACCTTCTAAGTTGTTTGGATGCGGGTGGAATTGCGTAGAAAGTGGTTCGTAGCACCTTATAAAATGTTTGGATGTGCGTGGAATTGCGTAGAAAGTGTTTCGTAGCACCTTTAAAGATGTTTGGATGTGCGTGGAATTACGTAGAAAGTGTTTCGTAGCACCTTTTAAGTTGTTTGGATGCGGGTGGAATTGCGTAGAAAGTGTTTCGTAGCACCTTTAAAGATGTTTGGATGTGCGTGGAATTACGTAGAAAGTGTTTCGCAGCACCTTTTAAGTTGTTTGGATGCGGGTGGAATTACGTAGAAAGTGTTTCGTAGCACCTTCTAAGTTGTTTGGATGTGGGTGGAATTACGTACAAAGTGCTACGTAGCACCTTCTAAGTTGTTTGGATGCGGGTGGAATTACGTACAAAGTGCTTCGTAGCACCTTCTATGTTGTTTGGATGTGGGTGGAATTACGTACAAAGTGCTTCGTAGCACCTTCTAAGTTGTTTGGATGCGGGTGGAATTGCGTAGAAAGTGTTTCGTAGCACCTTATAAAATGTTTGGATGTGCGTGGAATTGCGTAGAAAGTGTTTCGTAGCACCTTTAAAGATGTTTGGATGTGCGTGGAATTACGTAGAAAGTGTTTCGTAGCACCTTATAAAATGTTTGGATGTGCGTGGAATTGCGTAGAAAGTGTTTCGTAGCACCTTTAAAGATGTTTGGATGTGCGTGGAATTACGTAGAAAGTGTTTCGCAGCACCTTTTAAGTTGTTTGGATGCGGGTGGAATTACGTACAAAGTGCTTCGTAGCACCTTCTAAGTTGTTTGGATGTGGGTGGAATTACGTACAAAGTGCTTCGTAGCACCTTCTAAGTTGTTTGGATGTGGGTGGAATTACGTACAAAGTGCTTCGTAGCACCTTCTAAGTTGTTTGGATGTGGGTGGAAATACGTACAAAGTGCTTCGTAGCACCTTCTAAGTTGTTTGGATGCGGGTGGAATTACGTACAAAGTGCTTCGTAGCACCTTATAAAATGTTTGGATGTGCGTGGAATTGCGTAGAAAGTGTTTCGTAGCACCTTCTAAGTTGTTTGGATGCGGGTGGAATTACGTAGAAAGTGTTTCGTAGCACCTTCTAAGTTGTTTGGATGTGGGTGGAATTACGTACAAAGTGCTACGTAGCACCTTCTAAGTTGTTTGGATGCGGGTGGAATTACGTACAAAGTGCTTCGTAGCACCTTCTAAGTTGTTTGGATGTGGGTGGAATTACGTACAAAGTGCTTCGTAGCACCTTTTAAGTTGTTTGGATGCGGGTGGAATTACGTACAAAGTGCTTCGTAGCACCTTCTAAGTTGTTTGGATGTGGGTGGAATTACGTAGAAAGTGTTTCGTAGCACCTTCTAAGTTGTTTGGATGTGGGTGGAATTACGTACAAAGTGCTACGTAGCACCTTCTAAGTTGTTTGGATGCGGGTGGAATTACGTACAAAGTGCTTCGTAGCACCTTCTAAGTTGTTTGGATGTGGGTGGAATTACGTACAAAGTGCTTCGTAGCACCTTCTAAGTTGTTTGGATGTGGGTGGAATTACGTAGAAAGTGTTTCGTAGCACCTTATAAAATGTTTGGATGTGCGTGGAATTGCGTAGAAAGTGTTTCGTAGCACCTTTGAAGATGTTTGGATGTGGGTGGAATTACGTAGAAAGTGTTTCGTAGCACCTTTTAAGTTGTTTGGATGCGGGTGGAATTACGTACAAAGTGCTTCGTAGCACCTTCTAAGTTGTTTGGATGTGGGTGGAATTACGTACAAAGTGCTTCGTAGCACCTTCTAAGTTGTTTGGATGTGGGTGGAATTACGTACAAAGTGCTTCGTAGCACCTTCTAAGTTGTTTGGATGCGGGTGGAATTACGTACAAAGTGCTTCGTAGCACCTTCTAAGTTGTTTGGATGTGGGTGGAATTACGTAGAAAGTGTTTCGTAGCACCTTCTAAGTTGTTTGGATGTGGGTGGAATTACGTACAAAGTGCTACGTAGCACCTTCTAAGTTGTTTGGATGCGGGTGGAATTACGTACAAAGTGCTTCGTAGCACCTTCTAAGTTGTTTGGATGTGGGTGGAATTACGTACAAAGTGCTTCGTAGCACCTTCTAAGTTGTTTGGATGTGGGTGGAATAACGTAGAAAGTGTTTCGTAGCACCTTTAAAGATGTTTGGATGTGGGTGGAATTACGTACAAAGTGCTTCGTAGCACCTTCTAAGTTGTTTGGATGCGGGTGGAATTACGTACAAAGTGCTTCGTAGCACCTTATAAAATGTTTGGATGTGCGTGGAATTGCGTAGAAAGTGTTTCGTAGCACCTTTAAAGATGTTTGGATGTGGGTGGAATTACGTAGAAAGTGTTTCGTAGCACCTTATAAAATGTTTGGATGTGCGTGGAATTGCGTAGAAAGTGTTTCGTAGCACCTTTGAAGATGTTTGGATGTGGGTGGAATAACGTAGAAAGTGTTTCGTAGCACCTTTAAAGATGTTTGGATGTGGGTGGAATTACGTAGAAAGTGTTTCGTAGCACCTTATAAAATGTTTGGATGTGCGTGGAATTGCGTAGAAAGTGTTTCGTAGCACCTTTGAAGATGTTTGGATGTGGGTGGAATTACGTAGAAAGTGTTTCGTAGCACCTTTTAAGTTGTTTGGATGCGGGTGGAATTACGTACAAAGTGCTTCGTAGCACCTTCTAAGTTGTTTGGATGTGGGTGGAATTACGTACAAAGTGCTTCGTAGCACCTTCTAAGTTGTTTGGATGCGGGTGGAATTACGTACAAAGTGCTTCGTAGCACCTTATAAAATGTTTGGATGTGCGTGGAATTGCGTAGAAAGTGTTTCGTAGCACCTTATACAATGTTTGGATGTGCGTGGAATTGCGTAGAAAGTGTTTCGTAGCACCTTTGAAGATGTTTGGATGTGGGTGGAATTACGTAGAAAGTGTTTCGTAGCACCTTTTAAGTTGTTTGGATGCGGGTGGAATTACGTACAAAGTGCTTCGTAGCACCTTCTAAGTTGTTTGGATGTGGGTGGAATTACGTAGAAAGTGTTTCGTAGCACCTTTTAAGTTGTTTGGATGCGGGTGGAATTACGTACAAAGTGCTTCGTAGCACCTTATAAAATGTTTGGATGTGCGTGGAATTGCGTAGAAAGTGTTTCGTAGCACCTTTAAAGATGTTTGGATGTGCGTGGAATTACGTAGAAAGTGTTTCGCAGCACCTTTTAAGTTGTTTGGATGCGGGTGGAATTACGTACAAAGTGCTTCGTAGCACCTTCTAAGTTGTTTGGATGTGGGTGGAATTACGTACAAAGTGCTTCGTAGCACCTTCTAAGTTGTTTGGATGTGGGTGGAATTACGTACAAAGTGCTACGTAGCACCTTCTAAGTTGTTTGGATGCGGGTGGAATTACGTACAAAGTGCTTCGTAGCACCTTCTAAGTTGTTTGGATGTGGGTGGAATTACGTACAAAGTGCTTCGTAGCACCTTCTAAGTTGTTTGGATGTGGGTGGAATTACGTAGAAAGTGTTTCGTAGCACCTTATAAAATGTTTGGATGTGCGTGGAATTGCGTAGAAAGTGTTTCGTAGCACCTTTAAAGATGTTTGGATGTGCGTGGAATTACGTAGAAAGTGTTTCGCAGCACCTTTTAAGTTGTTTGGATGCGGGTGGAATTACGTACAAAGTGCTTCGTAGCACCTTCTAAGTTGTTTGGATGTGGGTGGAATTACGTACAAAGTGCTTCGTAGCACCTTCTAAGTTGTTTGGATGTGGGTGGAAATACGTACAAAGTGCTTCGTAGCACCTTCTAAGTTGTTTGGATGCGGGTGGAATTACGTACAAAGTGCTTCGTAGCACCTTATAAAATGTTTGGATGTGCGTGGAATTGCGTAGAAAGTGTTTCGTAGCACCTTTGAAGATGTTTGGATGTGCGTGGAATTACGTAGAAAGTGTTTCGCAGCACCTTTTAAGTTGTTTGGATGCGGGTGGAATTACGTACAAAGTGCTTCGTAGCACCTTCTAAGTTGTTTGGATGTGGGTGGAATTACGTACAAAGTGCTTCGTAGCACCTTCTAAGTTGTTTGGATGTGGGTGGAATTACGTACAAAGTGCTTCGTAGCACCTTCTAAGTTGTTTGGATGCGGGTGGAATTACGTACAAAGTGCTTCGTAGCACCTTCTAAGTTGTTTGGATGCGGGTGGAATTACGTACAAAGTGCTTCGTAGCACCTTCTAAGTTGTTTGGATGTGGGTGGAATTACGTACAAAGTGCTTCGTAGCACCTTCTAAGTTGTTTGGATGCGGGTGGAATTACGTACAAAGTGCTTCGTAGCACCTTATAAAATGTTTGGATGTGCGTGGAATTGCGTAGAAAGTGCTTCGTAGCACCTTTAAAGATGTTTGGATGTGCGTGGAATTACGTAGAAAGTGTTTCGCAGCACCTTTTAAGTTGTTTGGATGCGGGTGGAATTACGTAGAAAGTGTTTCGTAGCACCTTTTAAGTTGTTTGGATGCGGGTGGAATTACGTACAAAGTGCTTCGTAGCACCTTCTAAGTTGTTTGGATGTGGGTGGAATTACGTACAAAGTGCTTCGTAGCACCTTCTAAGTTGTTTGGATGCGGGTGGAATTACGTACAAAGTGTTTCGTAGCACCTTATAAAATGTTTGGATGTGCGTGGAATTGCGTAGAAAGTGTTTCGTAGCACCTTCTAAGTTGTTTGGATGCGGGTGGAATTACGTAGAAAGTGTTTCGTAGCACCTTTTAAGTTGTTTGGATGCGGGTGGAATTACGTACAAAGTGCTTCGTAGCACCTTCTAAGTTGTTTGGATGCGGGTGGAATTACGTACAAAGTGCTTCGTAGCACCTTCTAAGTTGTTTGGATGCGGGTGGAATTACGTACAAAGTGTTTCGTAGCACCTTATAAAATGTTTGGATGTGCGTGGAATTGCGTAGAAAGTGTTTCGTAGCACCTTCTAAGTTGTTTGGATGCGGGTGGAATTACGTAGAAAGTGTTTCGTAGCACCTTTTAAGTTGTTTGGATGCGGGTGGAATTACGTACAAAGTGCTTCGTAGCACCTTCTAAGTTGTTTGGATGTGGGTGGAATTACGTACAAAGTGCTTCGTAGCACCTTCTAAGTTGTTTGGATGCGGGTGGAATTACGTACAAAGTGTTTCGTAGCACCTTATAAAATGTTTGGATGTGCGTGGAATTACGTACAAAGTGCTTCGTAGCACCTTCTAAGTTGTTTGGATGCGGGTGGAATTACGTACAAAGTGCTTCGTAGCACCTTCTAAGTTGTTTGGATGTGGGTGGAATTACGTACAAAGTGCTTCGTAGCACCTTCTAAGTTGTTTGGATGCGGGTGGAATTACGTACAAAGTGCTTCGTAGCACCTTATAAAATGTTTGGATGTGCGTGGAATTGCGTAGAAAGTGCTTCGTAGCACCTTTAAAGATGTTTGGATGTGCGTGGAATTACGTAGAAAGTGTTTCGCAGCACCTTTTAAGTTGTTTGGATGCGGGTGGAATTACGTAGAAAGTGTTTCGTAGCACCTTTTAAGTTGTTTGGATGCGGGTGGAATTACGTACAAAGTGCTTCGTAGCACCTTCTAAGTTGTTTGGATGTGGGTGGAATTACGTACAAAGTGCTTCGTAGCACCTTCTAAGTTGTTTGGATGCGGGTGGAATTACGTACAAAGTGTTTCGTAGCACCTTATAAAATGTTTGGATGTGCGTGGAATTTCGTAGAAAGTGTTTCGTAGCACCTTCTAAGTTGTTTGGATGCGGGTGGAATTACGTAGAAAGTGTTTCGTAGCACCTTTTAAGTTGTTTGGATGCGGGTGGAATTACGTACAAAGTGCTTCGTAGCACCTTCTAAGTTGTTTGGATGTGGGTGGAATTACGTACAAAGTGCTTCGTAGCACCTTCTAAGTTGTTTGGATGCGGGTGGAATTACGTAGAAAGTGTTTCGTAGCACCTTATAAAATGTTTGGATGTGCGTGGAATTGCGTAGAAAGTGTTTCGTAGCACCTTCTAAGTTGTTTGGATGCGGGTGGAATTACGTAGAAAGTGTTTCGTAGCACCTTTTAAGTTGTTTGGATGCGGGTGGAATTACGTACAAAGTGCTTCGTAGCACCTTCTAAGTTGTTTGGATGCGGGTGGAATTACGTACAAAGTGCTTCGTAGCACCTTCTAAGTTGTTTGGATGTGGGTGGAATTACGTACAAAGTGCTTCGTAGCACCTTCTAAGTTGTTTGGATGCGGGTGGAATTACGTACAAAGTGCTTCGTAGCACCTTATAAAATGTTTGGATGTGCGTGGAATTGCGTAGAAAGTGTTTCGTAGCACCTTTGAAGATGTTTGGATGTGCGTGGAATTACGTAGAAAGTGTTTCGCAGCACCTTTTAAGTTGTTTGGATGCGGGTGGAATTACGTACAAAGTGCTTCGTAGCACCTTCTAAGTTGTTTGGATGTGGGTGGAATTACGTACAAAGTGCTTCGTAGCACCTTCTAAGTTGTTTGGATGTGGGTGGAATTACGTACAAAGTGCTTCGTAGCACCTTCTAAGTTGTTTGGATGCGGGTGGAATTACGTACAAAGTGCTTCGTAGCACCTTCTAAGTTGTTTGGATGTGGGTGGAATTACGTAGAAAGTGTTTCGTAGCACCTTCTAAGTTGTTTGGATGCGGGTGGAATTACGTAGAAAGTGTTTCGTAGCACCTTTTAAGTTGTTTGGATGCGGGTGGAATTACGTACAAAGTGCTTCGTAGCACCTTCTAAGTTGTTTGGATGTGGGTGGAATTACGTACAAAGTGCTTCGTAGCACCTTCTAAGTTGTTTGGATGTGGGTGGAATTACGTACAAAGTGCTTCGTAGCACCTTCTAAGTTGTTTGGATGCGGGTGGAATTACGTACAAAGTGCTTCGTAGCACCTTATAAAATGTTTGGATGTGCGTGGAATTGCGTAGAAAGTGTTTCGTAGCACCTTTGAAGATGTTTGGATGTGCGTGGAATTACGTAGAAAGTGTTTCGCAGCACCTTTTAAGTTGTTTGGATGCGGGTGGAATTACGTACAAAGTGCTTCGTAGCACCTTCTAAGTTGTTTGGATGTGGGTGGAATTACGTACAAAGTGCTTCGTAGCACCTTCTAAGTTGTTTGGATGCGGGTGGAATTACGTACAAAGTGTTTCGTAGCACCTTATAAAATGTTTGGATGTGCGTGGAATTGCGTAGAAAGTGTTTCGTAGCACCTTCTAAGTTGTTTGGATGCGGGTGGAATTACGTAGAAAGTGTTTCGTAGCACCTTTTAAGTTGTTTGGATGCGGGTGGAATTACGTACAAAGTGCTTCGTAGCACCTTCTAAGTTGTTTGGATGTGGGTGGAATTACGTACAAAGTGCTTCGTAGCACCTTCTAAGTTGTTTGGATGCGGGTGGAATTACGTACAAAGTGCTTCGTAGCACCTTATAAAATGTTTGGATGTGCGTGGAATTGCGTAGAAAGTGTTTCGTAGCACCTTTGAAGATGTTTGGATGTGCGTGGAATTACGTAGAAAGTGTTTCGCAGCACCTTTTAAGTTGTTTGGATGCGGGTGGAATTACGTACAAAGTGCTTCGTAGCACCTTCTAAGTTGTTTGGATGTGGGTGGAATTACGTACAAAGTGCTTCGTAGCACCTTCTAAGTTGTTTGGATGCGGGTGGAATTACGTACAAAGTGCTTCGTAGCACCTTATAAAATGTTTGGATGTGCGTGGAATTGCGTAGAAAGTGTTTCGTAGCACCTTCTAAGTTGTTTGGATGCGGGTGGAATTACGTAGAAAGTGTTTCGTAGCACCTTTTAAGTTGTTTGGATGCGGGTGGAATTACGTACAAAGTGCTTCGTAGCACCTTTGAAGATGTTTGGATGTGCGTGGAATTACGTAGAAAGTGTTTCGTAGCACCTTTTAAGTTGTTTGGATGCGGGTGGAATTACGTACAAAGTGCTTCGTAGCACCTTCTAAGTTGTTTGGATGTGGGTGGAATTACGTACAAAGTGCTTCGTAGCACCTTCTAAGTTGTTTGGATGCGGGTGGAATTACGTACAAAGTGCTTCGTAGCACCTTATAAAATGTTTGGATGTGCGTGGAATTGCGTAGAAAGTGTTTCGTAGCACCTTTGAAGATGTTTGGATGTGCGTGGAATTACGTAGAAAGTGTTTCGCAGCACCTTTTAAGTTGTTTGGATGCGGGTGGAATTACGTACAAAGTGCTTCGTAGCACCTTCTAAGTTGTTTGGATGTGGGTGGAATTACGTACAAAGTGCTTCGTAGCACCTTCTAAGTTGTTTGGATGCGGGTGGAATTACGTACAAAGTGCTTCGTAGCACCTTATAAAATGTTTGGATGTGCGTGGAATTGCGTAGAAAGTGTTTCGTAGCACCTTTTAAGTTGTTTGGATGCGGGTGGAATTACGTACAAAGTGCTTCGTAGCACCTTCTAAGTTGTTTGGATGTGGGTGGAATTACGTACAAAGTGCTTCGTAGCACCTTCTAAGTTGTTTGGATGCGGGTGGAATTACGTACAAAGTGCTTCGTAGCACCTTATAAAATGTTTGGATGTGCGTGGAATTACGTAGAAAGTGTTTCGTAGCACCTTTAAAGATGTTTGGATGTGCGTGGAATTACGTAGAAAGTGTTTCGCAGCACCTTTTAAGTTGTTTGGATGCGGGTGGAATTACGTACAAAGTGCTTCGTAGCACCTTCTAAGTTGTTTGGATGTGGGTGGAATTACGTACAAAGTGCTTCGTAGCACCTTCTAAGTTGTTTGGATGTGGGTGGAAATACGTACAAAGTGCTTCGTAGCACCTTCTAAGTTGTTTGGATGCGGGTGGAATTACGTACAAAGTGCTTCGTAGCACCTTATAAAATGTTTGGATGTGCGTGGAATTGCGTAGAAAGTGTTTCGTAGCACCTTTGAAGATGTTTGGATGTGGGTGGAATTACGTAGAAAGTGTTTCGTAGCACCTTTTAAGTTGTTTGGATGCGGGTGGAATTACGTACAAAGTGCTTCGTAGCACCTTATAAAATGTTTGGATGTGCGTGGAATTGCGTAGAAAGTGTTTCGTAGCACCTTTTAAGTTGTTTGGATGCGGGTGGAATTACGTACAAAGTGCTTCGTAGCACCTTCTAAGTTGTTTGGATGTGGGTGGAATTACGTACAAAGTGCTTCGTAGCACCTTCTAAGTTGTTTGGATGCGGGTGGAATTACGTACAAAGTGCTTCGTAGCACCTTATAAAATGTTTGGATGTGCGTGGAATTGCGTAGAAAGTGTTTCGTAGCACCTTTAAAGATGTTTGGATGTGCGTGGAATTACGTAGAAAGTGTTTCGCAGCACCTTTTAAGTTGTTTGGATGCGGGTGGAATTACGTACAAAGTGCTTCGTAGCACCTTCTAAGTTGTTTGGATGTGGGTGGAATTACGTACAAAGTGCTTCGTAGCACCTTCTAAGTTGTTTGGATGCGGGTGGAATTACGTACAAAGTGCTTCGTAGCACCTTCTAAGTTGTTTGGATGCGGGTGGAATTACGTACAAAGTGCTTCGTAGCACCTTCTAAGTTGTTTGGATGTGGGTGGAATTACGTACAAAGTGCTTCGTAGCACCTTCTAAGTTGTTTGGATGTGGGTGGAATTACGTAGAAAGTGTTTCGTAGCACCTTTTAAGTTGTTTGGATGCGGGTGGAATTACGTACAAAGTGCTTCGTAGCACCTTCTAAGTTGTTTGGATGTGGGTGGAATTACGTACAAAGTGCTTCGTAGCACCTTCTAAGTTGTTTGGATGTGGGTGGAATTACGTACAAAGTGCTTCGTAGCACCTTATAAAATGTTTGGATGTGCGTGGAATTGCGTAGAAAGTGTTTCGTAGCACCTTTGAAGATGTTTGGATGTGGGTGGAATTACGTAGAAAGTGTTTCGTAGCACCTTCTAAGTTGTTTGGATGTGGGTGGAATTACGTAGAAAGTGCTTCGTAGCACCTTCTAAGTTGTTTGGATGCGGGTGGAATTACGTAGAAAGTGTTTCGCAGCACCTTTAAAGATGTTTGGATGCGGGTGGAATTACGTACAAAGTGCTTCGTAGCACCTTCTAAGTTGTTTGGATGCGGGTGGAATTACGTACAAAGTGCTTCGTAGCACCTTCTAAGTTGTTTGGATGCGGGTGGAATTACGTACAAAGTGCTTCGTAGCACCTTCTAAGTTGTTTGGATGCGGGTGGAATTACGTACAAAGTGCTTCGTAGCACCTTCTAAGTTGTTTGGATGTGGGTGGAATTACGTACAAAGTGCTTCGTAGCACCTTCTAAGTTGTTTGGATGTGGGTGGAATTACGTACAAAGTGCTTCGTAGCACCTTATAAAATGTTTGGATGTGCGTGGAATTGCGTAGAAAGTGTTTCGTAGCACCTTTGAAGATGTTTGGATGTGGGTGGAATTACGTAGAAAGTGTTTCGTAGCACCTTCTAAGTTGTTTGGATGTGGGTGGAATTACGTAGAAAGTGCTTCGTAGCACCTTCTAAGTTGTTTGGATGCGGGTGGAATTACGTAGAAAGTGTTTCGCAGCACCTTTAAAGATGTTTGGATGCGGGTGGAATTACGTACAAAGTGCTTCGTAGCACCTTCTAAGTTGTTTGGATGCGGGTGGAATTACGTACAAAGTGCTTCGTAGCACCTTCTAAGTTGTTTGGATGCGGGTGGAATTACGTAGAAAGTGTTTCGTAGCACCTTTTAAGTTGTTTGGATGCGGGTGGAATTACGTACAAAGTGCTTCGTAGCACCTTCTAAGTTGTTTGGATGTGGGTGGAATTACGTACAAAGTGCTTCGTAGCACCTTCTAAGTTGTTTGGATGTGGGTGGAATTACGTACAAAGTGCTTCGTAGCACCTTATAAAATGTTTGGATGTGCGTGGAATTGCGTAGAAAGTGTTTCGTAGCACCTTTGAAGATGTTTGGATGTGGGTGGAATTACGTAGAAAGTGTTTCGTAGCACCTTCTAAGTTGTTTGGATGTGGGTGGAATTACGTACAAAGTGCTTCGTAGCACCTTCTAAGTTGTTTGGATGCGGGTGGAATTACGTACAAAGTGCTTCGTAGCACCTTCTAAGTTGTTTGGATGCGGGTGGAATTACGTACAAAGTGCTTCGTAGCACCTTCTAAGTTGTTTGGATGCGGGTGGAATTACGTACAAAGTGCTTCGTAGCACCTTCTAAGTTGTTTGGATGCGGGTGGAATTACGTACAAAGTGCTTCGTAGCACCTTCTAAGTTGTTTGGATGCGGGTGGAATTACGTACAAAGTGCTTCGTAGCACCTTCTAAGTTGTTTGGATGCGGGTGGAATTACGTAGAAAGTGCTTCGTAGCACCTTCTAAGTTGTTTGGATGTGGGTGGAATTACGTACAAAGTGCTTCGTAGCACCTTTAAAGATGTTTGGATGTGCGTGGAATTACGTAGAAAGTGTTTCGCAGCACCTTTTAAGTTGTTTGGATGCGGGTGGAATTACGTACAAAGTGCTTCGTAGCACCTTCTAAGTTGTTTGGATGTGGGTGGAATTACGTACAAAGTGCTTCGTAGCACCTTCTAAGTTGTTTGGATGCGGGTGGAATTACGTAGAAAGTGCTTCGTAGCACCTTCTAAGTTGTTTGGATGTGCGTGGAATTGCGTAGAAAGTGTTTCGTAGCACCTTTGAAGATGTTTGGATGTGGGTGGAATTACGTACAAAGTGCTTCGTAGCACCTTCTAAGTTGTTTGGATGCGGGTGGAATTACGTACAAAGTGCTTCGTAGCACCTTCTAAGTTGTTTGGATGCGGGTGGAATTACGTACAAAGTGCTTCGTAGCACCTTCTAAGTTGTTTGGATGCGGGTGGAATTACGTACAAAGTGCTTCGTAGCACCTTCTAAGTTGTTTGGATGTGGGTGGAATTACGTACAAAGTGCTTCGTAGCACCTTCTAAGTTGTTTGGATGTGGGTGGAATTACGTACAAAGTGCTTCGTAGCACCTTATAAAATGTTTGGATGTGCGTGGAATTGCGTAGAAAGTGTTTCGTAGCACCTTTGAAGATGTTTGGATGTGGGTGGAATTACGTAGAAAGTGTTTCGTAGCACCTTCTAAGTTGTTTGGATGTGGGTGGAATTACGTACAAAGTGCTTCGTAGCACCTTCTAAGTTGTTTGGATGCGGGTGGAATTACGTACAAAGTGCTTCGTAGCACCTTCTTAGTTGTTTGGATGTGGGTGGAATTACGTACAAAGTGCTACGTAGCACCTTCTAAGTTGTTTGGATGTGGGTGGAATTACGTACAAAGTGCTACGTAGCACCTTTTAAGTTGTTTGGATGCGGGTGGAATTACGTACAAAGTGCTTCGTAGCACCTTCTAAGTTGTTTGGATGCGGGTGGAATTACGTACAAAGTGCTTCGTAGCACCTTCTAAGTTGTTTGGATGCGGGTGGAATTACGTAGAAAGTGCTTCGTAGCACCTTCTAAGTTGTTTGGATGTGGGTGGAATTACGTACAAAGTGCTTCGTAGCACCTTTAAAGATGTTTGGATGTGCGTGGAATTACGTAGAAAGTGTTTCGCAGCACCTTTTAAGTTGTTTGGATGCGGGTGGAATTACGTACAAAGTGCTTCGTAGCACCTTCTAAGTTGTTTGGATGTGGGTGGAATTACGTACAAAGTGCTTCGTAGCACCTTCTAAGTTGTTTGGATGCGGGTGGAATTACGTAGAAAGTGCTTCGTAGCACCTTCTAAGTTGTTTGGATGTGCGTGGAATTGCGTAGAAAGTGTTTCGTAGCACCTTTTAAGTTGTTTG
The DNA here is from genome assembly GCF_943734705.1 of Anopheles coustani. Lineage (NCBI taxonomy): Eukaryota > Metazoa > Arthropoda > Insecta > Diptera > Culicidae > Anopheles > Anopheles coustani. The sequence continues at coordinate 73,303 of NW_026525403.1, read as the reverse complement.
GATGCGGGTGGAATTACGTACAAAGTGCTTCGTAGCACCTTCTAAGTTGTTTGGATGCGGGTGGAATTACGTACAAAGTGCTTCGTAGCACCTTCTAAGTTGTTTGGATGCGGGTGGAATTACGTACAAAGTGCTTCGTAGCACCTTCTAAGTTGTTTGGATGCGGGTGGAATTACGTACAAAGTGCTTCGTAGCACCTTCTAAGTTGTTTGGATGTGGGTGGAATTACGTACAAAGTGCTTCGTAGCACCTTCTAAGTTGTTTGGATGTGGGTGGAATTACGTACAAAGTGCTTCGTAGCACCTTATAAAATGTTTGGATGTGCGTGGAATTGCGTAGAAAGTGTTTCGTAGCACCTTTGAAGATGTTTGGATGTGGGTGGAATTACGTAGAAAGTGTTTCGTAGCACCTTCTAAGTTGTTTGGATGTGGGTGGAATTACGTACAAAGTGCTTCGTAGCACCTTCTAAGTTGTTTGGATGCGGGTGGAATTACGTACAAAGTGCTTCGTAGCACCTTCTTAGTTGTTTGGATGTGGGTGGAATTACGTACAAAGTGCTACGTAGCACCTTCTAAGTTGTTTGGATGCGGGTGGAATTACGTAGAAAGTGCTTCGTAGCACCTTCTAAGTTGTTTGGATGTGGGTGGAATTACGTACAAAGTGCTTCGTAGCACCTTTAAAGATGTTTGGATGTGCGTGGAATTACGTAGAAAGTGTTTCGCAGCACCTTTTAAGTTGTTTGGATGCGGGTGGAATTACGTACAAAGTGCTTCGTAGCACCTTCTAAGTTGTTTGGATGTGGGTGGAATTACGTACAAAGTGCTTCGTAGCACCTTCTAAGTTGTTTGGATGCGGGTGGAATTACGTACAAAGTGCTTCGTAGCACCTTCTAAGTTGTTTGGATGTGGGTGGAATTACGTACAAAGTGCTTCGTAGCACCTTCTAAGTTGTTTGGATGTGGGTGGAATTACGTACAAAGTGCTTCGTAGCACCTTATAAAATGTTTGGATGTGCGTGGAATTGCGTAGAAAGTGTTTCGTAGCACCTTTGAAGATGTTTGGATGTGGGTGGAATTACGTAGAAAGTGTTTCGTAGCACCTTCTAAGTTGTTTGGATGTGGGTGGAATTACGTACAAAGTGCTACGTAGCACCTTTTAAGTTGTTTGGATGCGGGTGGAATTACGTACAAAGTGCTTCGTAGCACCTTCTAAGTTGTTTGGATGCGGGTGGAATTACGTACAAAGTGCTTCGTAGCACCTTCTAAGTTGTTTGGATGCGGGTGGAATTACGTAGAAAGTGCTTCGTAGCACCTTCTAAGTTGTTTGGATGTGGGTGGAATTACGTACAAAGTGCTTCGTAGCACCTTTAAAGATGTTTGGATGTGCGTGGAATTACGTAGAAAGTGTTTCGCAGCACCTTTTAAGTTGTTTGGATGCGGGTGGAATTACGTACAAAGTGCTTCGTAGCACCTTCTAAGTTGTTTGGATGTGGGTGGAATTACGTACAAAGTGCTTCGTAGCACCTTCTAAGTTGTTTGGATGCGGGTGGAATTACGTAGAAAGTGCTTCGTAGCACCTTCTAAGTTGTTTGGATGTGCGTGGAATTGCGTAGAAAGTGTTTCGTAGCACCTTTAAAGATGTTTGGATGTGCGTGGAATTACGTAGAAAGTGTTTCGCAGCACCTTTTAAGTTGTTTGGATGCGGGTGGAATTACGTACAAAGTGCTTCGTAGCACCTTCTAAGTTGTTTGGATGTGGGTGGAATTACGTACAAAGTGCTTCGTAGCACCTTCTAAGTTGTTTGGATGCGGGTGGAATTACGTACAAAGTGCTTCGTAGCACCTTCTAAGTTGTTTGGATGCGGGTGGAATTACGTACAAAGTGCTTCGTAGCACCTTCTAAGTTGTTTGGATGTGGGTGGAATTACGTACAAAGTGCTTCGTAGCACCTTCTAAGTTGTTTGGATGTGGGTGGAATTACGTACAAAGTGCTTCGTAGCACCTTCTAAGTTGTTTGGATGTGGGTGGAATTACGTACAAAGTGCTTCGTAGCACCTTCTAAGTTGTTTGGATGTGGGTGGAATTACGTACAAAGTGCTTCGTAGCACCTTCTAAGTTGTTTGGATGCGGGTGGAATTACGTACAAAGTGCTTCGTAGCACCTTCTAAGTTGTTTGGATGTGGGTGGAATTACGTAGAAAGTGTTTCGTAGCACCTTTTAAGTTGTTTGGATGCGGGTGGAATTACGTACAAAGTGCTTCGTAGCACCTTCTAAGTTGTTTGGATGTGGGTGGAATTACGTAGAAAGTGTTTCGCAGCACCTTTTAAGTTGTTTGGATGCGGGTGGAATTACGTACAAAGTGCTTCGTAGCACCTTCTAAGTTGTTTGGATGCGGGTGGAATTACGTACAAAGTGCTTCGTAGCACCTTCTAAGTTGTTTGGATGTGCGTGGAATTACGTAGAAAGTGTTTCGCAGCACCTTTTAAGTTGTTTGGATGCGGGTGGAATTACGTACAAAGTGCTTCGTAGCACCTTCTAAGTTGTTTGGATGTGGGTGGAATTACGTACAAAGTGCTTCGTAGCACCTTCTAAGTTGTTTGGATGCGGGTGGAATTACGTACAAAGTGCTTCGTAGCACCTTCTAAGTTGTTTGGATGCGGGTGGAATTACGTACAAAGTGCTTCGTAGCACCTTCTAAGTTGTTTGGATGTGGGTGGAATTACGTAGAAAGTGTTTCGTAGCACCTTTTAAGTTGTTTGGATGCGGGTGGAATTACGTACAAAGTGCTTCGTAGCACCTTCTAAGTTGTTTGGATGTGGGTGGAATTACGTAGAAAGTGTTTCGCAGCACCTTTTAAGTTGTTTGGATGTGGGTGGAATTACGTACAAAGTGCTTCGTAGCACCTTCTAAGTTGTTTGGATGCGGGTGGAATTACGTACAAAGTGCTTCGTAGCACCTTCTAAGTTGTTTGGATGTGCGTGGAATTACGTAGAAAGTGTTTCGCAGCACCTTTTAAGTTGTTTGGATGCGGGTGGAATTACGTACAAAGTGCTTCGTAGCACCTTCTAAGTTGTTTGGATGTGGGTGGAATTACGTACAAAGTGCTTCGTAGCACCTTCTAAGTTGTTTGGATGCGGGTGGAATTACGTACAAAGTGCTTCGTAGCACCTTCTAAGTTGTTTGGATGCGGGTGGAATTACGTACAAAGTGCTTCGTAGCACCTTCTAAGTTGTTTGGATGTGGGTGGAATTACGTAGAAAGTGTTTCGTAGCACCTTTTAAGTTGTTTGGATGCGGGTGGAATTACGTACAAAGTGCTTCGTAGCACCTTCTAAGTTGTTTGGATGTGGGTGGAATTACGTACAAAGTGCTTCGTAGCACCTTCTAAGTTGTTTGGATGTGGGTGGAATTACGTACAAAGTGCTTCGTAGCACCTTATAAAATGTTTGGATGTGCGTGGAATTGCGTAGAAAGTGTTTCGTAGCACCTTTGAAGATGTTTGGATGTGGGTGGAATTACGTAGAAAGTGTTTCGTAGCACCTTCTAAGTTGTTTGGATGTGGGTGGAATTACGTAGAAAGTGCTTCGTAGCACCTTCTAAGTTGTTTGGATGCGGGTGGAATTACGTAGAAAGTGTTTCGCAGCACCTTTAAAGATGTTTGGATGCGGGTGGAATTACGTAGAAAGTGTTTCGCAGCACCTTTTAAGTTGTTTGGATGCGGGTGGAATTACGTACAAAGTGCTTCGTAGCACCTTCTAAGTTGTTTGGATGTGGGTGGAATTACGTAGAAAGTGTTTCGTAGCACCTTTTAAGTTGTTTGGATGCGGGTGGAATTACGTACAAAGTGCTTCGTAGCACCTTCTAAGTTGTTTGGATGTGGGTGGAATTACGTACAAAGTGCTTCGTAGCACCTTCTAAGTTGTTTGGATGTGGGTGGAATTACGTACAAAGTGCTTCGTAGCACCTTATAAAATGTTTGGATGTGCGTGGAATTGCGTAGAAAGTGTTTCGTAGCACCTTTGAAGATGTTTGGATGTGGGTGGAATTACGTAGAAAGTGTTTCGTAGCACCTTCTAAGTTGTTTGGATGTGGGTGGAATTACGTAGAAAGTGCTTCGTAGCACCTTCTAAGTTGTTTGGATGCGGGTGGAATTACGTAGAAAGTGTTTCGCAGCACCTTTAAAGATGTTTGGATGCGGGTGGAATTACGTACAAAGTGCTTCGTAGCACCTTCTAAGTTGTTTGGATGCGGGTGGAATTACGTACAAAGTGCTTCGTAGCACCTTCTAAGTTGTTTGGATGCGGGTGGAATTACGTAGAAAGTGTTTCGTAGCACCTTTTAAGTTGTTTGGATGCGGGTGGAATTACGTACAAAGTGCTTCGTAGCACCTTCTAAGTTGTTTGGATGTGGGTGGAATTACGTACAAAGTGCTTCGTAGCACCTTCTAAGTTGTTTGGATGTGGGTGGAATTACGTACAAAGTGCTTCGTAGCACCTTATAAAATGTTTGGATGTGCGTGGAATTGCGTAGAAAGTGTTTCGTAGCACCTTTGAAGATGTTTGGATGTGGGTGGAATTACGTAGAAAGTGTTTCGTAGCACCTTCTAAGTTGTTTGGATGTGGGTGGAATTACGTACAAAGTGCTTCGTAGCACCTTCTAAGTTGTTTGGATGCGGGTGGAATTACGTACAAAGTGCTTCGTAGCACCTTCTAAGTTGTTTGGATGCGGGTGGAATTACGTACAAAGTGCTTCGTAGCACCTTCTAAGTTGTTTGGATGCGGGTGGAATTACGTACAAAGTGCTTCGTAGCACCTTCTAAGTTGTTTGGATGCGGGTGGAATTACGTACAAAGTGCTTCGTAGCACCTTATAAAATGTTTGGATGTGCGTGGAATTGCGTAGAAAGTGTTTCGTAGCACCTTTGAAGATGTTTGGATGTGGGTGGAATTACGTAGAAAGTGTTTCGTAGCACCTTCTAAGTTGTTTGGATGTGGGTGGAATTACGTACAAAGTGCTTCGTAGCACCTTCTAAGTTGTTTGGATGCGGGTGGAATTACGTACAAAGTGCTTCGTAGCACCTTCTTAGTTGTTTGGATGTGGGTGGAATTACGTACAAAGTGCTACGTAGCACCTTCTAAGTTGTTTGGATGTGGGTGGAATTACGTACAAAGTGCTACGTAGCACCTTTTAAGTTGTTTGGATGCGGGTGGAATTACGTACAAAGTGCTTCGTAGCACCTTCTAAGTTGTTTGGATGCGGGTGGAATTACGTACAAAGTGCTTCGTAGCACCTTCTAAGTTGTTTGGATGCGGGTGGAATTACGTAGAAAGTGCTTCGTAGCACCTTCTAAGTTGTTTGGATGTGGGTGGAATTACGTACAAAGTGCTTCGTAGCACCTTCTAAGTTGTTTGGATGCGGGTGGAATTACGTAGAAAGTGCTTCGTAGCACCTTCTAAGTTGTTTGGATGCGGGTGGAATTACGTAGAAAGTGTTTCGCAGCACCTTTAAAGATGTTTGGATGTGGGTGGAATTACGTACAAAGTGCTTCGTAGCACCTTCTAAGTTGTTTGGATGCGGGTGGAATTACGTACAAAGTGCTTCGTAGCACCTTCTAAGTTGTTTGGATGTGGGTGGAATTACGTACAAAGTGCTTCGTAGCACCTTCTAAGTTGTTTGGATGCGGGTGGAATTACGTACAAAGTGCTTCGTAGCACCTTCTAAGTTGTTTGGATGTGGGTGGAATTACGTAGAAAGTGCTTCGTAGCACCTTCTAAGTTGTTTGGATGCGGGTGGAATTACGTAGAAAGTGTTTCGCAGCACCTTTAAAGATGTTTGGATGTGGGTGGAATTACGTACAAAGTGCTTCGTAGCACCTTCTAAGTTGTTTGGATGCGGGTGGAATTACGTACAAAGTGCTTCGTAGCACCTTCTAAGTTGTTTGGATGTGGGTGGAATTACGTACAAAGTGCTACGTAGCACCTTTTAAGTTGTTTGGATGCGGGTGGAATTACGTACAAAGTGCTTCGTAGCACCTTCTAAGTTGTTTGGATGCGGGTGGAATTACGTACAAAGTGCTTCGTAGCACCTTCTAAGTTGTTTGGATGCGGGTGGAATTACGTAGAAAGTGCTTCGTAGCACCTTCTAAGTTGTTTGGATGTGGGTGGAATTACGTACAAAGTGCTTCGTAGCACCTTCTAAGTTGTTTGGATGCGGGTGGAATTACGTAGAAAGTGCTTCGTAGCACCTTCTAAGTTGTTTGGATGCGGGTGGAATTACGTAGAAAGTGTTTCGCAGCACCTTTAAAGATGTTTGGATGTGGGTGGAATTACGTACAAAGTGCTTCGTAGCACCTTTTAAGTTGTTTGGATGCGGGTGGAATTACGTACAAAGTGCTTCGTAGCACCTTCTAAGTTGTTTGGATGCGGGTGGAATTACGTACAAAGTGCTTCGTAGCACCTTCTAAGTTGTTTGGATGCGGGTGGAATTACGTACAAAGTGCTTCGTAGCACCTTCTAAGTTGTTTGGATGTGGGTGGAATTACGTAGAAAGTGCTTCGTAGCACCTTCTAAGTTGTTTGGATGCGGGTGGAATTACGTAGAAAGTGTTTCGCAGCACCTTTAAAGATGTTTGGATGTGGGTGGAATTACGTACAAAGTGCTTCGTAGCACCTTCTAAGTTGTTTGGATGCGGGTGGAATTACGTAGAAAGTGTTTCGTAGCACCTTCTAAGTTGTTTGGATGTGGGTGGAATTACGTACAAAGTGCTTCGTAGCACCTTCTAAGTTGTTTGGATGCGGGTGGAATTACGTACAAAGTGCTTCGTAGCACCTTCTAAGTTGTTTGGATGCGGGTGGAATTACGTACAAAGTGCTTCGTAGCACCTTCTAAGTTGTTTGGATGCGGGTGGAATTACGTACAAAGTGCTTCGTAGCACCTTCTAAGTTGTTTGGATGCGGGTGGAATTACGTAGAAAGTGTTTCGTAGCACCTTCTAAGTTGTTTGGATGCGGGTGGAATTACGTAGAAAGTGCTTCGTAGCACCTTCTAAGTTGTTTGGATGCGGGTGGAATTACGTAGAAAGTGTTTCGCAGCACCTTTAAAGATGTTTGGATGTGGGTGGAATTACGTACAAAGTGCTTCGTAGCACCTTCTAAGTTGTTTGGATGCGGGTGGAATTACGTACAAAGTGCTTCGTAGCACCTTCTAAGTTGTTTGGATGCGGGTGGAATTACGTAGAAAGTGCTTCGTAGCACCTTCTAAGTTGTTTGGATGCGGGTGGAATTACGTACAAAGTGCTTCGTAGCACCTTCTAAGTTGTTTGGATGCGGGTGGAATTACGTACAAAGTGCTTCGTAGCACCTTCTAAGTTGTTTGGATGCGGGTGGAATTACGTAGAAAGTGCTTCGTAGCACCTTCTAAGTTGTTTGGATGCGGGTGGAAGTACGTAGAAAGTGCTTCGTAGCACCTTCTAAGTTGTTTGGATGCGGGTGGAATTACGTACAAAGTGCTTCGTAGCACCTTCTAAGTTGTTTGGATGCGGGTGGAATTACGTACAAAGTGCTTCGTAGCACCTTATAAAATGTTTGGATGTGCGTGGAATTGCGTAGAAAGTGTTTCGTAGCACCTTCTAAGTTGTTTGGATGCGGGTGGAATTACGTACAAAGTGCTTCGTAGCACCTTCTAAGTTGTTTGGATGTGGGTGGAAATACGTACAAAGTGCTTCGTAGCACCTTCTAAGTTGTTTGGATGCGGGTGGAATTACGTACAAAGTGCTTCGTAGCACCTTCTAAGTTGTTTGGATGCGGGTGGAATTACGTACAAAGTGCTTCGTAGCACCTTCTAAGTTGTTTGGATGCGGGTGGAATTACGTAGAAAGTGTTTCGTAGCACCTTCTAAGTTGTTTGGATGCGGGTGGAATTACGTAGAAAGTGCTTCGTAGCACCTTCTAAGTTGTTTGGATGCGGGTGGAATTACGTAGAAAGTGTTTCGCAGCACCTTTAAAGATGTTTGGATGTGGGTGGAATTACGTACAAAGTGCTTCGTAGCACCTTCTAAGTTGTTTGGATGCGGGTGGAATTACGTAGAAAGTGCTTCGTAGCACCTTCTAAGTTGTTTGGATGCGGGTGGAATTACGTACAAAGTGCTTCGTAGCACCTTCTAAGTTGTTTGGATGCGGGTGGAATTACGTAGAAAGTGTTTCGCAGCACCTTTAAAGATGTTTGGATGTGGGTGGAATTATGTACAAAGTGCTTCGTAGCACCTTATAAAATGTTTGGATGTGCGTGGAATTGCGTAGAAAGTGTTTCGTAGCACCTTTGAAGATGTTTGGATGTGGGTGGAATTACGTAGAAAGTGTTTCGTAGCACCTTCTAAGTTGTTTGGATGTGGGTGGAATTACGTACAAAGTGCTTCGTAGCACCTTCTAAGTTGTTTGGATGCGGGTGGAATTACGTAGAAAGTGCTTCGTAGCACCTTCTAAGTTGTTTGGATGCGGGTGGAATTACGTAGAAAGTGTTTCGCAGCACCTTTAAAGATGTTTGGATGTGGGTGGAATTACGTACAAAGTGCTTCGTAGCACCTTCTAAGTTGTTTGGATGCGGGTGGAATTACGTACAAAGTGCTTCGTAGCACCTTCTAAGTTGTTTGGATGCGGGTGGAATTACGTACAAAGTGCTTCGTAGCACCTTCTAAGTTGTTTGGATGCGGGTGGAATTACGTACAAAGTGCTTCGTAGCACCTTATAAAATGTTTGGATGTGCGTGGAATTGCGTAGAAAGTGTTTCGTAGCACCTTCTAAGTTGTTTGGATGCGGGTGGAATTACGTACAAAGTGCTTCGTAGCACCTTCTAAGTTGTTTGGATGTGGGTGGAAATACGTACAAAGTGCTTCGTAGCACCTTCTAAGTTGTTTGGATGCGGGTGGAATTACGTACAAAGTGCTTCGTAGCACCTTCTAAGTTGTTTGGATGCGGGTGGAATTACGTACAAAGTGCTTCGTAGCACCTTCTAAGTTGTTTGGATGCGGGTGGAATTACGTAGAAAGTGTTTCGTAGCACCTTCTAAGTTGTTTGGATGCGGGTGGAATTACGTACAAAGTGCTTCGTAGCACCTTCTAAGTTGTTTGGATGCGGGTGGAATTACGTACAAAGTGCTTCGTAGCACCTTCTAAGTTGTTTGGATGCGGGTGGAATTACGTAGAAAGTGTTTCGTAGCACCTTCTAAGTTGTTTGGATGCGGGTGGAATTACGTAGAAAGTGCTTCGTAGCACCTTCTAAGTTGTTTGGATGCGGGTGGAATTACGTAGAAAGTGTTTCGCAGCACCTTTAAAGATGTTTGGATGTGGGTGGAATTACGTACAAAGTGCTTCGTAGCACCTTCTAAGTTGTTTGGATGCGGGTGGAATTACGTACAAAGTGCTTCGTAGCACCTTCTAAGTTGTTTGGATGCGGGTGGAATTACGTAGAAAGTGTTTCGTAGCACCTTCTAAGTTGTTTGGATGCGGGTGGAATTACGTACAAAGTGCTTCGTAGCACCTTCTAAGTTGTTTGGATGCGGGTGGAATTACGTACAAAGTGCTTCGTAGCACCTTCTAAGTTGTTTGGATGCGGGTGGAATTACGTAGAAAGTGTTTCGTAGCACCTTCTAAGTTGTTTGGATGTGGGTGGAATTACGTACAAAGTGCTTCGTAGCACCTTCTAAGTTGTTTGGATGCGGGTGGAATTACGTACAAAGTGCTTCGTAGCACCTTCTAAGTTGTTTGGATGCGGGTGGAATTACGTAGAAAGTGTTTCGTAGCACCTTCTAAGTTGTTTGGATGCGGGTGGAATTACGTACAAAGTGCTTCGTAGCACCTTATAAAATGTTTGGATGTGCGTGGAATTGCGTAGAAAGTGTTTCGTAGCACCTTCTAAGTTGTTTGGATGCGGGTGGAATTACGTACAAAGTGCTTCGTAGCACCTTCTAAGTTGTTTGGATGTGGGTGGAAATACGTACAAAGTGCTTCGTAGCACCTTCTAAGTTGTTTGGATGTGGGTGGAAATACGTACAAAGTGCTTCGTAGCACCTTCTAAGTTGTTTGGATGCGGGTGGAATTACGTAGAAAGTGTTTCGTAGCACCTTCTAAGTTGTTTGGATGCGGGTGGAATTACGTACAAAGTGCTTCGTAGCACCTTCTAAGTTGTTTGGATGCGGGTGGAATTACGTACAAAGTGCTTCGTAGCACCTTCTAAGTTGTTTGGATGCGGGTGGAATTACGTAGAAAGTGTTTCGTAGCACCTTCTAAGTTGTTTGGATGCGGGTGGAATTACGTAGAAAGTGCTTCGTAGCACCTTCTAAGTTGTTTGGATGCGGGTGGAATTACGTAGAAAGTGTTTCGCAGCACCTTTAAAGATGTTTGGATGTGGGTGGAATTACGTACAAAGTGCTTCGTAGCACCTTCTAAGTTGTTTGGATGCGGGTGGAATTACGTACAAAGTGCTTCGTAGCACCTTCTAAGTTGTTTGGATGCGGGTGGAATTACGTAGAAAGTGCTTCGTAGCACCTTCTAAGTTGTTTGGATGCGGGTGGAATTACGTAGAAAGTGTTTCGTAGCACCTTCTAAGTTGTTTGGATGCGGGTGGAATTACGTACAAAGTGCTTCGTAGCACCTTCTAAGTTGTTTGGATGCGGGTGGAATTACGTACAAAGTGCTTCGTAGCACCTTCTAAGTTGTTTGGATGCGGGTGGAATTACGTAGAAAGTGTTTCGTAGCACCTTCTAAGTTGTTTGGATGCGGGTGGAATTACGTACAAAGTGCTTCGTAGCACCTTCTAAGTTGTTTGGATGCGGGTGGAATTACGTACAAAGTGCTTCGTAGCACCTTCTAAGTTGTTTGGATGCGGGTGGAATTACGTAGAAAGTGTTTCGTAGCACCTTCTAAGTTGTTTGGATGCGGGTGGAATTACGTAGAAAGTGCTTCGTAGCACCTTCTAAGTTGTTTGGATGCGGGTGGAATTACGTAGAAAGTGTTTCGCAGCACCTTTAAAGATGTTTGGATGTGGGTGGAATTACGTACAAAGTGCTTCGTAGCACCTTCTAAGTTGTTTGGATGCGGGTGGAATTACGTACAAAGTGCTTCGTAGCACCTTCTAAGTTGTTTGGATGCGGGTGGAATTACGTAGAAAGTGCTTCGTAGCACCTTCTAAGTTGTTTGGATGCGGGTGGAATTACGTACAAAGTGCTTCGTAGCACCTTCTAAGTTGTTTGGATGCGGGTGGAATTACGTACAAAGTGCTTCGTAGCACCTTCTAAGTTGTTTGGATGCGGGTGGAATTACGTAGAAAGTGTTTCGTAGCACCTTCTAAGTTGTTTGGATGCGGGTGGAATTACGTACAAAGTGCTTCGTAGCACCTTCTAAGTTGTTTGGATGCGGGTGGAATTACGTACAAAGTGCTTCGTAGCACCTTCTAAGTTGTTTGGATGCGGGTGGAATTACGTAGAAAGTGTTTCGTAGCACCTTCTAAGTTGTTTGGATGCGGGTGGAATTACGTACAAAGTGCTTCGTAGCACCTTATAAAATGTTTGGATGTGCGTGGAATTGCGTAGAAAGTGTTTCGTAGCACCTTCTAAGTTGTTTGGATGCGGGTGGAATTACGTACAAAGTGCTTCGTAGCACCTTCTAAGTTGTTTGGATGTGGGTGGAAATACGTACAAAGTGCTTCGTAGCACCTTCTAAGTTGTTTGGATGCGGGTGGAATTACGTACAAAGTGCTTCGTAGCACCTTCTAAGTTGTTTGGATGCGGGTGGAATTACGTAGAAAGTGTTTCGTAGCACCTTCTAAGTTGTTTGGATGCGGGTGGAATTACGTACAAAGTGCTTCGTAGCACCTTCTAAGTTGTTTGGATGTGGGTGGAAATACGTACAAAGTGCTTCGTAGCACCTTCTAAGTTGTTTGGATGCGGGTGGAATTACGTACAAAGTGCTTCGTAGCACCTTCTAAGTTGTTTGGATGCGGGTGGAATTACGTAGAAAGTGTTTCGTAGCACCTTCTAAGTTGTTTGGATGCGGGTGGAATTACGTACAAAGTGCTTCGTAGCACGTTCTTTGTTGTTTGGATGTGGGTGGAATTACGTACAAAGTGCTTCGTAGCACCTTTGAAGATGTTTGGATGTGGGTGGAATTACGTAGAAAGTGTTTCGTAGCACCTTCTAAGTTGTTTGGATGCGGGTGGAATTACGTACAAAGTGCTTCGTAGCACCTTCTAAGTTGTTTGGATGCGGGTGGAATTACGTACAAAGTGCTTCGTAGCACCTTCTAAGTTGTTTGGATGCGGGTGGAATTACGTAGAAAGTGCTTCGTAGCACCTTCTAAGTTGTTTGGATGCGGGTGGAATTACGTACAAAGTGCTTCGTAGCACCTTCTAAGTTGTTTGGATGCGGGTGGAATTACGTAGAAAGTGTTTCGCAGCACCTTTAAAGATGTTTGGATGCGGGTGGAATTACGTACAAAGTGCTTCGTAGCACCTTCTAAGTTGTTTGGATGTGGGTGGAAATACGTACAAAGTGCTTCGTAGCACCTTCTAAGTTGTTTGGATGCGGGTGGAATTACGTAGAAAGTGTTTCGTAGCACCTTCTAAGTTGTTTGGATGCGGGTGGAATTACGTAGAAAGTGTTTCGTAGCACCTTCTAAGTTGTTTGGATGCGGGTGGAATTACGTACAAAGTGCTTCGTAGCACCTTCTAAGTTGTTTGGATGTGGGTGGAAATACGTACAAAGTGCTTCGTAGCACCTTCTAAGTTGTTTGGATGCGGGTGGAATTACGTAGAAAGTGTTTCGTAGCACCTTCTAAGTTGTTTGGATGCGGGTGGAATTACGTAGAAAGTGTTTCGTAGCACCTTCTAAGTTGTTTGGATGTGGGTGGAAATACGTACAAAGTGCTTCGTAGCACCTTCTAAGTTGTTTGGATGCGGGTGGAATTACGTACAAAGTGCTTCGTAGCACCTTCTAAGTTGTTTGGATGCGGGTGGAATTACGTAGAAAGTGTTTCGTAGCACCTTCTAAGTTGTTTGGATGCGGGTGGAATTACGTACAAAGTGCTTCGTAGCACCTTATAAAATGTTTGGATGTGCGTGGAATTGCGTAGAAAGTGTTTCGTAGCACCTTCTAAGTTGTTTGGATGCGGGTGGAATTACGTACAAAGTGCTTCGTAGCACCTTCTAAGTTGTTTGGATGTGGGTGGAAATACGTACAAAGTGCTTCGTAGCACCTTCTAAGTTGTTTGGATGTGGGTGGAAATACGTACAAAGTGCTTCGTAGCACCTTCTAAGTTGTTTGGATGCGGGTGGAATTACGTACAAAGTGCTTCGTAGCACCTTCTAAGTTGTTTGGATGCGGGTGGAATTACGTAGAAAGTGTTTCGTAGCACCTTCTAAGTTGTTTGGATGCGGGTGGAATTACGTAGAAAGTGTTTCGTAGCACCTTCTAAGTTGTTTGGATGTGGGTGGAAATACGTACAAAGTGCTTCGTAGCACCTTCTAAGTTGTTTGGATGCGGGTGGAATTACGTACAAAGTGCTTCGTAGCACCTTCTAAGTTGTTTGGATGCGGGTGGAATTACGTAGAAAGTGTTTCGTAGCACCTTCTAAGTTGTTTGGATGCGGGTGGAATTACGTACAAAGTGCTTCGTAGCACCTTATAAAATGTTTGGATGTGCGTGGAATTGCGTAGAAAGTGTTTCGTAGCACCTTCTAAGTTGTTTGGATGCGGGTGGAATTACGTACAAAGTGCTTCGTAGCACCTTCTAAGTTGTTTGGATGTGGGTGGAAATACGTACAAAGTGCTTCGTAGCACCTTCTAAGTTGTTTGGATGTGGGTGGAAATACGTACAAAGTGCTTCGTAGCACCTTCTAAGTTGTTTGGATGCGGGTGGAATTACGTACAAAGTGCTTCGTAGCACCTTCTAAGTTGTTTGGATGCGGGTGGAATTACGTAGAAAGTGTTTCGTAGCACCTTCTAAGTTGTTTGGATGCGGGTGGAATTACGTACAAAGTGCTTCGTAGCACCTTCTAAGTTGTTTGGATGCGGGTGGAATTACGTAGAAAGTGTTTCGTAGCACCTTCTAAGTTGTTTGGATGTGGGTGGAATTACGTACAAAGTGCTTCGTAGCACCTTCTAAGTTGTTTGGATGCGGGTGGAATTACGTACAAAGTGCTTCGTAGCACCTTCTAAGTTGTTTGGATGCGGGTGGAATTACGTAGAAAGTGTTTCGTAGCACCTTCTAAGTTGTTTGGATGTGGGTGGAATTACGTACAAAGTGCTTCGTAGCACCTTCTAAGTTGTTTGGATGTGGGTGGAAATACGTACAAAGTGCTTCGTAGCACCTTCTAAGTTGTTTGGATGCGGGTGGAATTACGTACAAAGTGCTTCGTAGCACCTTATAAAATGTTTGGATGTGCGTGGAATTACGTAGAAAGTGTTTCATAGCACCTTCTAAGTTGTTTGGATGCGGGTGGAATTACGTAGAAAGTGTTTCGTAGCACCTTCTAAGTTGTTTGGATGTGGGTGGAATTACGTACAAAGTGCTTCGTAGCACCTTCTAAGTTGTTTGGATGTGGGTGGAAATACGTACAAAGTGTTTCGTAGCACCTTCTAAGTTGTTTGGATGCGGGTGGAATTACGTACAAAGTGCTTCGTAGCACCTTCTAAGTTGTTTGGATGTGGGTGGAAATACGTACAAAGTGCTTCGTAGCACCTTCTAAGTTGTTTGGATGCGGGTGGAATTACGTACAAAGTGCTTCGTAGCACCTTCTAAGTTGTTTGGATGCGGGTGGAATTACGTAGAAAGTGTTTCGTAGCACCTTCTAAGTTGTTTGGATGCGGGTGGAATTACGTAGAAAGTGTTTCGTAGCACCTTCTAAGTTGTTTGGATGTGGGTGGAAATACGTACAAAGTGCTTCGTAGCACCTTCTAAGTTGTTTGGATGCGGGTGGAATTACGTACAAAGTGCTTCGTAGCACCTTCTAAGTTGTTTGGATGCGGGTGGAATTACGTAGAAAGTGTTTCGTAGCACCTTCTAAGTTGTTTGGATGTGGGTGGAAATACGTACAAAGTGCTTCGTAGCACCTTCTAAGTTGTTTGGATGCGGGTGGAATTACGTACAAAGTGCTTCGTAGCACCTTCTAAGTTGTTTGGATGCGGGTGGAATTACGTACAAAGTGCTTCGTAGCACCTTCTAAGTTGTTTGGATGCGGGTGGAATTACGTAGAAAGTGCTTCGTAGCACCTTCTAAGTTGTTTGGATGCGGGTGGAATTACGTAGAAAGTGTTTCGTAGCACCTTCTAAGTTGTTTGGATGTGGGTGGAAATACGTACAAAGTGCTTCGTAGCACCTTCTAAGTTGTTTGGATGCGGGTGGAATTACGTACAAAGTGCTTCGTAGCACCTCTAAGTTGTTTGGATGCGGGTGGAATTACGTAGAAAGTGTTTTCGTAGCACCTTCTAAGTTGTTTGGATGTGGGTGGAAATACGTACAAAGTGCTTCGTAGCACCTTCTAAGTTGTTTGGATGCGGGTGGAATTACGTACAAAGTGCTTCGTAGCACCTTCTAAGTTGTTTGGATGCGGGTGGAATTACGTAGAAAGTGTTTCGTAGCACCTTCTAAGTTGTTTGGATGTGGGTGGAATTACGTACAAAGTGCTTCGTAGCACCTTCTAAGTTGTTTGGATGCGGGTGGAATTACGTAGAAAGTGTTTCGTAGCACCTTCTAAGTTGTTTGGATGCGGGTGGAATTACGTACAAAGTGCTTCGTAGCACCTTCTAAGTTGTTTGGATGCGGGTGGAATTACGTAGAAAGTGTTTCGTAGCACCTTCTAAGTTGTTTGGGATGTGGGTGGAATTACGTACAAAGTGCTTCGTAGCACCTTCTAAGTTGTTTGGATGCGGGTGGAATTACGTACAAAGTGCTTCGTAGCACTTCTAAGTTGTTTGGATGCGGGTGGAATTACGTAGAAAGTGTTTCGTAGCACCTTCTAAGTTGTTTGGATGCGGGTGGAATTACGTACAAAGTGCTTCGTAGCACCTTCTAAGTTGTTTGGATGCGGGTGGAATTACGTAGAAAGTGCTTCGTAGCACCTTCTAAGTTGTTTGGATGCGGGTGGAATTACGTAGAAAGTGTTTCGTAGCACCTTCTAAGTTGTTTGGATGTGGGTGGAATTACGTACAAAGTGCTTCGTAGCACCTTCTAAGTTGTTTGGATGCGGGTGGAATTACGTACAAAGTGCTTCGTAGCACCTTCTAAGTTGTTTGGATGCGGGTGGAATTACGTAGAAAGTGTTTCGTAGCACCTTCTAAGTTGTTTGGATGCGGGTGGAATTACGTACAAAGTGCTTCGTAGCACCTTCTAAGTTGTTTGGATGTGGGTGGAAATACGTACAAAGTGCTTCGTAGCACCTTCTAAGTTGTTTGGATGCGGGTGGAATTACGTACAAAGTGCTTCGTAGCACCTTCTAAGTTGTTTGGATGTGGGTGGAAATACGTACAAAGTGCTTCGTAGCACCTTCTAAGTTGTTTGGATGTGGGTGGAAATACGTACAAAGTGCTTCGTAGCACCTTATAAAATGTTTGGATGTGCGTGGAATTACGTAGAAAGTGTTTCGTAGCACCTTCTAAGTTGTTTGGATGTGGGTGGAAATACGTACAAAGTGCTTCGTAGCACCTTCTAAGTTGTTTGGATGCGGGTGGAATTACGTACAAAGTGCTTCGTAGCACCTTCTAAGTTGTTTGGATGTGGGTGGAAATACGTACAAAGTGCTTCGTAGCACCTTCTAAGTTGTTTGGATGTGGGTGGAAATACGTACAAAGTGCTTCGTAGCACCTTATAAAATGTTTGGATGTGCGTGGAATTGCGTAGAAAGTGTTTCGTAGCACCTTCTAAGTTGTTTGGATGCGGGTGGAATTACGTACAAAGTGCTTCGTAGCACCTTCTAAGTTGTTTGGATGTGGGTGGAAATACGTACAAAGTGCTTCGTAGCACCTTCTAAGTTGTTTGGATGCGGGTGGAATTACGTAGAAAGTGTTTCGTAGCACCTTCTAAGTTGTTTGGATGCGGGTGGAATTACGTAGAAAGTGTTTCGTAGCACCTTCTAAGTTGTTTGGATGCGGGTGGAATTACGTACAAAGTGCTTCGTAGCACCTTCTAAGTTGTTTGGATGCGGGTGGAATTACGTAGAAAGTGTTTCGTAGCACCTTCTAAGTTGTTTGGATGTGGGTGGAATTACGTACAAAGTGCTTCGTAGCACCTTCTAAGTTGTTTGGATGCGGGTGGAATTACGTACAAAGTGCTTCGTAGCACCTTCTAAGTTGTTTGGATGCGGGTGGAATTACGTAGAAAGTGTTTCGTAGCACCTTCTAAGTTGTTTGGATGCGGGTGGAATTACGTACAAAGTGCTTCGTAGCACCTTATAAAATGTTTGGATGTGCGTGGAATTGCGTAGAAAGTGTTTCGTAGCACCTTCTAAGTTGTTTGGATGCGGGTGGAATTACGTACAAAGTGCTTCGTAGCACCTTCTAAGTTGTTTGGATGCGGGTGGAATTACGTAGAAAGTGTTTCGTAGCACCTTCTAAGTTGTTTGGATGTGGGTGGAATTACGTACAAAGTGCTTCGTAGCACCTTCTAAGTTGTTTGGATGCGGGTGGAATTACGTAGAAAGTGTTTCGTAGCACCTTCTAAGTTGTTTGGATGTGGGTGGAAATACGTACAAAGTGCTTCGTAGCACCTTCTAAGTTGTTTGGATGCGGGTGGAATTACGTACAAAGTGCTTCGTAGCACCTTCTAAGTTGTTTGGATGCGGGTGGAATTACGTAGAAAGTGTTTCGTAGCACCTTCTAAGTTGTTTGGATGCGGGTGGAATTACGTAGAAAGTGTTTCGTAGCACCTTCTAAGTTGTTTGGATGCGGGTGGAATTACGTAGAAAGTGTTTCGTAGCACCTTCTAAGTTGTTTGGATGCGGGTGGAATTACGTAGAAAGTGTTTCGTAGCACCTTCTAAGTTGTTTGGATGCGGGTGGAATTACGTACAAAGTGCTTCGTAGCACCTTCTAAGTTGTTTGGATGCGGGTGGAATTACGTACAAAGTGCTTCGTAGCACCTTCTAAGTTGTTTGGATGCGGGTGGAATTACGTACAAAGTGCTTCGTAGCACCTTATAAAATGTTTGGATGTGCGTGGAATTGCGTAGAAAGTGTTTCGTAGCACCTTCTAAGTTGTTTGGATGCGGGTGGAATTACGTACAAAGTGCTTCGTAGCACCTTCTAAGTTGTTTGGATGTGGGTGGAATTACGTACAAAGTGCTTCGTAGCACCTTCTAAGTTGTTTGGATGCGGGTGGAATTACGTACAAAGTGCTTCGTAGCACCTTCTAAGTTGTTTGGATGCGGGTGGAATTACGTAGAAAGTGTTTCGTAGCACCTTCTAAGTTGTTTGGATGCGGGTGGAATTACGTACAAAGTGCTTCGTAGCACCTTCTAAGTTGTTTGGATGCGGGTGGAATTACGTACAAAGTGCTTCGTAGCACCTTCTAAGTTGTTTGGATGCGGGTGGAATTACGTAGAAAGTGTTTCGTAGCACCTTCTAAGTTGTTTGGATGCGGGTGGAATTACGTAGAAAGTGCTTCGTAGCACCTTCTAAGTTGTTTGGATGCGGGTGGAATTACGTAGAAAGTGTTTCGCAGCACCTTTAAAGATGTTTGGATGTGGGTGGAATTACGTACAAAGTGCTTCGTAGCACCTTCTAAGTTGTTTGGATGCGGGTGGAATTACGTACAAAGTGCTTCGTAGCACCTTCTAAGTTGTTTGGATGCGGGTGGAATTACGTACAAAGTGCTTCGTAGCACCTTCTAAGTTGTTTGGATGCGGGTGGAATTACGTAGAAAGTGTTTCGTAGCACCTTCTAAGTTGTTTGGATGCGGGTGGAATTACGTAGAAAGTGTTTCGTAGCACCTTCTAAGTTGTTTGGATGCGGGTGGAATTACGTAGAAAGTGTTTCGTAGCACCTTCTAAGTTGTTTGGATGCGGGTGGAATTACGTAGAAAGTGTTTCGTAGCACCTTCTAAGTTGTTTGGATGCGGGTGGAATTACGTACAAAGTGCTTCGTAGCACCTTCTAAGTTGTTTGGATGCGGGTGGAATTACGTAGAAAGTGTTTCGTAGCACCTTCTAAGTTGTTTGGATGTGGGTGGAATTACGTACAAAGTGCTTCGTAGCACCTTCTAAGTTGTTTGGATGCGGGTGGAATTACGTACAAAGTGCTTCGTAGCACCTTCTAAGTTGTTTGGATGCGGGTGGAATTACGTAGAAAGTGTTTCGTAGCACCTTCTAAGTTGTTTGGATGTGGGTGGAATTACGTACAAAGTGCTTCGTAGCACCTTCTAAGTTGTTTGGATGTGGGTGGAATTACGTACAAAGTGCTTCGTAGCACCTTCTAAGTTGTTTGGATGCGGGTGGAATTACGTAGAAAGTGTTTCGTAGCACCTTCTAAGTTGTTTGGATGCGGGTGGAATTACGTACAAAGTGCTTCGTAGCACCTTCTAAGTTGTTTGGATGCGGGTGGAATTACGTAGAAAGTGTTTCGTAGCACCTTCTAAGTTGTTTGGATGTGGGTGGAATTACGTACAAAGTGCTTCGTAGCACCTTCTAAGTTGTTTGGATGCGGGTGGAATTACGTACAAAGTGCTTCGTAGCACCTTCTAAGTTGTTTGGATGCGGGTGGAATTACGTAGAAAGTGTTTCGTAGCACCTTCTAAGTTGTTTGGATGCGGGTGGAATTACGTAGAAAGTGTTTCGTAGCACCTTCTAAGTTGTTTGGATGTGGGTGGAATTACGTACAAAGTGCTTCGTAGCACCTTCTAAGTTGTTTGGATGCGGGTGGAATTACGTACAAAGTGCTTCGTAGCACCTTCTAAGTTGTTTGGATGCGGGTGGAATTACGTACAAAGTGCTTCGTAGCACCTTCTAAGTTGTTTGGATGCGGGTGGAATTACGTAGAAAGTGTTTCGTAGCACCTTCTAAGTTGTTTGGATGCGGGTGGAATTACGTAGAAAGTGCTTCGTAGCACCTTCTAAGTTGTTTGGATGCGGGTGGAATTACGTACAAAGTGCTTCGTAGCACCTTCTAAGTTGTTTGGATGCGGGTGGAATTACGTAGAAAGTGTTTCGTAGCACCTTCTAAGTTGTTTGGATGCGGGTGGAATTACGTAGAAAGTGTTTCGTAGCACCTTCTAAGTTGTTTGGATGCGGGTGGAATTACGTAGAAAGTGTTTCGTAGCACCTTCTAAGTTGTTTGGATGCGGGTGGAATTACGTACAAAGTGCTTCGTAGCACCTTCTAAGTTGTTTGGATGCGGGTGGAATTACGTAGAAAGTGTTTCGTAGCACCTTCTAAGTTGTTTGGATGCGGGTGGAATTACGTAGAAAGTGCTTCGTAGCACCTTCTAAGTTGTTTGGATGCGGGTGGAATTACGTACAAAGTGCTTCGTAGCACCTTCTAAGTTGTTTGGATGCGGGTGGAATTACGTACAAAGTGCTTCGTAGCACCTTCTAAGTTGTTTGGATGCGGGTGGAATTACGTAGAAAGTGTTTCGTAGCACCTTCTAAGTTGTTTGGATGCGGGTGGAATTACGTAGAAAGTGTTTCGTAGCACCTTCTAAGTTGTTTGGATGCGGGTGGAATTACGTAGAAAGTGTTTCGTAGCACCTTCTAAGTTGTTTGGATGTGGGTGGAATTACGTACAAAGTGCTTCGTAGCACCTTCTAAGTTGTTTGGATGCGGGTGGAATTACGTACAAAGTGCTTCGTAGCACCTTCTAAGTTGTTTGGATGCGGGTGGAATTACGTAGAAAGTGTTTCGTAGCACCTTCTAAGTTGTTTGGATGTGGGTGGAATTACGTACAAAGTGCTTCGTAGCACCT
Source organism: Anopheles coustani (assembly GCF_943734705.1). Lineage (NCBI taxonomy): Eukaryota > Metazoa > Arthropoda > Insecta > Diptera > Culicidae > Anopheles > Anopheles coustani. The sequence goes on along the minus strand of NW_026525403.1, from coordinate 52,381 downwards.
TCTAAGTTGTTTGGATGCGGGTGGAATTACGTACAAAGTGCTTCGTAGCACCTTCTAAGTTGTTTGGATGCGGGTGGAATTACGTACAAAGTGCTTCGTAGCACCTTCTAAGTTGTTTGGATGCGGGTGGAATTACGTAGAAAGTGTTTCGTAGCACCTTCTAAGTTGTTTGGATGTGGGTGGAATTACGTACAAAGTGCTTCGTAGCACCTTCTAAGTTGTTTGGATGCGGGTGGAATTACGTACAAAGTGCTTCGTAGCACCTTCTAAGTTGTTTGGATGCGGGTGGAATTACGTACAAAGTGCTTCGTAGCACCTTCTAAGTTGTTTGGATGCGGGTGGAATTACGTAGAAAGTGTTTCGTAGCACCTTCTAAGTTGTTTGGATGCGGGTGGAATTACGTAAAAAGTGTTTCGTAGCACCTTCTAAGTTGTTTGGATGTGGGTGGAATTACGTACAAAGTGCTTCGTAGCACCTTCTAAGTTGTTTGGATGCGGGTGGAATTACGTACAAAGTGCTTCGTAGCACCTTCTAAGTTGTTTGGATGCGGGTGGAATTACGTAGAAAGTGTTTCGTAGCACCTTCTAAGTTGTTTGGATGCGGGTGGAATTACGTAGAAAGTGTTTCGTAGCACCTTCTAAGTTGTTTGGATGCGGGTGGAATTACGTACAAAGTGCTTCGTAGCACCTTCTAAGTTGTTTGGATGCGGGTGGAATTACGTACAAAGTGCTTCGTAGCACCTTCTAAGTTGTTTGGATGCGGGTGGAATTACGTACAAAGTGCTTCGTAGCACCTTCTAAGTTGTTTGGATGCGGGTGGAATTACGTAGAAAGTGTTTCGTAGCACCTTCTAAGTTGTTTGGATGTGGGTGGAATTACGTACAAAGTGCTTCGTAGCACCTTCTAAGTTGTTTGGATGCGGGTGGAATTACGTACAAAGTGCTTCGTAGCACCTTCTAAGTTGTTTGGATGCGGGTGGAATTACGTACAAAGTGCTTCGTAGCACCTTCTAAGTTGTTTGGATGCGGGTGGAATTACGTAGAAAGTGTTTCGTAGCACCTTCTAAGTTGTTTGGATGCGGGTGGAATTACGTAAAAAGTGTTTCGTAGCACCTTCTAAGTTGTTTGGATGTGGGTGGAATTACGTACAAAGTGCTTCGTAGCACCTTCTAAGTTGTTTGGATGCGGGTGGAATTACGTACAAAGTGCTTCGTAGCACCTTCTAAGTTGTTTGGATGCGGGTGGAATTACGTAGAAAGTGTTTCGTAGCACCTTCTAAGTTGTTTGGATGCGGGTGGAATTACGTACAAAGTGCTACGTAGCACCTTTTTAGTTGTTTGGATGCGGGTGGAATTACGTACAAAGTGCTTCGTAGCACCTTCTAAGTTGTTTGGATGCGGGTGGAATTACGTACAAAGTGCTTCGTAGCACCTTCTAAGTTGTTTGGATGCGGGTGGAATTACGTACAAAGTGCTTCGTAGCACCTTCTAAGTTGTTTGGATGCGGGTGGAATTACGTAGAAAGTGTTTCGTAGCACCTTCTAAGTTGTTTGGATGTGGGTGGAATTACGTACAAAGTGCTTCGTAGCACCTTCTAAGTTGTTTGGATGCGGGTGGAATTACGTACAAAGTGCTTCGTAGCACCTTCTAAGTTGTTTGGATGCGGGTGGAATTACGTAGAAAGTGTTTCGTAGCACCTTCTAAGTTGTTTGGATGCGGGTGGAATTACGTAGAAAGTGTTTCGTAGCACCTTCTAAGTTGTTTGGATGCGGGTGGAATTACGTAGAAAGTGCTTCGTAGCACCTTCTAAGTTGTTTGGATGCGGGTGGAATTACGTACAAAGTGCTTCGTAGCACCTTCTAAGTTGTTTGGATGCGGGTGGAATTACGTAGAAAGTGTTTCGTAGCACCTTCTAAGTTGTTTGGATGCGGGTGGAATTACGTAGAAAGTGCTTCGTAGCACCTTCTAAGTTGTTTGGATGCGGGTGGAATTACGTAGAAAGTGTTTCGTAGCACCTTCTAAGTTGTTTGGATGCGGGTGGAATTACGTACAAAGTGCTTCGTAGCACCTTCTAAGTTGTTTGGATGCGGGTGGAATTACGTACAAAGTGCTTCGTAGCACCTTCTAAGTTGTTTGGATGCGGGTGGAATTACGTAGAAAGTGTTTCGTAGCACCTTCTAAGTTGTTTGGATGTGGGTGGAATTACGTACAAAGTGCTTCGTAGCACCTTCTAAGTTGTTTGGATGCGGGTGGAATTACGTACAAAGTGCTTCGTAGCACCTTCTAAGTTGTTTGGATGCGGGTGGAATTACGTAGAAAGTGTTTCGTAGCACCTTCTAAGTTGTTTGGATGCGGGTGGAATTACGTAGAAAGTGCTTCGTAGCACCTTCTAAGTTGTTTGGATGCGGGTGGAATTACGTACAAAGTGCTTCGTAGCACCTTCTAAATTGTTTGGATGCGGGTGGAATTACGTAGAAAGTGTTTCGTAGCACCTTTTAAGTTGTTTGGATGTGGGTGGAATTACGTACAAAGTGCTACGTAGCACCTTTTAAGTTGTTTGGATGCGGGTGGAATTACGTACAAAGTGCTTCGTAGCACCTTCTAAGTTGTTTGGATGCGGGTGGAATTACGTAGAAAGTGCTTCGTAGCACCTTCTAAGTTGTTTGGATGCGGGTGGAATTACGTACAAAGTGCTTCGTAGCACCTTCTAAGTTGTTTGGATGCGGGTGGAATTACGTAGAAAGTGTTTCGCAGCACCTTTAAAGATGTTTGGATGTTGGTGGAATTACGTACAAAGTGCTTCGTAGCACCTTCTAAGTTGTTTGGATGCGGGTGGAATTACGTACAAAGTGCTTCGTAGCACCTTCTAAGTTGTTTGGATGCGGGTGGAATTACGTAGAAAGTGTTTCGCAGCACCTTTAAAGATGTTTGGATGTGTGTGGAATTACGTAGAAAGTGTTTCGCAGCACCTTTAAAGATGTTTGGATGTTGGTGGAATTACGTAGAAAGTGTTTCGTAGCACCTTCTAAGTTGTTTGGATGTGGGTGGAATTACGTACAAAGTGCTTCGTAGCACCTTCTAAGTTGTTTGGATGCGGGTGGAATTACGTAGAAAGTGCTTCGTAGCACCTTCTAAGTTGTTTGGATGCAGGTGGAATTACGTAGAAAGTGTTTCGTAGCACCTTTTAAGTTGTTTGGATGTGGGTGGAATTACGTACAAAGTGCTACGTAGCACCTTTTAAGTTGTTTGGATGCGGGTGGAATTACGTACAAAGTGCTTCGTAGCACCTTCTAAGTTGTTTGGATGCGGGTGGAATTACGTAGAAAGTGCTTCGTAGCACCTTCTAAGTTGTTTGGATGCGGGTGGAATTACGTACAAAGTGCTTCGTAGCACCTTCTAAGTTGTTTGGATGCGGGTGGAATTACGTAGAAAGTGTTTCGCAGCACCTTTAAAGATGTTTGGATGTGTGTGGAATTACGTAGAAAGTGTTTCGCAGCACCTTTAAAGATGTTTGGATGTTGGTGGAATTACGTACAAAGTGCTTCGTAGCACCTTCTAAGTTGTTTGGATGCGGGTGGAATTACGTAGAAAGTGCTTCGTAGCACCTTCTAAGTTGTTTGGATGCGGGTGGAATTACGTAGAAAGTGTTTCGCAGCACCTTTAAAGATGTTTGGATGTGTGTGGAATTACGTAGAAAGTGTTTCGCAGCACCTTTAAAGATGTTTGGATGTTGGTGGAATTACGTAGAAAGTGTTTCGTAGCACCTTCTAAGTTGTTTGGATGTGGGTGGAATTACGTACAAAGTGCTTCGTAGCACCTTCTAAGTTGTTTGGATGCGGGTGGAATTACGTAGAAAGTGTTTCGTAGCACCTTCTAAGTTGTTTGGATGTGGGTGGAATTATGTACAAAGTGCTTCGTAGCACCTTTTAAGTTGTTTGGATGCGGGTGGAATTACGTACAAAGTGCTTCGTAGCACCTTCTAAGTTGTTTGGATGTGGGTGGAATTACGTACAAAGTGCTTCGTAGCACCTTCTAAGTTGTTTGGATGCGGGTGGAATTACGTACAAAGTGCTTCGTAGCACGTTCTTTGTTGTTTGGATGTGGGTGGAATTACGTACAAAGTGCTTCGTAGCACCTTTTAAGTTGTTTGGATGTTGGTGGAATTACGTAGAAAGTGTTTCGCAGCACCTTTAAAGATGTTTGGATGTGTGTGGAATTACGTAGAAAGTGTTTCGCAGCACCTTTAAAGATGTTTGGATGCGGGTGGAATTACGTAGAAAGTGCTACGTAGCACCTTTAAAGATGTTTGGATGTGGGTGGAATTACGTACAAAGTGCTTCGTAGCACCTTCTAAGTTGTTTGGATGCGGGTGGAATTACGTAGAAAGTGTTTCGTAGCACCTTTTAAGTTGTTTGGATGTGGGTGGAATTACGTACAAAGTGCTACGTAGCACCTTTTAAGTTGTTTGGATGCGGGTGGAATTACGTACAAAGTGCTTCGTAGCACCTTCTAAGTTGTTTGGATGTGGGTGGAATTACGTACAAAGTGCTTCGTAGCACCTTCTAAGTTGTTTGGATGCGGGTGGAATTACGTACAAAGTGCTTCGTAGCACGTTCTTTGTTGTTTGGATGTGGGTGGAATTACGTACAAAGTGCTTCGTAGCACCTTTTAAGTTGTTTGGATGTTGGTGGAATTACGTAGAAAGTGTTTCGCAGCACCTTTAAAGATGTTTGGATGTGTGTGGAATTACGTAGAAAGTGTTTCGCAGCACCTTTAAAGATGTTTGGATGTTGGTGGAATTACGTAGAAAGTGTTTCGTAGCACCTTCTAAGTTGTTTGGATGTGGGTGGAATTACGTACAAAGTGCTTCGTAGCACCTTCTAAGTTGTTTGGATGCGGGTGGAATTACGTAGAAAGTGCTTCGTAGCACCTTCTAAGTTGTTTGGATGCGGGTGGAATTACGTAGATAGTGTTTCGTAGCACCTTTTAAGTTGTTTGGATGTGGGTGGAATTACGTACAAAGTGCTACGTAGCACCTTTTTAGTTGTTTGGATGCGGGTGGAATTACGTACAAAGTGCTTCGTAGCACCTTCTAAGTTGTTTGGATGCGGGTGGAATTACGTACAAAGTGCTTCGTAGCACCTTCTAAATTGTTTGGATGCGGGTGGAATTACGTAGAAAGTGTTTCGTAGCACCTTTTAAGTTGTTTGGATGTGGGTGGAATTACGTACAAAGTGCTACGTAGCACCTTTTAAGTTGTTTGGATGCGGGTGGAATTACGTACAAAGTGCTTCGTAGCACCTTCTAAGTTGTTTGGATGCGGGTGGAATTACGTAGAAAGTGCTTCGTAGCACCTTCTAAGTTGTTTGGATGCGGGTGGAATTACGTACAAAGTGCTTCGTAGCACCTTCTAAGTTGTTTGGATGCGGGTGGAATTACGTAGAAAGTGTTTCGCAGCACCTTTAAAGATGTTTGGATGTTGGTGGAATTACGTACAAAGTGCTTCGTAGCACCTTCTAAGTTGTTTGGATGCGGGTGGAATTACGTACAAAGTGCTTCGTAGCACCTTCTAAGTTGTTTGGATGCGGGTGGAATTACGTAGAAAGTGTTTCGCAGCACCTTTAAAGATGTTTGGATGTGTGTGGAATTACGTAGAAAGTGTTTCGCAGCACCTTTAAAGATGTTTGGATGTTGGTGGAATTACGTAGAAAGTGTTTCGTAGCACCTTCTAAGTTGTTTGGATGTGGGTGGAATTACGTACAAAGTGCTTCGTAGCACCTTCTAAGTTGTTTGGATGCGGGTGGAATTACGTAGAAAGTGCTTCGTAGCACCTTCTAAGTTGTTTGGATGCAGGTGGAATTACGTAGAAAGTGTTTCGTAGCACCTTTTAAGTTGTTTGGATGTGGGTGGAATTACGTACAAAGTGCTACGTAGCACCTTTTAAGTTGTTTGGATGCGGGTGGAATTACGTACAAAGTGCTTCGTAGCACCTTCTAAGTTGTTTGGATGCGGGTGGAATTACGTAGAAAGTGCTTCGTAGCACCTTCTAAGTTGTTTGGATGCGGGTGGAATTACGTACAAAGTGCTTCGTAGCACCTTCTAAGTTGTTTGGATGCGGGTGGAATTACGTAGAAAGTGTTTCGCAGCACCTTTAAAGATGTTTGGATGTGTGTGGAATTACGTAGAAAGTGTTTCGCAGCACCTTTAAAGATGTTTGGATGTTGGTGGAATTACGTACAAAGTGCTTCGTAGCACCTTCTAAGTTGTTTGGATGCGGGTGGAATTACGTAGAAAGTGCTTCGTAGCACCTTCTAAGTTGTTTGGATGCGGGTGGAATTACGTAGAAAGTGTTTCGCAGCACCTTTAAAGATGTTTGGATGTGTGTGGAATTACGTAGAAAGTGTTTCGCAGCACCTTTAAAGATGTTTGGATGTTGGTGGAATTACGTAGAAAGTGTTTCGTAGCACCTTCTAAGTTGTTTGGATGTGGGTGGAATTACGTACAAAGTGCTTCGTAGCACCTTCTAAGTTGTTTGGATGCGGGTGGAATTACGTAGAAAGTGTTTCGTAGCACCTTCTAAGTTGTTTGGATGTGGGTGGAATTACGTACAAAGTGCTTCGTAGCACCTTTTAAGTTGTTTGGATGCGGGTGGAATTACGTACAAAGTGCTTCGTAGCACCTTCTAAGTTGTTTGGATGTGGGTGGAATTACGTACAAAGTGCTTCGTAGCACCTTCTAAGTTGTTTGGATGCGGGTGGAATTACGTACAAAGTGCTTCGTAGCACGTTCTTTGTTGTTTGGATGTGGGTGGAATTACGTAGAAAGTGCTTCGTAGCACCTTCTAAGTTGTTTGGATGCGGGTGGAATTACGTAGAAAGTGTTTCGCAGCACCTTTAAAGATGTTTGGATGTGTGTGGAATTACGTAGAAAGTGTTTCGCAGCACCTTTAAAGATGTTTGGATGCGGGTGGAATTACGTACAAAGTGCTTCGTAGCACCTTCTAAGTTGTTTGGATGCGGGTGGAATTACGTAGAAAGTGTTTCGTAGCACCTTTTAAGTTGTTTGGATGTGGGTGGAATTACGTACAAAGTGCTACGTAGCACCTTTTAAGTTGTTTGGATGCGGGTGGAATTACGTACAAAGTGCTTCGTAGCACCTTCTAAGTTGTTTGGATGTGGGTGGAATTACGTACAAAGTGCTTCGTAGCACCTTCTAAGTTGTTTGGATGCGGGTGGAATTACGTACAAAGTGCTTCGTAGCACGTTCTTTGTTGTTTGGATGTGGGTGGAATTACGTACAAAGTGCTTCGTAGCACCTTTTAAGTTGTTTGGATGTTGGTGGAATTACGTAGAAAGTGTTTCGCAGCACCTTTAAAGATGTTTGGATGTGTGTGGAATTACGTAGAAAGTGTTTCGCAGCACCTTTAAAGATGTTTGGATGTTGGTGGAATTACGTAGAAAGTGTTTCGTAGCACCTTCTAAGTTGTTTGGATGTGGGTGGAATTACGTACAAAGTGCTTCGTAGCACCTTCTAAGTTGTTTGGATGCGGGTGGAATTACGTAGAAAGTGCTTCGTAGCACCTTCTAAGTTGTTTGGATGCGGGTGGAATTACGTAGATAGTGTTTCGTAGCACCTTTTAAGTTGTTTGGATGTGGGTGGAATTACGTACAAAGTGCTACGTAGCACCTTTTTAGTTGTTTGGATGCGGGTGGAATTACGTACAAAGTGCTTCGTAGCACCTTCTAAGTTGTTTGGATGCGGGTGGAATTACGTACAAAGTGCTTCGTAGCACCTTCTTTGTTGTTTGGATGTGGGTGGAATTACGTACAAAGTGCTTCGTAGCACCTTTTAAGTTGTTTGGATGTGGGTGGAATTACGTAGAAAGTGTTTCGCAGCACCTTTAAAGATGTTTGGATGTGGGTGGAATTACGTACAAAGTGCTTCGTAGCACCTTTAAAGATGTTTGGATGTTGGTGGAATTACGTAGAAAGTGTTTCGTAGCACCTTTAAAGATGTTTGGATGCGGGTGGAATTACGTACAAAGTGCTTCGTAGCACGTTCTTTGTTGTTTGGATGTGGGTGGAATTACGTACAAAGTGCTTCGTAGCACCTTTTAAGTTGTTTGGATGTGGGTGGAATTACGTAGAAAGTGTTTCGCAGCACCTTTAAAGATGTTTGGATGTTGGTGGAATTACGTAGAAAGTGTTTCGTAGCACCTTTAAAGATGTTTGGATGTGGGTGGAATTACGTACAAAGTGCTTCGTAGCACCTTCTAAGTTGTTTGGATGCGGGTGGAATTACGTACAAAGTGCTTCGTAGCACCTTCTAAGTTGTTTGGATGCGGGTGGAATTACGTACAAAGTGCTTCGTAGCACCTTCTAAGTTGTTTGGATGCGGGTGGAATTACGTAGAAAGTGTTTCGCAGCACCTTTAAAGATGTTTGGATGTGTGTGGAATTACGTAGAAAGTGTTTCGCAGCACCTTTAAAGATGTTTGGATGTTGGTGGAATTACGTAGAAAGTGTTTCGTAGCACCTTCTAAGTTGTTTGGATGTGGGTGGAATTACGTACAAAGTGCTTCGTAGCACCTTCTAAGTTGTTTGGATGCGGGTGGAATTACGTAGAAAGTGTTTCGTAGCACCTTCTAAGTTGTTTGGATGTGGGTGGAATTACGTACAAAGTGCTTCGTAGCACCTTCTAAGTTGTTTGGATGCGGGTGGAATTACGTAGAAAGTGCTTCGTAGCACCTTCTAAGTTGTTTGGATGCGGGTGGAATTACGTAGATAGTGTTTCGTAGCACCTTTTAAGTTGTTTGGATGTGGGTGGAATTACGTACAAAGTGCTACGTAGCACCTTTTTAGTTGTTTGGATGCGGGTGGAATTACGTACAAAGTGCTTCGTAGCACCTTCTAAGTTGTTTGGATGCGGGTGGAATTACGTACAAAGTGCTTCGTAGCACGTTCTTTGTTGTTTGGATGTGGGTGGAATTACGTACAAAGTGCTTCGTAGCACCTTTTAAGTTGTTTGGATGTGGGTGGAATTACGTAGAAAGTGTTTCGCAGCACCTTTAAAGATGTTTGGATGTGGGTGGAATTACGTACAAAGTGCTTCGTAGCACCTTTAAAGATGTTTGGATGTTGGTGGAATTACGTAGAAAGTGTTTCGTAGCACCTTTAAAGATGTTTGGATGCGGGTGGAATTACGTACAAAGTGCTTCGTAGCACCTTCTAAGTTGTTTGGATGCGGGTGGAATTACGTACAAAGTGCTTCGTAGCACCTTTTAAGTTGTTTGGATGTGGGTGGAATTACGTACAAAGTGCTACGTAGCACCTTTTTAGTTGTTTGGATGCGGGTGGAATTACGTACAAAGTGCTTCGTAGCACCTTCTAAGTTGTTTGGATGTGGGTGGAATTACGTACAAAGTGCTTCGTAGCACCTTCTAAGTTGTTTGGATGCGGGTGGAATTACGTACAAAGTGCTTCGTAGCACCTTCTAAGTTGTTTGGATGTGGGTGGAATTACGTACAAAGTGCTTCGTAGCACCTTCTAAGTTGTTTGGATGCGGGTGGAATTACGTAGAAAGTGTTTCGTAGCACCTTCTAAGTTGTTTGGATGTGGGTGGAATTACGTACAAAGTGCTTCGTAGCACCTTCTAAGTTGTTTGGATGCGGGTGGAATTACGTAGAAAGTGCTTCGTAGCACCTTCTAAGTTGTTTGGATGCGGGTGGAATTACGTAGAAAGTGTTTCGTAGCACCTTTTAAGTTGTTTGGATGTGGGTGGAATTACGTAGAAAGTGTTTCGCAGCACCTTTAAAGATGTTTGGATGTTGGTGGAATTACGTAGAAAGTGTTTCGTAGCACCTTTAAAGATGTTTGGATGTGGGTGGAATTACGTACAAAGTGCTTCGTAGCACCTTTTAAGTTGTTTGGATGTGGGTGGAATTACGTACAAAGTGCTACGTAGCACCTTTTTAGTTGTTTGGATGCGGGTGGAATTACGTACAAAGTGCTTCGTAGCACCTTCTAAGTTGTTTGGATGCGGGTGGAATTACGTACAAAGTGCTTCGTAGCACGTTCTTTGTTGTTTGGATGTGGGTGGAATTACGTACAAAGTGCTTCGTAGCACCTTCTAAGTTGTTTGGATGCGGGTGGAATTACGTACAAAGTGCTTCGTAGCACCTTCTAAGTTGTTTGGATGCGGGTGGAATTACGTACAAAGTGCTTCGTAGCACCTTTTAAGTTGTTTGGATGTGGGTGGAATTACGTACAAAGTGCTACGTAGCACCTTTTTAGTTGTTTGGATGCGGGTGGAATTACGTACAAAGTGCTTCGTAGCACCTTCTAAGTTGTTTGGATGTGGGTGGAATTACGTACAAAGTGCTTCGTAGCACCTTCTAAGTTGTTTGGATGCGGGTGGAATTACGTACAAAGTGCTTCGTAGCACCTTCTAAGTTGTTTGGATGTGGGTGGAAATACGTACAAAGTGCTTTGTAGCACCTTCTAAGTTGTTTGGATGCGGGTGGAATTACGTACAAAGTGCTTCGTAGCACCTTCTAAGTTGTTTGGATGTGGGTGGAAATACGTACAAAGTGCTTTGTAGCACCTTCTAAGTTGTTTGGATGCGGGTGGAATTACGTACAAAGTGCTTCGTAGCACCTTCTAAGTTGTTTGGATGTGGGTGGAATTACGTAGAAAGTGTTTCGTAGCACCTTTAAAGATGTTTGGATGTGGGTGGAATTACGTAGAAAGTGTATCGTAGCACCTTTTAAGTTGTTTGGATGTGGGTGGAATTACGTAGAAAGTGTATCGTAGCACCTTTTAAGTTGTTTAGATGTGGGTGGAATTACGTACAAAGTGCTACGTAGCACCTTCTTAGTTGTTTGGATGCGGGTGGAATTACGTACAAAGTGCTTCGTAGCACCTTCTAAGTTGTTTGGATGTGGGTGGAAATACGTACAAAGTGCTTTGTAGCACCTTCTAAGTTGTTTGGATGCGGGTGGAATTACGTACAAAGTGCTTCGTAGCACCTTCTAAGTTGTTTGGATGTGGGTGGAATTACGTACAAAGTGCTTCGTAGCACGTTCTTTGTTGTTTGGATGTGGGTGGAATTACGTACAAAGTGCTTCGTAGCACCTTTTAAGTTGTTTGGATGTTGGTGGAATTACGTAGAAAGTGTTTCGTAGCACCTTCTAAGTTGTTTGGATGTGGGTGGAATTACGTAGAAAGTGTTTCGCAGCACCTTTAAAGATGTTTGGATGTGGGTGGAATTACGTAGAAAGTGTATCGTAGCACCTTTTAAGTTGTTTGGATGCGGGTGGAATTACGTACAAAGTGCTTCGTAGCACCTTCTAAGTTGTTTGGATGTGGGTGGAATTACGTACAAAGTGCTTCGTAGCACCTTCTAAGTTGTTTGGATGCGGGTGGAATTACGTACAAAGTGCTACGTAGCACCTTTTTAGTTGTTTGGATGTGGGTGGAATTACGTACAAAGTGCTACGTAGCACCTTTTAAGTTGTTTGGATGTGGGTGGAATTACGTACAAAGTGCTACGTAGCACCTTCTTAGTTGTTTGGATGCGGGTGGAATTACGTACAAAGTGCTTCGTAGCACCTTCTAAGTTGTTTGGATGTGGGTGGAATTACGTACAAAGTGCTTCGTAGCACGTTCTTTGTTGTTTGGATGTGGGTGGAATTACGTACAAAGTGCTTCGTAGCACCTTTTAAGTTGTTTGGATGTTGGTGGAATTACGTAGAAAGTGTTTCGTAGCACCTTCTAAGTTGTTTGGATGTGGGTGGAATTACGTAGAAAGTGTTTCGCAGCACCTTTAAAGATGTTTGGATGTGGGTGGAATTACGTAGAAAGTGTATCGTAGCACCTTTTAAGTTGTTTGGATGCGGGTGGAATTACGTACAAAGTGCTTCGTAGCACCTTCTAAGTTGTTTGGATGTGGGTGGAATTACGTACAAAGTGCTTCGTAGCACCTTCTAAGTTGTTTGGATGCGGGTGGAATTACGTACAAAGTGCTACGTAGCACCTTTTTAGTTGTTTGGATGTGGGTGGAATTACGTACAAAGTGCTTCGTAGCACCTTCTAAGTTGTTTGGATGTGGGTGGAAATACGTACAAAGTGCTTTGTAGCACCTTCTAAGTTGTTTGGATGCGGGTGGAATTACGTACAAAGTGCTTCGTAGCACCTTCTAAGTTGTTTGGATGTGGGTGGAATTACGTACAAAGTGCTTCGTAGCACGTTCTTTGTTGTTTGGATGTGGGTGGAATTACGTACAAAGTGCTTCGTAGCACCTTTTAAGTTGTTTGGATGTTGGTGGAATTACGTAGAAAGTGTTTCGTAGCACCTTCTAAGTTGTTTGGATGTGGGTGGAATTACGTAGAAAGTGTTTCGCAGCACCTTTAAAGATGTTTGGATGTGGGTGGAATTACGTAGAAAGTGTATCGTAGCACCTTTTAAGTTGTTTGGATGCGGGTGGAATTACGTACAAAGTGCTTCGTAGCACCTTCTAAGTTGTTTGGATGTGGGTGGAATTACGTACAAAGTGCTTCGTAGCACCTTCTAAGTTGTTTGGATGTGGGTGGAAATACGTACAAAGTGCTTCGTAGCACCTTCTAAGTTGTTTGGATGCGGGTGGAATTACGTACAAAGTGCTTCGTAGCACCTTCTAAGTTGTTTGGATGTGGGTGGAATTACGTAGAAAGTGCTTCGTAGCACCTTCTTAGTTGTTTGGATGTGGGTGGAATTACGTACAAAGTGCTTCGTAGCACCTTCTAAGTTGTTTGGATGTGGGTGGAAATACGTACAAAGTGCTTTGTAGCACCTTCTAAGTTGTTTGGATGCGGGTGGAATTACGTACAAAGTGCTTCGTAGCACCTTCTAAGTTGTTTGGATGTGGGTGGAAATACGTACAAAGTGCTTTGTAGCACCTTCTAAGTTGTTTGGATGCGGGTGGAATTACGTACAAAGTGCTTCGTAGCACCTTCTAAGTTGTTTGGATGTGGGTGGAATTACGTACAAAGTGCTACGTAGCACCTTTTTAGTTGTTTGGATGTGGGTGGAATTACGTACAAAGTGCTACGTAGCACCTTTTAAGTTGTTTGGATGTGGGTGGAATTACGTACAAAGTGCTACGTAGCACCTTCTTAGTTGTTTGGATGCGGGTGGAATTACGTACAAAGTGCTTCGTAGCACCTTCTAAGTTGTTTGGATGTGGGTGGAAATACGTACAAAGTGCTTTGTAGCACCTTCTAAGTTGTTTGGATGCGGGTGGAATTACGTACAAAGTGCTTCGTAGCACCTTCTAAGTTGTTTGGATGTGGGTGGAATTACGTACAAAGTGCTTCGTAGCACGTTCTTTGTTGTTTGGATGTGGGTGGAATTACGTACAAAGTGCTTCGTAGCACCTTTGAAGATGTTTGGATGTGGGTGGAATTACGTAGAAAGTGTTTCGTAGCACCTTCTAAGTTGTTTGGATGTGGGTGGAATTACGTAGAAAGTGTTTCGCAGCACCTTTAAAGATGTTTGGATGTGGGTGGAATTACGTAGAAAGTGTATCGTAGCACCTTTTAAGTTGTTTGGATGTGGGTGGAAATACGTACAAAGTGCTTTGTAGCACCTTCTAAGTTGTTTGGATGCGGGTGGAATTACGTACAAAGTGCTTCGTAGCACCTTCTAAGTTGTTTGGATGTGGGTGGAATTACGTAGAAAGTGCTTCGTAGCACCTTCTTAGTTGTTTGGATGTGGGTGGAATTACGTACAAAGTGCTTCGTAGCACCTTCTAAGTTGTTTGGATGTGGGTGGAAATACGTACAAAGTGCTTTGTAGCACCTTCTAAGTTGTTTGGATGCGGGTGGAATTACGTACAAAGTGCTTCGTAGCACCTTCTAAGTTGTTTGGATGTGGGTGGAAATACGTACAAAGTGCTTTGTAGCACCTTCTAAGTTGTTTGGATGTGGGTGGAATTACGTACAAAGTGCTTTGTAGCACCTTCTAAGTTGTTTGGATGTGGGTGGAATTACGTACAAAGTGCTTCGTAGCACCTTCTAAGTTGTTTGGATGTGGGTGGAAATACGTACAAAGTGCTTCGTAGCACCTTCTAAGTTGTTTGGATGTGGGTGGAAATACGTACAAAGTGCTTTGTAGCACCTTCTAAGTTGTTTGGATGCGGGTGGAATTACGTACAAAGTGCTTCGTAGCACCTTCTAAGTTGTTTGGATGTGGGTGGAATTACGTACAAAGTGCTTCGTAGCACCTTCTAAGTTGTTTGGATGTGGGTGGAAATACGTACAAAGTGCTTTGTAGCACCTTCTAAGTTGTTTGGATGCGGGTGGAATTACGTACAAAGTGCTTTGTAGCACCTTCTAAGTTGTTTGGATGTGGGTGGAATTACGTACAAAGTGCTTCGTAGCACCTTCTAAGTTGTTTGGATGTGGGTGGAAATACGTACAAAGTGCTTCGTAGCACCTTCTAAGTTGTTTGGATGTGGGTGGAAATACGTACAAAGTGCTTTGTAGCACCTTCTAAGTTGTTTGGATGCGGGTGGAATTACGTACAAAGTGCTTCGTAGCACCTTCTAAGTTGTTTGGATGTGGGTGGAATTACGTAGAAAGTGCTTCGTAGCACCTTCTTAGTTGTTTGGATGTGGGTGGAATTACGTACAAAGTGCTTCGTAGCACCTTCTAAGTTGTTTGGATGTGGGTGGAAATACGTACAAAGTGCTTTGTAGCACCTTCTAAGTTGTTTGGATGTGGGTGGAATTACGTACAAAGTGCTTTGTAGCACCTTCTAAGTTGTTTGGATGTGGGTGGAATTACGTACAAAGTGCTTCGTAGCACCTTCTAAGTTGTTTGGATGTGGGTGGAAATACGTACAAAGTGCTTCGTAGCACCTTCTAAGTTGTTTGGATGCGGGTGGAATTACGTACAAAGTGCTTCGTAGCACCTTCTAAGTTGTTTGGATGTGGGTGGAATTACGTAGAAAGTGCTTCGTAGCACCTTCTTAGTTGTTTGGATGTGGGTGGAATTACGTACAAAGTGCTTCGTAGCACCTTCTAAGTTGTTTGGATGTGGGTGGAAATACGTACAAAGTGCTTTGTAGCACCTTCTAAGTTGTTTGGATGCGGGTGGAATTACGTACAAAGTGCTTCGTAGCACCTTCTAAGTTGTTTGGATGTGGGTGGAAATACGTACAAAGTGCTTTGTAGCACCTTCTAAGTTGTTTGGATGCGGGTGGAATTACGTACAAAGTGCTTCGTAGCACCTTCTAAGTTGTTTGGATGTGGGTGGAATTACGTACAAAGTGCTACGTAGCACCTTTTTAGTTGTTTGGATGTGGGTGGAATTACGTACAAAGTGCTACGTAGCACCTTTTAAGTTGTTTGGATGTGGGTGGAATTACGTACAAAGTGCTACGTAGCACCTTCTTAGTTGTTTGGATGCGGGTGGAATTACGTACAAAGTGCTTCGTAGCACCTTCTAAGTTGTTTGGATGTGGGTGGAAATACGTACAAAGTGCTTTGTAGCACCTTCTAAGTTGTTTGGATGCGGGTGGAATTACGTACAAAGTGCTTCGTAGCACCTTCTAAGTTGTTTGGATGTGGGTGGAATTACGTACAAAGTGCTTCGTAGCACGTTCTTTGTTGTTTGGATGTGGGTGGAATTACGTACAAAGTGCTTCGTAGCACCTTTGAAGATGTTTGGATGTGGGTGGAATTACGTAGAAAGTGTATCGTAGCACCTTTTAAGTTGTTTGGATGCGGGTGGAATTACGTACAAAGTGCTTCGTAGCACCTTCTAAGTTGTTTGGATGTGGGTGGAATTACGTACAAAGTGCTTCGTAGCACCTTCTAAGTTGTTTGGATGTGGGTGGAAATACGTACAAAGTGCTTTGTAGCACCTTCTAAGTTGTTTGGATGCGGGTGGAATTACGTACAAAGTGCTTCGTAGCACCTTCTAAGTTGTTTGGATGTGGGTGGAATTACGTACAAAGTGCTACGTAGCACCTTTTTAGTTGTTTGGATGTGGGTGGAATTACGTACAAAGTGCTACGTAGCACCTTTTAAGTTGTTTGGATGTGGGTGGAATTACGTACAAAGTGCTACGTAGCACCTTCTTAGTTGTTTGGATGTGGGTGGAATTACGTACAAAGTGCTTCGTAGCACCTTCTAAGTTGTTTGGATGTGGGTGGAATTACGTAGAAAGTGTTTCGCAGCACCTTTAAAGATGTTTGGATGTGGGTGGAATTACGTAGAAAGTGTATCGTAGCACCTTTTAAGTTGTTTGGATGTGGGTGGAAATACGTACAAAGTGCTTTGTAGCACCTTCTAAGTTGTTTGGATGCGGGTGGAATTACGTACAAAGTGCTTCGTAGCACCTTCTAAGTTGTTTGGATGTGGGTGGAATTACGTAGAAAGTGCTTCGTAGCACCTTCTTAGTTGTTTGGATGTGGGTGGAATTACGTACAAAGTGCTTCGTAGCACCTTCTAAGTTGTTTGGATGTGGGTGGAAATACGTACAAAGTGCTTTGTAGCACCTTCTAAGTTGTTTGGATGCGGGTGGAATTACGTACAAAGTGCTTCGTAGCACCTTCTAAGTTGTTTGGATGTGGGTGGAATTACGTACAAAGTGCTACGTAGCACCTTTTTAGTTGTTTGGATGTGGGTGGAATTACGTACAAAGTGCTACGTAGCACCTTTTAAGTTGTTTGGATGTGGGTGGAATTACGTACAAAGTGCTACGTAGCACCTTCTTAGTTGTTTGGATGTGGGTGGAATTACGTACAAAGTGCTTCGTAGCACCTTCTAAGTTGTTTGGATGTGGGTGGAAATACGTACAAAGTGCTTTGTAGCACCTTCTAAG
Organism: Anopheles coustani; assembly: GCF_943734705.1. Lineage (NCBI taxonomy): Eukaryota > Metazoa > Arthropoda > Insecta > Diptera > Culicidae > Anopheles > Anopheles coustani. The sequence continues at coordinate 35,521 of NW_026525403.1, read as the reverse complement.
TTGTTTGGATGCGGGTGGAATTACGTACAAAGTGCTTCGTAGCACCTTCTAAGTTGTTTGGATGTGGGTGGAATTACGTACAAAGTGCTTCGTAGCACGTTCTTTGTTGTTTGGATGTGGGTGGAATTACGTACAAAGTGCTTCGTAGCACCTTTGAAGATGTTTGGATGTGGGTGGAATTACGTAGAAAGTGTATCGTAGCACCTTTTAAGTTGTTTGGATGCGGGTGGAATTACGTACAAAGTGCTTCGTAGCACCTTCTAAGTTGTTTGGATGTGGGTGGAATTACGTACAAAGTGCTTCGTAGCACCTTCTAAGTTGTTTGGATGTGGGTGGAAATACGTACAAAGTGCTTTGTAGCACCTTCTAAGTTGTTTGGATGCGGGTGGAATTACGTACAAAGTGCTTCGTAGCACCTTCTAAGTTGTTTGGATGTGGGTGGAATTACGTACAAAGTGCTACGTAGCACCTTTTTAGTTGTTTGGATGTGGGTGGAAATACGTACAAAGTGCTTTGTAGCACCTTCTAAGTTGTTTGGATGCGGGTGGAATTACGTAGAAAGTGCTTCGTAGCACCTTCTAAGTTGTTTGGATGTGGTTGGAATTACGTACAAAGTGCTTCGTAGCACCTTCTTAGTTGTTTGGATGTGGGTGGAATTACGTACAAAGTGTTTCGCAGCACCTTTAAAGATGTTTGGATGTGGGTGGAATTACGTAGAAAGTGTTTCGTAGCACCTTTTAAGTTGTTTGGATGCGGGTGGATTTACGTACAAAGTGCTTCGTAGCACCTTCTAAGTTGTTTGGATGTGGGTGGAAATACGTACAAAGTGCTTCGTAGCACCTTTTAAGTTGTTTGGATGTGGGTGGAATTATGTACAAAGTGCTTCGTAGCACCTTCTAAGTTGTTTGGATGTGGGTGGAAATACGTACAAAGTGCTTTGTAGCACGTTCTTTGTTGTTTGGATGTGGGTGGAATTACGTACAAAGTGCTACGTAGCACCTTTTTAGTTGTTTGGATGCGGGTGGAATTACGTACAAAGTGCTTCGTAGCACCTTCTAAGTTGTTTGGATGTGGGTGGAAATACGTACAAAGTGCTTCGTAGCACCTTATAAAATGTTTGGATGTGCGTGGAATTGCGTAGAAAGTGTTTCGTAGCACCTTTGAAGATGTTTGGATGTGGGTGGAATTACGTAGAAAGTGTTTCGTAGCACCTTTTAAGTTGTTTGGATGCGGGTGGAATTACGTACAAAGTGCTTCGTAGCACCTTCTAAGTTGTTTGGATGTGGGTGGAAATACGTACAAAGTGCTTTGTAGCACCTTCTAAGTTGTTTGGATGCGTTTGGAATTACGTACAAAGTGCTTCGTAGCACCTTCTAAGTTGTTTGGATGCGTTTGGAATTACGTACAAAGTGCTTCGTAGCACCTTTTAAGTTGTTTGGATGCGTTTGGAATTACGTACAAAGTGCTTCGTAGCACCTTCTAAGTTGTTTGGATGTGGGTGGAAATACGTACAAAGTGCTTCGTAGCACCTTTTAAGTTGTTTGGATGTGGGTGGAATTACGTACAAAGTGCTACGTAGCACCTTTTAAGTTGTTTGGATGTGGGTGGAATTACGTACAAAGTGCTACGTAGCACCTTCTTAGTTGTTTGGATGCGGGTGGAATTACGTACAAAGTGCTTCGTAGCACCTTCTAAGTTGTTTGGATGTGGGTGGAAATACGTACAAAGTGCTTTGTAGCACCTTCTTAGTTGTTTGGATGTGGGTGGAATTACGTACAAAGTGTTTCGCAGCACCTTTAAAGATGTTTGGATGTGGGTGGAATTACGTAGAAAGTGTTTCGTAGCACCTTTTAAGTTGTTTGGATGCGGGTGGATTTACGTACAAAGTGCTTCGTAGCACCTTCTAAGTTGTTTGGATGTGGGTGGAAATACGTACAAAGTGCTTCGTAGCACCTTTTAAGTTGTTTGGATGTGGGTGGAATTATGTACAAAGTGCTTCGTAGCACCTTCTAAGTTGTTTGGATGTGGGTGGAAATACGTACAAAGTGCTTTGTAGCACGTTCTTTGTTGTTTGGATGTGGGTGGAATTACGTACAAAGTGCTACGTAGCACCTTTTTAGTTGTTTGGATGCGGGTGGAATTACGTACAAAGTGCTTCGTAGCACCTTCTAAGTTGTTTGGATGTGGGTGGAAATACGTACAAAGTGCTTCGTAGCACCTTATAAAATGTTTGGATGTGCGTGGAATTGCGTAGAAAGTGTTTCGTAGCACCTTTTAAGTTGTTTGGATGTGGGTGGAATTACGTACAAAGTGCTTCGTAGCACCTTCTAAGTTGTTTGGATGTGGGTGGAAATACGTACAAAGTGCTTTGTAGCACCTTCTAAGTTGTTTGGATGTGGGTGGAAATACGTACAAAGTGCTTTGTAGCACCTTCTAAGTTGTTTGGATGCGTTTGGAATTACGTACAAAGTGCTTCGTAGCACCTTCTAAGTTGTTTGGATGCGTTTGGAATTACGTACAAAGTGCTTCGTAGCACCTTTTAAGTTGTTTGGATGCGTTTGGAATTACGTACAAAGTGCTTCGTAGCACCTTCTAAGTTGTTTGGATGTGGGTGGAAATACGTACAAAGTGCTTCGTAGCACCTTTTAAGTTGTTTGGATGTGGGTGGAATTACGTACAAAGTGCTACGTAGCACCTTTTAAGTTGTTTGGATGTGGGTGGAATTACGTACAAAGTGCTACGTAGCACCTTCTTAGTTGTTTGGATGCGGGTGGAATTACGTACAAAGTGCTTCGTAGCACCTTCTAAGTTGTTTGGATGTGGGTGGAAATACGTACAAAGTGCTTTGTAGCACCTTCTAAGTTGTTTGGATGCGGGTGGAATTACGTACAAAGTGCTTCGTAGCACCTTCTAAGTTGTTTGGATGTGGGTGGAATTACGTACAAAGTGCTTCGTAGCACGTTCTTTGTTGTTTGGATGTGGGTGGAATTACGTACAAAGTGCTTCGTAGCACCTTTGAAGATGTTTGGATGTGGGTGGAATTACGTAGAAAGTGTTTCGTAGCACCTTCTAAGTTGTTTGGATGTGGGTGGAATTACGTAGAAAGTGTTTCGCAGCACCTTTAAACATGTTTGGATGTGGGTGGAATTACGTAGAAAGTGTATCGTAGCACCTTTTAAGTTGTTTGGATGCGGGTGGAATTACGTACAAAGTGCTTCGTAGCACCTTCTAAGTTGTTTGGATGTGGGTGGAATTACGTACAAAGTGCTTCGTAGCACCTTCTAAGTTGTTTGGATGTGGGTGGAAATACGTACAAAGTGCTTTGTAGCACCTTCTAAGTTGTTTGGATGCGGGTGGAATTACGTACAAAGTGCTTCGTAGCACCTTCTAAGTTGTTTGGATGTGGGTGGAATTACGTACAAAGTGCTACGTAGCACCTTTTTAGTTGTTTGGATGTGGGTGGAAATACGTACAAAGTGCTTTGTAGCACCTTCTAAGTTGTTTGGATGCGGGTGGAATTACGTAGAAAGTGCTTCGTAGCACCTTCTAAGTTGTTTGGATGTGGTTGGAATTACGTACAAAGTGCTTCGTAGCACCTTCTTAGTTGTTTGGATGTGGGTGGAATTACGTACAAAGTGTTTCGCAGCACCTTTAAAGATGTTTGGATGTGGGTGGAATTACGTAGAAAGTGTTTCGTAGCACCTTTTAAGTTGTTTGGATGCGGGTGGATTTACGTACAAAGTGCTTCGTAGCACCTTCTAAGTTGTTTGGATGTGGGTGGAAATACGTACAAAGTGCTTCGTAGCACCTTTTAAGTTGTTTGGATGTGGGTGGAATTATGTACAAAGTGCTTTGTAGCACCTTCTAAGTTGTTTGGATGTGGGTGGAAATACGTACAAAGTGCTTTGTAGCACGTTCTTTGTTGTTTGGATGTGGGTGGAATTACGTACAAAGTGCTACGTAGCACCTTTTTAGTTGTTTGGATGCGGGTGGAATTACGTACAAAGTGCTTCGTAGCACCTTCTAAGTTGTTTGGATGTGGGTGGAAATACGTACAAAGTGCTTCGTAGCACCTTATAAAATGTTTGGATGTGCGTGGAATTGCGTAGAAAGTGTTTCGTAGCACCTTTGAAGATGTTTGGATGTGGGTGGAATTACGTAGAAAGTGTTTCGTAGCACCTTTTAAGTTGTTTGGATGCGGGTGGAATTACGTACAAAGTGCTTCGTAGCACCTTCTAAGTTGTTTGGATGCGTTTGGAATTACGTACAAAGTGCTTCGTAGCACCTTTTAAGTTGTTTGGATGCGTTTGGAATTACGTACAAAGTGCTTCGTAGCACCTTCTAAGTTGTTTGGATGTGGGTGGAAATACGTACAAAGTGCTTCGTAGCACCTTTTAAGTTGTTTGGATGTGGGTGGAATTACGTACAAAGTGCTTCGTAGCACCTTCTAAGTTGTTTGGATGTGGGTGGAAATACGTACAAAGTGCTTCGTAGCACCTTATAAAATGTTTGGATGTGCGTGGAATTGCGTAGAAAGTGTTTCGTAGCACCTTTAAAGATGTTTGGATGTGGGTGGAATTACGTAGAAAGTGTATCGTAGCACCTTTTAAGTTGTTTGGATGCGGGTGGAATTACGTACAAAGTGCTTCGTAGCACCTTCTAAGTTGTTTGGATGTGGGTGGAAATACGTACAAAGTGCTTCGTAGCACCTTATAAAATGTTTGGATGTGCGTGGAATTGCGTAGAAAGTGTTTCGTAGCACCTTTGAAGATGTTTGGATGTGGGTGGAATTACGTAGAAAGTGTTTCGTAGCACCTTTTAAGTTGTTTGGATGCGGGTGGAATTACGTACAAAGTGCTTCGTAGCACCTTCTAAGTTGTTTGGATGTGGGTGGAAATACGTACAAAGTGCTTTGTAGCACCTTCTAAGTTGTTTGGATGTGGGTGGAAATACGTACAAAGTGCTTTGTAGCACCTTCTAAGTTGTTTGGATGCGTTTGGAATTACGTACAAAGTGCTTCGTAGCACCTTCTAAGTTGTTTGGATGCGTTTGGAATTACGTACAAAGTGCTTCGTAGCACCTTATAAAATGTTTGGATGTGCGTGGAATTGCGTAGAAAGTGTTTCGTAGCACCTTTAAAGATGTTTGGATGTGGGTGGAATTACGTAGAAAGTGTATCGTAGCACCTTTTAAGTTGTTTGGATGCGGGTGGAATTACGTACAAAGTGCTTCGTAGCACCTTCTAAGTTGTTTGGATGTGGGTGGAAATACGTACAAAGTGCTTCGTAGCACCTTATAAAATGTTTGGATGTGCGTGGAATTGCGTAGAAAGTGTTTCGTAGCACCTTTGAAGATGTTTGGATGTGGGTGGAATTACGTAGAAAGTGTTTCGTAGCACCTTTTAAGTTGTTTGGATGCGGGTGGAATTACGTACAAAGTGCTTCGTAGCACCTTCTAAGTTGTTTGGATGTGGGTGGAAATACGTACAAAGTGCTTTGTAGCACCTTCTAAGTTGTTTGGATGTGGGTGGAAATACGTACAAAGTGCTTTGTAGCACCTTCTAAGTTGTTTGGATGCGTTTGGAATTACGTACAAAGTGCTTCGTAGCACCTTCTAAGTTGTTTGGATGCGTTTGGAATTACGTACAAAGTGCTTCGTAGCACCTTTTAAGTTGTTTGGATGCGTTTGGAATTACGTACAAAGTGCTTCGTAGCACCTTCTAAGTTGTTTGGATGTGGGTGGAAATACGTACAAAGTGCTTTGTAGCACCTTCTAAGTTGTTTGGATGTGGGTGGAATTACGTACAAAGTGCTTCGTAGCACCTTTTAAGTTGTTTGGATGCGTTTGGAATTACGTACAAAGTGCTTCGTAGCACCTTCTAAGTTGTTTGGATGCGTTTGGAATTACGTACAAAGTGCTTCGTAGCACCTTTTAAGTTGTTTGGATGTGGGTGGAATTACGTACAAAGTGCTTCGTAGCACCTTCTAAGTTGTTTGGATGTGGGTGGAAATACGTACAAAGTGCTTTGTAGCACCTTTAAAGATGTTTGGATGTGCGTGGAATTGCGTAGAAAGTGTTTCGTAGCACCTTTGAAGATGTTTGGATGTGGGTGGAATTACGTAGAAAGTGTTTCGTAGCACCTTTTAAGTTGTTTGGATGCGGGTGGAATTACGTACAAAGTGCTTCGTAGCACCTTCTAAGTTGTTTGGATGCGGGTGGAATTACGTACAAAGTGCTTCGTAGCACCTTCTAAGTTGTTTGGATGTGCGTGGAATTACGTACAAAGTGCTACGTAGCACCTTTTAAGTTGTTTGGATGTGGATCGAATTACGTACAAAGTGCTTCGTAGCACCTTCTAAGTTGTTTGGATGCGGGTGGAATTACGTACAAAGTGCTTCGTAGCACCTTCTAAGTTGTTTGGATGCGGGTGGAATTACGTACAAAGTGCTTCGTAGCACCTTCTAAGTTGTTTGGATGCGGGTGGAATTACGTACAAAGTGCTACGTAGCACCTTTTTAGTTGTTTGGATGCGGGTGGAATTACGTACAAAGTGCTTCGTAGCACCTTCTAAGTTGTTTGGATGCGGGTGGAATTACGTACAAAGTGCTTCGTAGCACCTTCTTTGTTGTTTGGATGTGGGTGGAATTACGTACAAAGTGCTTCGTAGCACCTTCTAAGTTGTTTGGATGCGGGTGGAATTACGTACAAAGTGCTTCGTAGCACCTTCTAAGTTGTTTGGATGTGGGTGGAATTACGTACAAAGTGCTTCGTAGCACCTTCTAAGTTGTTTGGATGCGGGTGGAATTACGTACAAAGTGCTTCGTAGCACCTTCTAAGTTGTTTGGATGCGGGTGGAATTACGTACAAAGTGCTTCGTAGCACCTTCTAAGTTGTTTGGATGCGGGTGGAATTACGTACAAAGTGCTTCGTAGCACCTTCTAAGTTGTTTGGATGCGGGTGGAATTACGTACAAAGTGCTACGTAGCACCTTTTTAGTTGTTTGGATGCGGGTGGAATTACGTACAAAGTGCTTCGTAGCACCTTCTAAGTTGTTTGGATGCGGGTGGAATTACGTACAAAGTGCTTCGTAGCACCTTCTTTGTTGTTTGGATGTGGGTGGAATTACGTACAAAGTGCTTCGTAGCACCTTCTAAGTTGTTTGGATGCGGGTGGAATTACGTACAAAGTGCTTCGTAGCACCTTCTAAGTTGTTTGGATGTGGGTGGAATTACGTACAAAGTGCTTCGTAGCACCTTCTAAGTTGTTTGGATGCGGGTGGAATTACGTACAAAGTGCTTCGTAGCACCTTCTAAGTTGTTTGGATGTGGGTGGAATTACGTACAAAGTGCTTCGTAGCACCTTCTAAGTTGTTTGGATGCGGGTGGAATTACGTACAAAGTGCTTCGTAGCACCTTCTAAGTTGTTTGGATGCGGGTGGAATTACGTACAAAGTGCTTCGTAGCACCTTCTAAGTTGTTTGGATGCGGGTGGAATTACGTACAAAGTGCTTCGTAGCACCTTTTAAGTTGTTTGGATGTGGGTGGAATTACGTAGAAAGTGTTTCGTAGCACCTTTTTAGTTGTTTGGATGCGGGTGGAATTACGTACAAAGTGCTTCGTAGCACCTTCTAAGTTGTTTGGATGCGGGTGGAATTACGTACAAAGTGCTTCGTAGCACCTTCTAAGTTGTTTGGATGTGCGTGGAATTACGTACAAAGTGCTACGTAGCACCTTTTAAGTTGTTTGGATGTGGATCGAATTACGTACAAAGTGCTTCGTAGCACCTTCTAAGTTGTTTGGATGCGGGTGGAATTACGTACAAAGTGCTTCGTAGCACCTTCTAAGTTGTTTGGATGCGGGTGGAATTACGTACAAAGTGCTTCGTAGCACCTTCTAAGTTGTTTGGATGCGGGTGGAATTACGTACAAAGTGCTTCGTAGCACCTTTTAAGTTGTTTGGATGTGGGTGGAATTACGTAGAAAGTGTTTCGTAGCACCTTTTTAGTTGTTTGGATGCGGGTGGAATTACGTACAAAGTGCTTCGTAGCACCTTCTAAGTTGTTTGGATGCGGGTGGAATTACGTACAAAGTGCTACGTAGCACCTTTTTAGTTGTTTGGATGCGGGTGGAATTACGTACAAAGTGCTTCGTAGCACCTTCTAAGTTGTTTGGATGCGGGTGGAATTACGTACAAAGTGCTTCGTAGCACCTTCTTTGTTGTTTGGATGTGGGTGGAATTACGTACAAAGTGCTTCGTAGCACCTTCTAAGTTGTTTGGATGTGGGTGGAATTACGTACAAAGTGCTTCGTAGCACCTTCTAAGTTGTTTGGATGCGGGTGGAATTACGTACAAAGTGCTTCGTAGCACCTTCTAAGTTGTTTGGATGCGGGTGGAATTACGTACAAAGTGCTTCGTAGCACCTTCTAAGTTGTTTGGATGCGGGTGGAATTACGTACAAAGTGCTTCGTAGCACCTTCTAAGTTGTTTGGATGCGGGTGGAATTACGTACAAAGTGCTACGTAGCACCTTTTTAGTTGTTTGGATGCGGGTGGAATTACGTACAAAGTGCTTCGTAGCACCTTCTAAGTTGTTTGGATGCGGGTGGAATTACGTACAAAGTGCTTCGTAGCACCTTCTTTGTTGTTTGGATGTGGGTGGAATTACGTACAAAGTGCTTCGTAGCACCTTCTAAGTTGTTTGGATGCGGGTGGAATTACGTACAAAGTGCTTCGTAGCACCTTCTTTGTTGTTTGGATGTGGGTGGAATTACGTACAAAGTGCTTCGTAGCACCTTCTAAGTTGTTTGGATGCGGGTGGAATTACGTACAAAGTGCTTCGTAGCACCTTCTAAGTTGTTTGGATGTGGGTGGAATTACGTACAAAGTGCTTCGTAGCACCTTCTAAGTTGTTTGGATGCGGGTGGAATTACGTACAAAGTGCTTCGTAGCACCTTCTAAGTTGTTTGGATGCGGGTGGAATTACGTACAAAGTGCTTCGTAGCACCTTCTAAGTTGTTTGGATGCGGGTGGAATTACGTACAAAGTGCTTCGTAGCACCTTTTAAGTTGTTTGGATGTGGGTGGAATTACGTAGAAAGTGTTTCGTAGCACCTTTTTAGTTGTTTGGATGCGGGTGGAATTACGTACAAAGTGCTTCGTAGCACCTTCTAAGTTGTTTGGATGCGGGTGGAATTACGTACAAAGTGCTTCGTAGCACCTTCTAAGTTGTTTGGATGTGGGTGGAATTACGTACAAAGTGCTTCGTAGCACCTTCTTTGTTGTTTGGATGTGGGTGGAATTACGTACAAAGTGCTTCGTAGCACCTTCTAAGTTGTTTGGATGCGGGTGGAATTACGTACAAAGTGCTTCGTAGCACCTTCTAAGTTGTTTGGATGTGGGTGGAATTACGTACAAAGTGCTTCGTAGCACCTTCTAAGTTGTTTGGATGCGGGTGGAATTACGTACAAAGTGCTTCGTAGCACCTTCTAAGTTGTTTGGATGCGGGTGGAATTACGTACAAAGTGCTTCGTAGCACCTTCTTTGTTGTTTGGATGTGGGTGGAATTACGTACAAAGTGCTTCGTAGCACCTTCTAAGTTGTTTGGATGCGGGTGGAATTACGTACAAAGTGCTTCGTAGCACCTTCTAAGTTGTTTGGATGCGGGTGGAATTACGTACAAAGTGCTTCGTAGCACCTTCTAAGTTGTTTGGATGCGGGTGGAATTACGTACAAAGTGCTACGTAGCACCTTTTTAGTTGTTTGGATGCGGGTGGAATTACGTACAAAGTGCTTCGTAGCACCTTCTAAGTTGTTTGGATGTGGGTGGAATTACGTACAAAGTGCTTCGTAGCACCTTCTTTGTTGTTTGGATGTGGGTGGAATTACGTACAAAGTGCTTCGTAGCACCTTCTAAGTTGTTTGGATGCGGGTGGAATTACGTACAAAGTGCTTCGTAGCACCTTCTTTGTTGTTTGGATGTGGGTGGAATTACGTACAAAGTGCTTCGTAGCACCTTCTAAGTTGTTTGGATGCGGGTGGAATTACGTACAAAGTGCTTCGTAGCACCTTCTAAGTTGTTTGGATGTGGGTGGAATTACGTACAAAGTGCTTCGTAGCACCTTCTAAGTTGTTTGGATGTGGGTGGAATTACGTACAAAGTGCTTCGTAGCACCTTCTAAGTTGTTTGGATGTGGGTGGAATTACGTACAAAGTGCTTCGTAGCACCTTCTAAGTTGTTTGGATGCGGGTGGAATTACGTACAAAGTGCTTCGTAGCACCTTCTAAGTTGTTTGGATGCGGGTGGAATTACGTACAAAGTGCTTCGTAGCACCTTCTAAGTTGTTTGGATGCGGGTGGAATTACGTACAAAGTGCTTCGTAGCACCTTTTAAGTTGTTTGGATGTGGGTGGAATTACGTAGAAAGTGTTTCGTAGCACCTTTTTAGTTGTTTGGATGCGGGTGGAATTACGTACAAAGTGCTTCGTAGCACCTTCTAAGTTGTTTGGATGCGGGTGGAATTACGTACAAAGTGCTTCGTAGCACCTTCTAAGTTGTTTGGATGTGCGTGGAATTACGTACAAAGTGCTACGTAGCACCTTTTAAGTTGTTTGGATGTGGATCGAATTACGTACAAAGTGCTTCGTAGCACCTTCTAAGTTGTTTGGATGCGGGTGGAATTACGTACAAAGTGCTTCGTAGCACCTTCTAAGTTGTTTGGATGTGGGTGGAATTACGTACAAAGTGCTTCGTAGCACCTTCTAAGTTGTTTGGATGCGGGTGGAATTACGTACAAAGTGCTTCGTAGCACCTTCTAAGTTGTTTGGATGCGGGTGGAATTACGTACAAAGTGCTTCGTAGCACCTTCTAAGTTGTTTGGATGCGGGTGGAATTACGTACAAAGTGCTTCGTAGCACCTTCTAAGTTGTTTGGATGCGGGTGGAATTACGTACAAAGTGCTACGTAGCACCTTTTTAGTTGTTTGGATGCGGGTGGAATTACGTACAAAGTGCTTCGTAGCACCTTCTAAGTTGTTTGGATGCGGGTGGAATTACGTACAAAGTGCTTCGTAGCACCTTCTTTGTTGTTTGGATGTGGGTGGAATTACGTACAAAGTGCTTCGTAGCACCTTCTAAGTTGTTTGGATGCGGGTGGAATTACGTACAAAGTGCTTCGTAGCACCTTCTTTGTTGTTTGGATGTGGGTGGAATTACGTACAAAGTGCTTCGTAGCACCTTCTAAGTTGTTTGGATGCGGGTGGAATTACGTACAAAGTGCTTCGTAGCACCTTCTAAGTTGTTTGGATGTGGGTGGAATTACGTACAAAGTGCTTCGTAGCACCTTCTAAGTTGTTTGGATGCGGGTGGAATTACGTACAAAGTGCTTCGTAGCACCTTCTAAGTTGTTTGGATGCGGGTGGAATTACGTACAAAGTGCTTCGTAGCACCTTCTAAGTTGTTTGGATGCGGGTGGAATTACGTACAAAGTGCTTCGTAGCACCTTTTAAGTTGTTTGGATGTGGGTGGAATTACGTAGAAAGTGTTTCGTAGCACCTTTTTAGTTGTTTGGATGCGGGTGGAATTACGTACAAAGTGCTTCGTAGCACCTTCTAAGTTGTTTGGATGCGGGTGGAATTACGTACAAAGTGCTTCGTAGCACCTTCTAAGTTGTTTGGATGCGGGTGGAATTACGTACAAAGTGCTTCGTAGCACCTTCTTTGTTGTTTGGATGTGGGTGGAATTACGTACAAAGTGCTTCGTAGCACCTTTTAAGTTGTTTGGATGCGGGTGGAATTACGTACAAAGTGCTTCGTAGCACCTTCTAAGTTGTTTGGATGTGGGTGGAATTACGTACAAAGTGCTTCGTAGCACCTTCTAAGTTGTTTGGATGCGGGTGGAATTACGTACAAAGTGCTTCGTAGCACCTTCTAAGTTGTTTGGATGCGGGTGGAATTACGTACAAAGTGCTTCGTAGCACCTTCTTTGTTGTTTGGATGTGGGTGGAATTACGTACAAAGTGCTTCGTAGCACCTTCTAAGTTGTTTGGATGCGGGTGGAATTACGTACAAAGTGCTTCGTAGCACCTTCTAAGTTGTTTGGATGCGGGTGGAATTACGTACAAAGTGCTTCGTAGCACCTTCTAAGTTGTTTGGATGCGGGTGGAATTACGTACAAAGTGCTACGTAGCACCTTTTTAGTTGTTTGGATGCGGGTGGAATTACGTACAAAGTGCTTCGTAGCACCTTCTAAGTTGTTTGGATGCGGGTGGAATTACGTACAAAGTGCTTCGTAGCACCTTCTAAGTTGTTTGGATGTGGGTGGAATTACGTACAAAGTGCTACGTAGCACCTTTTAAGTTGTTTGGATGTGGATCGAATTACGTACAAAGTGCTTCGTAGCACCTTCTAAGTTGTTTGGATGCGGGTGGAATTACGTACAAAGTGCTTCGTAGCACCTTCTAAGTTGTTTGGATGCGGGTGGAATTACGTACAAAGTGCTTCGTAGCACCTTCTAAGTTGTTTGGATGTGGGTGGAATTACGTACAAAGTGCTACGTAGCACCTTTTAAGTTGTTTGGATGTGGATCGAATTACGTACAAAGTGCTTCGTAGCACCTTCTAAGTTGTTTGGATGCGGGTGGAATTACGTACAAAGTGCTTCGTAGCACCTTCTAAGTTGTTTGGATGCGGGTGGAATTACGTAGAAAGTGTTTCGTAGCACCTTTTTAGTTGTTTGGATGCGGGTGGAATTACGTACAAAGTGCTTCGTAGCACCTTCTTTGTTGTTTGGATGTGGGTGGAATTACGTACAAAGTGCTTCGTAGCACCTTCTAAGTTGTTTGGATGCGGGTGGAATTACGTACAAAGTGCTTCGTAGCACCTTCTAAGTTGTTTGGATGCGGGTGGAATTACGTACAAAGTGCTTCGTAGCACCTTCTTTGTTGTTTGGATGTGGGTGGAATTACGTACAAAGTGCTTCGTAGCACCTTTTTAGTTGTTTGGATGCGGGTGGAATTACGTACAAAGTGCTTCGTAGCACCTTCTAAGTTGTTTGGATGTGGGTGGAATTACGTACAAAGTGCTACGTAGCACCTTTTAAGTTGTTTGGATGTGGATCGAATTACGTACAAAGTGCTTCGTAGCACCTTCTAAGTTGTTTGGATGCGGGTGGAATTACGTACAAAGTGCTTCGTAGCACCTTCTAAGTTGTTTGGATGCGGGTGGAATTACGTAGAAAGTGCTTCGTAGCACCTTCTAAGTTGTTTGGATGCGGGTGGAATTACGTACAAAGTGCTACGTAGCACCTTTTTAGTTGTTTGGATGCGGGTGGAATTACGTACAAAGTGCTTCGTAGCACCTTCTAAGTTGTTTGGATGCGGGTGGAATTACGTACAAAGTGCTTCGTAGCACCTTCTTTGTTGTTTGGATGTGGGTGGAATTACGTACAAAGTGCTTCGTAGCACCTTCTAAGTTGTTTGGATGCGGGTGGAATTACGTACAAAGTGCTTCGTAGCACCTTCTAAGTTGTTTGGATGTGGGTGGAATTACGTACAAAGTGCTTCGTAGCACCTTCTAAGTTGTTTGGATGCGGGTGGAATTACGTACAAAGTGCTTCGTAGCACCTTCTAAGTTGTTTGGATGCGGGTGGAATTACGTACAAAGTGCTTCGTAGCACCTTTTAAGTTGTTTGGATGTGGGTGGAATTACGTAGAAAGTGTTTCGTAGCACCTTTTTAGTTGTTTGGATGCGGGTGGAATTACGTACAAAGTGCTTCGTAGCACCTTCTAAGTTGTTTGGATGCGGGTGGAATTACGTACAAAGTGCTTCGTAGCACCTTTTAAGTTGTTTGGATGTGGGTGGAAATACGTAGAAAGTGTTTCGCAGCACCTTTAAAGATGTTTGGATGTTGGTGGAATTACGTACAAAGTGCTTCGTAGCACCTTATAAAATGTTTGGATGTGCGTGGAATTGCGTAGAAAGTGTTTCGTAGCACCTTCTAAATTGTTTGGATGCGGGTGGAATTACGTACAAAGTGCTTCGTAGCACCTTTTAAGTTGTTTGGATGCGTTTGGAATTACGTACAAAGTGCTTCGTAGCACCTTCTAAGTTGTTTGGATGCGTTTGGAATTACGTACAAAGTGCTTCGTAGCACCTTTTAAGTTGTTTGGATGTGGGTGGAATTACGTACAAAGTGCTACGTAGCACCTTCTAAGTTGTTTGGATGCGGGTGGAATTACGTACAAAGTGCTTCGTAGCACCTTTTAAGTTGTTTGGATGCGTTTGGAATTACGTACAAAGTGCTTCGTAGCACCTTTTAAGTTGTTTGGATGCGTTTGGAATTACGTACAAAGTGCTTCGTAGCACCTTTTAAGTTGTTTGGATGTGGGTGGAATTACGTACAAAGTGCTTCGTAGCACCTTCTAAGATGTTTGGATGTGGGTGGAATTACGTAGAAAGTGCTTCGTAGCACCTTTGAAGATGTTTGGATGCGGGTGGAATTACGTACAAAGTGCTTCGTAGCACCTTTTAAGTTGTTTGGATGTGGGTTAAATTACGTAGAAAGTGTTTCGCAGCACCTTTAAAGATGTTTGGATGTTGGTGGAATTACGTAGAAAGTGTTTCGTAGCACCTTTAAAGATGTTTGGATGTGCGTGGAATTGCGTAGAAAGTGTTTCGTAGCACCTTTTAAGTTGTTTGGATGCGGGTGGAATTACGTACAAAGTGCTTCGTAGCACCTTCTTTGTTGTTTGGATGTGGGTGGAATTACGTACAAAGTGCTTCGTAGCACCTTCTAAGTTGTTTGGATGCGGGTGGAATTACGTACAAAGTGCTTCGTAGCACCTTCTAAGTTGTTTGGATGTGGGTGGAATTACGTACAAAGTGCTTCGTAGCACCTTCTAAGTTGTTTGGATGCGGGTGGAATTACGTACAAAGTGCTTCGTAGCACCTTCTAAGTTGTTTGGATGCGGGTGGAATTACGTACAAAGTGCTTCGTAGCACCTTTTAAGTTGTTTGGATGTGGGTGGAATTACGTACAAAGTGCTTCGTAGCACCTTCTAAGTTGTTTGGATGTGGGTGGAATTACGTAGAAAGTGCTTCGTAGCACCTTTGAAGATGTTTGGATGCGGGTGGAATTACGTACAAAGTGCTTCGTAGCACCTTTTAAGTTGTTTGGATGTGGGTTAAATTACGTAGAAAGTGTTTCGCAGCACCTTTAAAGATGTTTGGATGTTGGTGGAATTACGTAGAAAGTGTTTCGTAGCACCTTTAAAGATGTTTGGATGTGCGTGGAATTACGTAGAAAGTGTTTCGTAGCACCTTTTAAGTTGTTTGGATGCGGGTGGATTTACGTACAAAGTGCTTCGTAGCACCTTCTAAGTTGTTTGGATGTGGGTGGAATTACGTACAAAGTGCTTCGTAGCACCTTCTAAGTTGTTTGGATGCGGGTGGAATTACGTACAAAGTGCTTCGTAGCACCTTCTAAGTTGTTTGGATGCGGGTGGAATTACGTACAAAGTGCTTCGTAGCACCTTTTAAGTTGTTTGGATGTGGGTGGAATTACGTACAAAGTGCTTCGTAGCACCTTCTAAGTTGTTTGGATGTGGGTGGAATTACGTAGAAAGTGCTTCGTAGCACCTTATAAAATGTTTGGATGTGCGTGGAATTGCGTAGAAAGTGTTTCGTAGCACCTTTAAAGATGTTTGGATGTGGGTGGAATTACGTACAAAGTGCTTCGTAGCACCTTCTAAGTTGTTTGGATGCGGGTGGAATTACGTACAAAGTGCTTCGTAGCACCTTCTAAGTTGTTTGGATGCGGGTGGAATTACGTACAAAGTGCTTCGTAGCACCTTTTAAGTTGTTTGGATGCGGGTGGATTTACGTACAAAGTGCTTCGTAGCACCTTCTAAGTTGTTTGGATGTGGGTGGAATTACGTACAAAGTGCTTCGTAGCACCTTCTAAGTTGTTTGGATGCGGGTGGAATTACGTACAAAGTGCTTCGTAGCACCTTCTAAGTTGTTTGGATGCGGGTGGAATTACGTACAAAGTGCTTCGTAGCACCTTTTAAGTTGTTTGGATGTGGGTGGAATTACGTAGAAAGTGTTTCGTAGCACCTTTTAAGTTGTTTGGATGCGGGTGGAATTACGTACAAAGTGCTTCGTAGCACCTTCTTTGTTGTTTGGATGTGGGTGGAATTACGTACAAAGTGCTTCGTAGCACCTTCTAAGTTGTTTGGATGCGGGTGGAATTACGTACAAAGTGCTTCGTAGCACCTTCTAAGTTGTTTGGATGCGGGTGGAATTACGTACAAAGTGCTTCGTAGCACCTTTAAAGATGTTTGGATGTGCGTGGAATTGCGTAGAAAGTGTTTCGTAGCACCTTTTAAGTTGTTTGGATGCGGGTGGAATTACGTACAAAGTGCTTCGTAGCACCTTCTTTGTTGTTTGGATGTGGGTGGAATTACGTACAAAGTGCTTCGTAGCACCTTCTAAGTTGTTTGGATGCGGGTGGAATTACGTACAAAGTGCTTCGTAGCACCTTCTAAGTTGTTTGGATGTTTGTGGAAATACGTACAAAGTGCTTTGTAGCACCTTCTAAGTTGTTTGGATGTGGGTGGAATTACGTACAAAGTGCTTCGTAGCACCTTCTAAGTTGTTTGGATGCGGGTGGAATTACGTACAAAGTGCTTCGTAGCACCTTCTAAGTTGTTTGGATGCGGGTGGAATTACGTACAAAGTGCTTCGTAGCACCTTTGAAGATGTTTGGATGTGGGTGGAATTACGTAGAAAGTGTTTCGTAGCACCTTTTAAGTTGTTTGGATGTGCGTGGAATTACGTAGAAAGTGTTTCGTAGCACCTTTGAAGATGTTTGGATGTGGGTGGAATTACGTAGAAAGTGTTTCGTAGCACCTTCTAAGTTGTTTGGATGTTGGTGGAATTACGTACAAAGTGCTTCGTAGCACCTTATAAAATGTTTGGATGTGCGTGGAATTGCGTAGAAAGTGTTTCGTAGCACCTTTGAAGATGTTTGGATGTGGGTGGAATTACGTAGAAAGTGCTTCGTAGCACCTTCTAAGTTGTTTGGATGCGGGTGGAATTACGTACAAAGTGCTTCGTAGCACCTTCTAAGTTGTTTGGATGCGGGTGGAATTACGTACAAAGTGCTTCGTAGCACCTTTTAAGTTGTTTGGATGCGGGTGGATTTACGTACAAAGTGCTTCGTAGCACCTTCTAAGTTGTTTGGATGTGGGTGGAATTACGTACAAAGTGCTTCGTAGCACCTTCTAAGTTGTTTGGATGCGGGTGGAATTACGTACAAAGTGCTTCGTAGCACCTTCTAAGTTGTTTGGATGCGGGTGGAATTACGTACAAAGTGCTTCGTAGCACCTTTTAAGTTGTTTGGATGTGGGTGGAATTACGTAGAAAGTGTTTCGTAGCACCTTTTAAGTTGTTTGGATGCGGGTGGAATTACGTACAAAGTGCTTCGTAGCACCTTCTTTGTTGTTTGGATGTGGGTGGAATTACGTACAAAGTGCTTCGTAGCACCTTCTAAGTTGTTTGGATGCGGGTGGAATTACGTACAAAGTGCTTCGTAGCACCTTCTAAGTTGTTTGGATGTGGGTGGAATTACGTACAAAGTGCTTCGTAGCACCTTCTAAGTTGTTTGGATGCGGGTGGAATTACGTACAAAGTGCTTCGTAGCACCTTTTAAGTTGTTTGGATGTGGGTGGAATTGCGTAGAAAGTGCATCGTAGCACCTTCTAAGTTGTTTGGATGTGGGTGGAATTACGTAGAAAGTGCTTCGTAGCACCTTATAAAATGTTTGGATGTGCGTGGAATTGCGTAGAAAGTGTTTCGTAGCACCTTTAAAGATGTTTGGATGTGGGTGGAATTACGTACAAAGTGCTTCGTAGCACCTTCTAAGTTGTTTGGATGCGGGTGGAATTACGTACAAAGTGCTTCGTAGCACCTTTTAAGTTGTTTGGATGCGGGTGGAATTACGTACAAAGTGCTTCGTAGCACCTTCTAAGTTGTTTGGATGCGGGTGGAATTACGTACAAAGTGCTTCGTAGCACCTTTTAAGTTGTTTGGATGTGGGTGGAATTACGTAGAAAGTGTTTCGCAGCACCTTTAAAGATGTTTGGATGTTGGTGGAATTACGTACAAAGTGCTTCGTAGCACCTTATAAAATGTTTGGATGTGCGTGGAATTGCGTAGAAAGTGTTTCGTAGCACCTTTGAAGATGTTTGGATGTGGGTGGAATTACGTAGAAAGTGCTTCGTAGCACCTTTGAAGATGTTTGGATGCGGGTGGAATTACGTACAAAGTGCTTCGTAGCACCTTTAAAGATGTTTGGATGTGCGTGGAATTGCGTAGAAAGTGTTTCGTAGCACCTTTTAAGTTGTTTGGATGCGGGTGGAATTACGTACAAAGTGCTTCGTAGCACCTTCTTTGTTGTTTGGATGTGGGTGGAATTACGTACAAAGTGCTTCGTAGCACCTTCTAAGTTGTTTGGATGCGGGTGGAATTACGTACAAAGTGCTTCGTAGCACCTTCTAAGTTGTTTGGATGTGGGTGGAATTACGTACAAAGTGCTTCGTAGCACCTTCTAAGTTGTTTGGATGCGGGTGGAATTACGTACAAAGTGCTTCGTAGCACCTTTTAAGTTGTTTGGATGTGGGTGGAATTGCGTAGAAAGTGCTTCGTAGCACCTTCTAAGTTGTTTGGATGTGGGTGGAATTACGTAGAAAGTGCTTCGTAGCACCTTATAAAATGTTTGGATGTGCGTGGAATTGCGTAGAAAGTGTTTCGTAGCACCTTTAAAGATGTTTGGATGTGGGTGGAATTACGTACAAAGTGCTTCGTAGCACCTTCTAAGTTGTTTGGATGCGGGTGGAATTACGTACAAAGTGCTTCGTAGCACCTTCTAAGTTGTTTGGATGCGGGTGGAATTACGTACAAAGTGCTTCGTAGCACCTACTAAGTTGTTTGGATGCGGGTGGAATTACGTACAAAGTGCTTCGTAGCACCTTTAAAGATGTTTGGATGTGGGTGGAATTACGTACAAAGTGCTTCGTAGCACCTTCTAAGTTGTTTGGATGTGGGTGGAATTACGTAGAAAGTGCTTCGTAGCACCTTATAAAATGTTTGGATGTGCGTGGAATTGCGTAGAAAGTGTTTCGTAGCACCTTTGAAGATGTTTGGATGCGGGTGGAATTACGTACAAAGTGCTTCGTAGCACCTTTTAAGTTGTTTGGATGTGGGTGGAATTACGTACAAAGTGCTTCGTAGCACCTTTTAAGTTGTTTGGATGTGGGTGGAATTACGTAGAAAGTGTTTCGTAGCACCTTTAAAGATGTTTGGATGTGCGTGGAATTGCGTAGAAAGTGTTTCGTAGCACCTTTTAAGTTGTTTGGATGCGGGTGGAATTACGTACAAAGTGCTTCGTAGCACCTTCTAAGTTGTTTGGATGTGGGTGGAAATACGTAGAAAGTGTTTCGTAGCACCTTTTAAGTTGTTTGGATGTGCGTGGAATTACGTAGAAAGTGTTTCGTAGCACCTTTGAAGATGTTTGGATGTGGGTGGAATTACGTACAAAGTGCTTTGTAGCACCTTCTAAGTTGTTTGGATGTGGGTGGAATTACGTACAAAGTGCTACGTAGCACCTTCTAAGTTGTTTGGATGTGGGTGGAATTACGTACAAAGTGCTTCGTAGCACCTTCTAAGTTGTTTGGATGCGGGTGGAATTACGTACAAAGTGCTTCGTAGCACCTTCTAAGTTGTTTGGATGCGGGTGGAATTACGTACAAAGTGCTTCGTAGCACCTTCTAAGTTGTTTGGATGCGGGTGGAATTACGTACAAAGTGCTTCGTAGCACCTTCTAAGTTGTTTGGATGTGGGTGGAATTACGTAGAAAGTGCTTCGTAGCACCTTATAAAATGTTTGGATGTGCGTGGAATTGCGTAGAAAGTGTTTCGTAGCACCTTTAAAGATGTTTGGATGTGGGTGGAATTACGTACAAAGTGCTTCGTAGCACCTTCTAAGTTGTTTGGATGTGGGTGGAATTACGTAGAAAGTGCTTCGTAGCACCTTATAAAATGTTTGGATGTGCGTGGAATTGCGTAGAAAGTGTTTCGTAGCACCTTTAAAGATGTTTGGATGTGGGTGGAATTACGTACAAAGTGCTTCGTAGCACCTTCTAAGTTGTTTGGATGCGGGTGGAATTACGTACAAAGTGCTTCGTAGCACCTTCTAAGTTGTTTGGATGCGGGTGGAATTACGTACAAAGTGCTTCGTAGCACCTTTTAAGTTGTTTGGATGTGGGTGGAATTACGTACAAAGTGCTTCGTAGCACCTTCTAAGTTGTTTGGATGCGGGTGGAATTACGTACAAAGTGCTTCGTAGCACCTTTAAAGATGTTTGGATGTGGGTGGAATTACGTACAAAGTGCTTCGTAGCACCTTCTAAGTTGTTTGGATGTGGGTGGAATTACGTAGAAAGTGCTTCGTAGCACCTTATAAAATGTTTGGATGTGCGTGGAATTGCGTAGAAAGTGTTTCGTAGCACCTTTGAAGATGTTTGGATGCGGGTGGAATTACGTACAAAGTGCTTCGTAGCACCTTTTAAGTTGTTTGGATGTGGGTGGAATTACGTACAAAGTGCTTCGTAGCACCTTTTAAGTTGTTTGGATGTGGGTGGAATTACGTAGAAAGTGTTTCGTAGCACCTTTAAAGATGTTTGGATGTGCGTGGAATTGCGTAGAAAGTGTTTCGTAGCACCTTTTAAGTTGTTTGGATGCGGGTGGAATTACGTACAAAGTGCTTCGTAGCACCTTCTTTGTTGTTTGGATGTGGGTGGAATTACGTACAAAGTGCTTCGTAGCACCTTCTAAGTTGTTTGGATGTGGGTGGAAATACGTACAAAGTGCTTTGTAGCACCTTCTAAGTTGTTTGGATGTGGGTGGAATTACGTACAAAGTGCTACGTAGCACCTTCTTTGTTGTTTGGATGTGGGTGGAATTACGTACAAAGTGCTTCGTAGCACCTTCTAAGTTGTTTGGATGTGGGTGGAAATACGTACAAAGTGCTTTGTAGCACCTTCTAAGTTGTTTGGATGTGGGTGGAATTACGTAGAAAGTGCTTCGTAGCACCTTATAAAATGTTTGGATGTGCGTGGAATTGCGTAGAAAGTGTTTCGTAGCACCTTTGAAGATGTTTGGATGCGGGTGGAATTACGTACAAAGTGCTTCGTAGCACCTTTTAAGTTGTTTGGATGTGGGTGGAATTACGTACAAAGTGCTTCGTAGCACCTTTTAAGTTGTTTGGATGTGGGTGGAATTACGTACAAAGTGCTTCGTAGCACCTTTTAAGTTGTTTGGATGTGGGTGGAATTACGTACAAAGTGCTTCGTAGCACCTTCTAAGTTGTTTGGATGTGGGTGGAATTACGTAGAAAGTGCTTCGTAGCACCTTATAAAATGTTTGGATGTGCGTGGAATTGCGTAGAAAGTGTTTCGTAGCACCTTTGAAGATGTTTGGATGCGGGTGGAATTACGTACAAAGTGCTTCGTAGCACCTTCTAAGTTGTTTGGATGTGGGTGGAATTACGTACAAAGTGCTTCGTAGCACCTTTTAAGTTGTTTGGATGTGGGTGGAATTACGTACAAAGTGCTTCGTAGCACCTTTTAAGTTGTTTGGATGTGGGTGGAATTACGTACAAAGTGCTTCGTAGCACCTTCTAAGTTGTTTGGATGTGGGTGGAATTACGTAGAAAGTGCTTCGTAGCACCTTATAAAATGTTTGGATGTGCGTGGAATTGCGTAGAAAGTGTTTCGTAGCACCTTTTAAGTTGTTTGGATGCGGGTGGAATTACGTACAAAGTGCTTCGTAGCACCTTCTTTGTTGTTTGGATGTGGGTGGAATTACGTACAAAGTGCTTCGTAGCACCTTCTAAGTTGTTTGGATGTGGGTGGAAATACGTACAAAGTGCTTTGTAGCACCTTCTAAGTTGTTTGGATGTGGGTGGAATTACGTACAAAGTGCTACGTAGCACCTTCTAAGTTGTTTGGATGCGGGTGGAATTACGTACAAAGTGCTACGTAGCACCTTCTAAGTTGTTTGGATGCGGGTGGAATTACGTACAAAGTGCTTCGTAGCACCTTCTAAGTTGTTTGGATGCGGGTGGAATTACGTACAAAGTGCTTCGTAGCACCTTTGAAGATGTTTGGATGTGGGTGGAATTACGTAGAAAGTGTTTCGTAGCACCTTTTAAGTTGTTTGGATGTGCGTGGAATTACGTAGAAAGTGTTTCGTAGCACCTTTGAAGATGTTTGGATGTGGGTGGAATTACGTAGAAAGTGTTTCGTAGCACCTTCTAAGTTGTTTGGATGTGGGTGGAATTACGTAGAAAGTGCTACGTAGCACCTTTTTAGTTGTTTGGATGTGGGTGGAAATACGTACAAAGTGCTTTGTAGCACCTTCTAAGTTGTTTGGATGTGGGTGGAATTACGTACAAAGTGCTACGTAGCACCTTCTTTGTTGTTTGGATGTGGGTGGAATTACGTACAAAGTGCTTCGTAGCACCTTCTAAGTTGTTTGGATGTGGGTGGAATTACGTACAAAGTGCTTCGTAGCACCTTTTAAGTTGTTTGGATGTGGGTGGAAATACGTACAAAGTGCTTTGTAGCACCTTCTAAGTTGTTTGGATGTGGGTGGAATTACGTACAAAGTGCTTCGTAGCACCTTCTAAGTTGTTTGGATGTGGGTGGAATTACGTACAAAGTGCTTCGTAGCACCTTTTAAGTTGTTTGGATGCGGGTGGAATTACGTACAAAGTGCTTCGTAGCACCTTCTAAGTTGTTTGGATGTGGGTGGAATTACGTACAAAGTGCTTCGTAGCACCTTCTAAATTGTTTGGATGTGGGTGGAATTACGTACAAAGTGCTTCGTAGCACCTTCTAAATTGTTTGGATGTGGGTGGAATTACGTACAAAGTGCTTCGTAGCACCTTTTAAGTTGTTTGGATGCGGGTGGAATTACGTACAAAGTGCTTCGTAGCACCTTCTAAATTGTTTGGATGTGGGTGGAATTACGTACAAAGTGCTTCGTAGCACCTTTTAAGTTGTTTGGATGCGGGTGGAATTACGTACAAAGTGCTTCGTAGCACCTTCTAAGTTGTTTGGATGTGGGTGGAATTACGTACAAAGTGCTTCGTAGCACCTTCTAAGTTGTTTGGATGTGGGTGGAATTACGTACAAAGTGCTACGTAGCACCTTCTAAGTTGTTTGGATGCGGGTGGAATTACGTACAAAGTGCTTCGTAGCACCTTTTAAGTTGTTTGGATGTGGGTGGAATTACGTAGAAAGTGTTTCGTAGCACCTTTGAAGATGTTTGGATGTGGGTGGAATTACGTAGAAAGTGTTTCGTAGCACCTTTTAAGTTGTTTGGATGCGGGTGGAATTACGTAGAAAGTGTTTCGTAGCACCTTCTAAGTTGTTTGGATGTGGGTGGAATTACGTACAAAGTGCTACGTAGCACCTTCTAAGTTGTTTGGATGCGGGTGGAATTACGTAGAAAGTGTTTCGTAGCACCTTCTAAGTTGTTTGGATGTGGGTGGAATTACGTACAAAGTGCTTCGTAGCACCTTTTAAGTTGTTTGGATGTGGGT
This sequence comes from Anopheles coustani, assembly GCF_943734705.1. Lineage (NCBI taxonomy): Eukaryota > Metazoa > Arthropoda > Insecta > Diptera > Culicidae > Anopheles > Anopheles coustani. The sequence goes on along the minus strand of NW_026525403.1, from coordinate 11,867 downwards.
GGAATTACGTAGAAAGTGTTTCGTAGCACCTTTTTAGTTGTTTGGATGTGGGTGGAAATACGTACAAAGTGCTTTGTAGCACCTTCTAAGTTGTTTGGATGCGGGTGGAATTACGTACAAAGTGCTACGTAGCACCTTCTAAGTTGTTTGGATGCGGGTGGAATTACGTAGAAAGTGTTTCGTAGCACCTTCTAAGTTGTTTGGATGTGGGTGGAATTACGTACAAAGTGCTTCGTAGCACCTTTTAAGTTGTTTGGATGTGGGTGGAATTACGTACAAAGTGTTTCGTAGCACCTTTTAAGTTGTTTGGATGTGGGTGGAAATACGTACAAAGTGCTTTGTAGCACCTTCTAAGTTGTTTGGATGCGGGTGGAATTACGTACAAAGTGCTACGTAGCACCTTCTAAGTTGTTTGGATGCGGGTGGAATTACGTAGAAAGTGTTTCGTAGCACCTTCTAAGTTGTTTGGATGTGGGTGGAATTACGTACAAAGTGCTTCGTAGCACCTTTTAAGTTGTTTGGATGTGGGTGGAATTACGTAGAAAGTGTTTCGTAGCACCTTTTTAGTTGTTTGGATGTGGGTGGAAATACGTACAAAGTGCTTTGTAGCACCTTCTAAGTTGTTTGGATGCGGGTGGAATTACGTACAAAGTGCTACGTAGCACCTTCTAAGTTGTTTGGATGCGGGTGGAATTACGTAGAAAGTGTTTCGTAGCACCTTCTAAGTTGTTTGGATGTGGGTGGAATTACGTACAAAGTGCTACGTAGCACCTTCTAAGTTGTTTGGATGCGGGTGGAATTACGTAGAAAGTGTTTCGTAGCACCTTCTAAGTTGTTTGGATGTGGGTGGAATTACGTACAAAGTGCTTCGTAGCACCTTTTAAGTTGTTTGGATGTGGGTGGAATTACGTAGAAAGTGTTTCGTAGCACCTTTTTAGTTGTTTGGATGTGGGTGGAAATACGTACAAAGTGCTTTGTAGCACCTTCTAAGTTGTTTGGATGTGGGTGGAATTACGTACAAAGTGCTACGTAGCACCTTCTAAGTTGTTTGGATGCGGGTGGAATTACGTAGAAAGTGTTTCGTAGCACCTTCTAAGTTGTTTGGATGTGGGTGGAATTACGTACAAAGTGCTTCGTAGCACCTTTTAAGTTGTTTGGATGTGGGTGGAATTACGTAGAAAGTGTTTCGTAGCACCTTTTTAGTTGTTTGGATGTGGGTGGAAATACGTACAAAGTGCTTTGTAGCACCTTCTAAGTTGTTTGGATGCGGGTGGAATTACGTACAAAGTGCTTCGTAGCACCTTTTAAGTTGTTTGGATGCGGGTGGAATTACGTACAAAGTGCTTCGTAGCACCTTCTAAGTTGTTTGGATGTGGGTGGAATTACGTACAAAGTGCTTCGTAGCACCTTCTAAGTTGTTTGGATGTGGGTGGAATTACGTACAAAGTGCTACGTAGCACCTTCTAAGTTGTTTGGATGCGGGTGGAATTACGTACAAAGTGCTTCGTAGCACCTTTTAAGTTGTTTGGATGTGGGTGGAATTACGTAGAAAGTGTTTCGTAGCACCTTTGAAGATGTTTGGATGTGGGTGGAATTACGTAGAAAGTGTTTCGTAGCACCTTCTAAGTTGTTTGGATGCGGGTGGAATTACGTAGAAAGTGTTTCGTAGCACCTTCTAAGTTGTTTGGATGTGGGTGGAATTACGTACAAAGTGCTTCGTAGCACCTTTTAAGTTGTTTGGATGTGGGTGGAATTACGTAGAAAGTGTTTCGTAGCACCTTTTTAGTTGTTTGGATGTGGGTGGAAATACGTACAAAGTGCTTTGTAGCACCTTCTAAGTTGTTTGGATGTGGGTGGAATTACGTACAAAGTGCTTCGTAGCACCTTTTAAGTTGTTTGGATGCGGGTGGAATTACGTACAAAGTGCTTCGTAGCACCTTCTAAGTTGTTTGGATGTGGGTGGAATTACGTACAAAGTGCTTCGTAGCACCTTCTAAGTTGTTTGGATGTGGGTGGAATTACGTACAAAGTGCTACGTAGCACCTTCTAAGTTGTTTGGATGCGGGTGGAATTACGTACAAAGTGCTTCGTAGCACCTTTTAAGTTGTTTGGATGTGGGTGGAATTACGTAGAAAGTGTTTCGTAGCACCTTTGAAGATGTTTGGATGTGGGTGGAATTACGTAGAAAGTGTTTCGTAGCACCTTTTAAGTTGTTTGGATGCGGGTGGAATTACGTAGAAAGTGTTTCGTAGCACCTTCTAAGTTGTTTGGATGTGGGTGGAATTACGTACAAAGTGCTACGTAGCACCTTTTTAGTTGTTTGGATGTGGGTGGAAATACGTACAAAGTGCTTTGTAGCACCTTCTAAGTTGTTTGGATGCGGGTGGAATTACGTACAAAGTGCTTCGTAGCACCTTCTAAGTTGTTTGGATGTGGGTGGAATTACGTACAAAGTGCTTCGTAGCACCTTTTAAGTTGTTTGGATGCGGGTGGAATTACGTAGAAAGTGTTTCGTAGCACCTTCTAAGTTGTTTGGATGTGGGTGGAATTACGTACAAAGTGCTTCGTAGCACCTTCTAAGTTGTTTGGATGTGGGTGGAATTACGTACAAAGTGCTACGTAGCACCTTCTAAGTTGTTTGGATGCGGGTGGAATTACGTACAAAGTGCTTCGTAGCACCTTTTAAGTTGTTTGGATGTGGGTGGAATTACGTAGAAAGTGTTTCGTAGCACCTTTGAAGATGTTTGGATGTGGGTGGAATTACGTAGAAAGTGTTTCGTAGCACCTTTTAAGTTGTTTGGATGTGGGTGGAATTACGTAGAAAGTGTTTCGTAGCACCTTCTAAGTTGTTTGGATGTGGGTGGAATTACGTACAAAGTGCTACGTAGCACCTTTTTAGTTGTTTGGATGTGGGTGGAAATACGTACAAAGTGCTTTGTAGCACCTTCTAAGTTGTTTGGATGCGGGTGGAATTACGTACAAAGTGCTTCGTAGCACCTTCTAAGTTGTTTGGATGTGGGTGGAATTACGTACAAAGTGCTTCGTAGCACCTTTTAAGTTGTTTGGATGTGGGTGGAAATACGTACAAAGTGCTTTGTAGCACCTTCTAAGTTGTTTGGATGCGGGTGGAATTACGTACAAAGTGCTTCGTAGCACCTTCTAAGTTGTTTGGATGTGGGTGGAATTACGTACAAAGTGCTTCGTAGCACCTTTGAAGATGTTTGGATGCGGGTGGAATTACGTACAAAGTGCTTCGTAGCACCTTTTAAGTTGTTTGGATGTGGGTGGAATTACGTAGAAAGTGTTTCGCAGCACCTTTAAAGATGTTTGGATGTTGGTGGAATTACGTAGAAAGTGTTTCGTAGCACCTTTAAAGATGTTTGGATGTGCGTGGAATTGCGTAGAAAGTGTTTCGTAGCACCTTTTAAGTTGTTTGGATGCGGGTGGAATTACGTACAAAGTGCTTCGTAGCACCTTCTTTGTTGTTTGGATGTGGGTGGAATTACGTACAAAGTGCTTCGTAGCACCTTATAAAATGTTTGGATGTGCGTGGAATTGCGTAGAAAGTGTTTCGTAGCACCTTTGAAGATGTTTGGATGTGGGTGGAATTACGTAGAAAGTGTTTCGTAGCACCTTTTAAGTTGTTTGGATGTGCGTGGAATTACGTAGAAAGTGTTTCGTAGCACCTTTGAAGATGTTTGGATGTGGGTGGAATTGCGTAGAAAGTGTTTCGTAGCACCTTCTAAGTTGTTTGGATGCGGGTGGAATTACGTACAAAGTGCTTCGTAGCACCTTCTTTGTTGTTTGGATGTGGGTGGAATTACGTACAAAGTGCTTCGTAGCACCTTCTAAGTTGTTTGGATGCGGGTGGAATTACGTACAAAGTGCTTCGTAGCACCTTCTAAGTTGTTTGGATGTGGGTGGAAATACGTACAAAGTGCTTTGTTGCACCTTCTAAGTTGTTTGGATGCGGGTGGAATTACGTACAAAGTGCTTCGTAGCACCTTTTAAGTTGTTTGGATGTGGGTGGAATTACGTACAAAGTGCTACGTAGCACCTTCTAAGTTGTTTGGATGCGGGTGGAATTACGTACAAAGTGCTTCGTAGCACCTTCTAAGTTGTTTGGATGCGGGTGGAATTACGTACAAAGTGCTTCGTAGCACCTTCTAAGTTGTTTGGATGTGGGTGGAAATACGTACAAAGTGCTTTGTAGCACCTTCTAAGTTGTTTGGATGCGGGTGGAATTACGTACAAAGTGCTTCGTAGCACCTTCTAAGTTGTTTGGATGTGGGTGGAATTACGTACAAAGTGCTACGTAGCACCTTCTAAGTTGTTTGGATGCGGGTGGAATTACGTACAAAGTGCTTCGTAGCACCTTCTAAGTTGTTTGGATGCGGGTGGAATTACGTACAAAGTGCTTCGTAGCACCTTTTAAGTTGTTTGGATGTGGGTGGAATTACGTACAAAGTGCTACGTAGCACCTTTTAAGTTGTTTGGATGCGGGTGGAATTACGTACAAAGTGCTTTGTAGCACCTTCTAAGTTGTTTGGATGCGGGTGGAATTACGTACAAAGTGCTTCGTAGCACCTTCTAAGTTGTTTGGATGTGGGTGGAATTACGTAGAAAGTGTTTCGCAGCACCTTTAAAGATATTTGGATGTGGGTGGAATTACGAAGAAAGTGTTTCGTAGCACCTTTGAAGATGTTTGGATGTGCGTGGAATTACGAAGAAAGTGTTTCGCAGCACCTTTAAAGATGTTTGGATGTGCGTGGAATTGCGTAGAAAGTGTTTCGTAGCACCTTTTAAGTTGTTTGGATGCGGGTGGAATTACGTACAAAGTGCTTCGTAGCACCTTCTTTGTTGTTTGGATGTGGGTGGAATTACGTACAAAGTGCTTTGTAGCACCTTCTAAGTTGTTTGGATGCGGGTGGAATTACGTACAAAGTGCTTCGTAGCACCTTTTAAGTTGTTTGGATGTGGGTGGAATTACGTAGAAAGTGTTTCGCAGCACCTTTAAAGATGTTTGGATGTTGGTGGAATTACGTAGAAAGTGTTTCGTAGCACCTTTAAAGATGTTTGGATGTGCGTGGAATTGCGTAGAAAGTGCTTCGTAGCACCTTCTTTGTTGTTTGGATGTGGGTGGAATTACGTACAAAGTGCTTCGTAGCACCTTCTAAGTTGTTTGGATGCGGGTGGAATTACGTACAAAGTGCTTCGTAGCACCTTCTAAGTTGTTTGGATGTGGGTGGAAATACGTACAAAGTGCTTTGTAGCACCTTCTAAGTTGTTTGGATGCGGGTGGAATTACGTACAAAGTGCTACGTAGCACCTTCTAAATTGTTTGGATGCGGGTGGAATTACGTAAAAAGTGCTTCGTAGCACCTTCTAAGTTGTTTGGATGTGGGTGGAAATACGTACAAAGTGCTTTGTAGCACCTTCTAAGTTGTTTGGATGCGGGTGGAATTACGTACAAAGTGCTTCGTAGCACCTTTTAAGTTGTTTGGATGTGGGTGGAATTACGTACAAAGTGCTTCGTAGCACCTTCTAAGTTGTTTGGATGCGGGTGGAATTACGTACAAAGTGCTTCGTAGCACCTTCTAAGTTGTTTGGATGCGGGTGGAATTACGTACAAAGTGCTTCGTAGCACCTTCTAAGTTGTTTGGATGCGGGTGGAATTACGTACAAAGTGCTTCGTAGCACCTTTTAAGTTGTTTGGATGCGGGTGGAATTACGTACAAAGTGCTTCGTAGCACCTTTTAAGTTGTTTGGATGTGGGTGGAATTACGTACAAAGTGCTTCGTAGCACCTTCTAAATTGTTTGGATGCGGGTGGAATTACGTAAAAAGTGCTTCGTAGCACCTTCTAAGTTGTTTGGATGTGGGTGGAAATACGTACAAAGTGCTTTGTAGCACCTTCTAAGTTGTTTGGATGTGGGTGGAATTACGTACAAAGTGCTTCGTAGCACCTTCTAAGTTGTTTGGATGTGGGTGGAATTACGTACAAAGTGCTTCGTAGCACCTTCTAAGTTGTTTGGATGCGGGTGGAATTACGTACAAAGTGCTACGTAGCACCTTTTAAGTTGTTTGGATGCGGGTGGAATTACGTACAAAGTGCTACGTAGCACCTTTTAAGTTGTTTGGATGCGGGTGGAATTACGTACAAAGTGCTTTGTAGCACCTTCTAAGTTGTTTGGATGCGGGTGGAATTACGTACAAAGTGCTTCGTAGCACCTTCTAAGTTGTTTGGATGTGGGTGGAATTACGTAGAAAGTGTTTCGCAGCACCTTTAAAGATGTTTGGATGTGGGTGGAAATACGTACAAAGTGCTTTGTAGCACCTTCTAAGTTGTTTGGATGCGGGTGGAATTACGTACAAAGTGCTTCGTAGCACCTTTTAAGTTGTTTGGATGTGGGTGGAATTACGTACAAAGTGCTTCGTAGCACCTTCTAAGTTGTTTGGATGCGGGTGGAATTACGTACAAAGTGCTTCGTAGCACCTTCTTTGTTGTTTGGATGTGGGTGGAATTACGTACAAAGTGCTTCGTAGCACCTTCTAAGTTGTTTGGATGCGGGTGGAATTACGTACAAAGTGCTTCGTAGCACCTTCTAAGTTGTTTGGATGTGGGTGGAAATACGTACAAAGTGCTTTGTAGCACCTTCTAAGTTGTTTGGATGCGGGTGGAATTACGTACAAAGTGCTACGTAGCACCTTCTAAATTGTTTGGATGCGGGTGGAATTACGTAAAAAGTGCTTCGTAGCACCTTCTAAGTTGTTTGGATGTGGGTGGAAATACGTACAAAGTGCTTTGTAGCACCTTCTAAGTTGTTTGGATGCGGGTGGAATTACGTACAAAGTGCTTCGTAGCACCTTTTAAGTTGTTTGGATGTGGGTGGAATTACGTACAAAGTGCTTCGTAGCACCTTCTAAGTTGTTTGGATGCGGGTGGAATTACGTACAAAGTGCTTCGTAGCACCTTCTAAGTTGTTTGGATGCGGGTGGAATTACGTACAAAGTGCTTCGTAGCACCTTCTAAGTTGTTTGGATGTGGGTGGAATTACGTACAAAGTGCTTCGTAGCACCTTTTAAGTTGTTTGGATGCGGGTGGAATTACGTACAAAGTGCTTCGTAGCACCTTTTAAGTTGTTTGGATGTGGGTGGAATTACGTACAAAGTGCTTCGTAGCACCTTCTAAATTGTTTGGATGCGGGTGGAATTACGTAAAAAGTGCTTCGTAGCACCTTCTAAGTTGTTTGGATGTGGGTGGAAATACGTACAAAGTGCTTTGTAGCACCTTCTAAGTTGTTTGGATGTGGGTGGAATTACGTACAAAGTGCTTCGTAGCACCTTCTAAGTTGTTTGGATGTGGGTGGAATTACGTACAAAGTGCTTCGTAGCACCTTCTAAGTTGTTTGGATGCGGGTGGAATTACGTACAAAGTGCTACGTAGCACCTTTTAAGTTGTTTGGATGCGGGTGGAATTACGTACAAAGTGCTACGTAGCACCTTTTAAGTTGTTTGGATGCGGGTGGAATTACGTACAAAGTGCTTTGTAGCACCTTCTAAGTTGTTTGGATGCGGGTGGAATTACGTACAAAGTGCTTCGTAGCACCTTCTAAGTTGTTTGGATGTGGGTGGAATTACGTAGAAAGTGTTTCGCAGCACCTTTAAAGATGTTTGGATGTGGGTGGAATTACGAAGAAAGTGTTTCGTAGCACCTTTGAAGATGTTTGGATGTGGGTGGAATTACGAAGAAAGTGTTTCGCAGCACCTTTAAAGATGTTTGGATGTGGGTGGAATTACGAAGAAAGTGTTTCGCAGCACCTTTAAAGATGTTTGGATGTGGGTGGAATTACGTAGAAAGTGTTTCGTAGCACCTTATAAAATGTTTGGATGTGCGTGGAATTACGAAGAAAGTGTTTCGCAGCACCTTTAAAGATGTTTGGATGTGGGTGGAATTACGAAGAAAGTGTTTCGTAGCACCTTTAAAGATGTTTGGATGTGCGTGGAATTACGAAGAAAGTGTTTCGCAGCACCTTTAAAGATGTTTGGATGTGCGTGGAATTGCGTAGAAAGTGTTTCGTAGCACCTTATAAAATGTTTGGATGTGCGTGGAATTACGTAGAAAGTGTTTCGCAGCACCTTTAAAGATGTTTGGATGTGCGTGGAATTACGTAGAAAGTGTTTCGTAGCCCCTTATAAAATGTTTGGATGTGCGTGGAATTACGTAGAAAGTGTTTCGTAGCACCTTTAAAGATGTTTGGATGTGCGTGGAATTACGAAGAAAGTGTTTCGCAGCACCTTTAAAGATGTTTGGATGTGGGTGGAATTACGTAGAAAGTGTTTCGTAGCACCTTTAAAGATGTTTGGATGTGCGTGGAATTACGTAGAAAGTGTTTCGTAGCACCTTATAAAATGTTTGGATGTGCGTGGAATTACGAAGAAAGTGTTTCGCAGCACCTTTAAAGATGTTTGGATGTGCGTTAAATTACGAAGAAAGTGTTTCGCAGCACCTTTAAAGATGTTTGGATGTGCGTGGAATTGCGTAGAAAGTGTTTCGTAGAACCTTATAAAATGTTTGGATGTGCGTGGAATTACGTAGAAAGTGTTTCGTAGCACCTTTAAAGATGTTTGGATGTGGGTGGAATTACGTAGAAAGTGTTTCGTAGCACCTTTAAAGATGTTTGGATGTGCGTGGAATTACGTAGAAAGTGTTTCGTAGCACCTTATAAAATGTTTGGATGTGCGTGGAATTACGTAGAAAGTGTTTCATAGCACCTTTAAAGATGTTTGGATGTGGGTGGAATTACGTAGAAAGTGTTTCGTAGCACCTTTAAAGATGTTTGGATGTGCGTGGAATTACGTAGAAAGTGTTTCGTAGCACCTTATAAAATGTTTGGATGTGCGTGGAATTACGTAGAAAGTGTTTCATAGCACCTTTAAAGATGTTTGGATGTGGGTGGAATTACGTAGAAAGTGCTTCGTAGCACCTTTAAAGATGTTTGGATGTGGGTGGATTTACGTAGAAAGTGTTTCGTAGCACCTTTAAAGATGTTTGGATGTGGGTGGAATTACGTAGAAAGTGTTTCGTAGCACCTTATAAAATGTTTGGATGTGCGTGGAATTACGTAGAAAGTGTTTCGTAGCACCTTTAAAGATGTTTGGATGTGCGTGGAATTACGAAGAAAGTGTTTCGCAGCACCTTCTAAGTTGTTTGGATGTGGGTGGAATTACGTAGAAAGTGTTTCGTAGCACCTTTAAAGATGTTTGGATGTGCGTGGAATTACGTAGAAAGTGTTTCGTAGCCCCTTATAAAATGTTTGGATGTGCGTGGAATTACGTAGAAAGTGTTTCGTAGCACCTTTAAAGATGTTTGGATGTGCGTGGAATTACGAAGAAAGTGTTTCGCAGCACCTTTAAAGATGTTTGGATGTGGGTGGAATTACGAAGAAAGTGTTTCGTAGCACCTTTAAAGATGTTTGGATGTGCGTGGAATTACGTAGAAAGTGTTTCGTAGCCCCTTATAAAATGTTTGGATGTGCGTGGAATTACGTAGAAAGTGTTTCGTAGCACCTTTAAAGATGTTTGGATGTGCGTGGAATTACGTAGAAAGTGTTTCGTAGCACCTTTAAAGATGTTTGGATGTGCGTGGAATTACGTAGAAAGTGTTTCGTAGCACCTTTAAAGATGTTTGGATGTGGGTGGAATTACGTAGAAAGTGTTTCGTAGCACCTTTAAAGATGTTTGGATGTGGGTGGAATTACGTAGAAAGTGTTTCGTAGCACCTTTAAAGATGTTTGGATGTGCGTGGAATTACGTAGAAAGTGTTTCGTAGCACCTTTAAAGATGTTTGGATGTGCGTGGAATTACGAAGAAAGTGTTTCGTAGCACCTTTAAAGATGTTTGGATGTGCGTGGAATTACGTAGAAAGTGTTTCGTAGCACCTTCTAAGTTGTTTGGATGCGGGTGGAATTACGTACAAAGTGCTTCGTAGCACCTTATAAAATGTTTGGATGTGCGTGGAATTACGTAGAAAGTGTTTCATAGCACCTTTAAAGATGTTTGGATGTGGGTGGAATTACGTAGAAAGTGTTTCGTAGCACCTTTAAAGATGTTTGGATGTGGGTGGAATTACGAAGAAAGTGTTTCGTAGCACCTTTAAAGATGTTTGGATGTGCGTGGAATTACGTAGAAAGTGTTTCGTAGCACCTTATAAAATGTTTGGATGTGCGTGGAATTACGTAGAAAGTGTTTCGTAGCACCTTATAAAATGTTTGGATGTGCGTGGAATTACGTAGAAAGTGTTTCATAGCACCTTTAAAGATGTTTGGATGTGGGTGGAATTACGTAGAAAGTGCTTCGTAGCACCTTTAAAGATGTTTGGATGTTGGTGGATTTACGTAGAAAGTGTTTCGTAGCACCTTTAAAGATGTTTGGATGTGGGTGGAATTACGTAGAAAGTGTTTCGTAGCACCTTATAAAATGTTTGGATGTGCGTGGAATTACGTAGAAAGTGTTTCGTAGCACCTTTAAAGATGTTTGGATGTGCGTGGAATTACGTAGAAAGTGTTTCGTAGCCCCTTATAAAATGTTTGGATGTGCGTGGAATTACGTAGAAAGTGTTTCGTAGCACCTTTAAAGATGTTTGGATGTGCGTGGAATTACGTAGAAAGTGTTTCGTAGCACCTTATAAAATGTTTGGATGTGCGTGGAATTACGTAGAAAGTGTTTCGTAGCACCTTTAAAGATGTTTGGATGTGCGTGGAATTACGAAGAAAGTGTTTCGCAGCACCTTTAAAGATGTTTGGATGTGCGTGGAATTACGTAGAAAGTGTTTCGTAGCCCCTTATAAAATGTTTGGATGTGCGTGGAATTACGTAGAAAGTGTTTCGTAGCACCTTTAAAGATGTTTGGATGTGGGTGGAATTACGTAGAAAGTGTTTCGTAGCCCCTTATAAAATGTTTGGATGTGCGTGGAATTACGTAGAAAGTGTTTCGTAGCACCTTTAAAGATGTTTGGATGTGGGTGGAATTACGTAGAAAGTGTTTCGTAGCACCTTTAAAGATGTTTGGATGTGCGTGGAATTGCGTAGAAAGTGTTTCGTAGCACCTTATAAAATGTTTGGATGTGCGTGGAATTACGTAGAAAGTGTTTCATAGCACCTTTAAAGATGTTTGGATGTGGGTGGAATTACGTAGAAAGTGTTTCGTAGCACCTTTAAAGATGTTTGGATGTGCGTGGAATTACGTAGAAAGTGTTTCGCAGCACCTTTAAAGATGTTTGGATGTGCGTGGAATTACGTAGAAAGTGTTTCGTAGCCCCTTATAAAATGTTTGGATGTGCGTGGAATTACGTAGAAAGTGTTTCGTAGCACCTTTAAAGATGTTTGGATGTGCGTGGAATTACGTAGAAAGTGTTTCGTAGCACCTTTAAAGATGTTTGGATGTGGGTGGAATTACGTAGAAAGTGTTTCGTAGCCCCTTATAAAATGTTTGGATGTGCGTGGAATTACGTAGAAAGTGTTTCGTAGCACCTTTAAAGATGTTTGGATGTGGGTGGAATTACGAAGAAAGTGTTTCGTAGCACCTTATAAAATGTTTGGATGTGCGTGGAATTACGTAGAAAGTGTTTCGTAGCACCTTTAAAGATGTTTGGATGTGCGTGGAATTACGTAGAAAGTGTTTCGTAGCCCCTTATAAAATGTTTGGATGTGCGTGGAATTACGTAGAAAGTGTTTCGTAGCACCTTTAAAGATGTTTGGATGTGCGTGGAATTACGTAGAAAGTGTTTCGTAGCACCTTTAAAGATGTTTGGATGTGGGTGGAATTACGTAGAAAGTGTTTCGTAGCACCTTTAAAGATGTTTGGATG